>NW_023270921.1:5893853-6253699 GCF_011800145.1 Mirounga leonina
CTTCTTCTTCTTCTTCTTCTTCTTCTTCTTCTTCTTCTTCTTCTTCTCCTTCTCCTCCTTCTCCTTCTCCTTCTCCTTCTCCTTCCTCTTCTTCTTCTTCTTCTTCTTTCTCCTTCTCCTTCTTCTTTCTTCTTCTTCTTCTTCTCCTTCTCCTTCTTTCTTCTTCCTCTTCTTCCCCTTCTTCCCCTTCTTCCCCTTCTTCTCCTTCTCCTTCTCCTCCTCCTCCTCCTCCTCCTCCTCCTCCTCCTCCTCCTCCTCCTCCTTCTCCTTCTTCTTCTTCTTCTTCTTCTTCTTCTCTTCTTCTCCTTCTCCTTCTTCTTCTTTTTTTTTTAGTCCTGCCTTTTCTGGGCCTCAGTTTCCCCATCTGAAAAGTATAAGCCTGGACCCATTTGCACTCACAGCCCCAGTGACTGCCACTGATGTTCAGTGGTCACCCCATGATATGTTTGCTTGAGGAAGGCTAAAGTAAAGATCCAGTCCTGGGACTCCGGGGTGGCTCAGTCAGTTAAGCGTCTGCCTCCGGCTCAGGTCATGATCCTAGGGTCCTGGGATCGAGTCCCGCGTTGGGCTTTGTGCTCAGTGGAGAGCCTGCTTCTCCCTCTCCCTCTGCCTGCGCTCTCCCTGCTTGTTCTCTCTTTCTCTGACAAATAAATAAATAAAATCTTAAAAAAAAAAAAAGATCCAGTCCTATTCCCTCCCACGACCCCAAGGCTGGCTCCTCCCAGGGCTGAATCTGGGGGAAGCAGGTGCAACTGGGAAGGTGCCATAAAGAGGCCAGTCTTCCAGGACTCTTGAGCCAATGCCTCACCTCTATTCCCTCTTCCTGTGGTTCTCTGGGCTTTCCATAGGGTCTAATGAAACCCACGTGTCTAATGACGGGGTTGTTCAGCAAAGCTGCACCCTGTCCGGTAAGAGAAGTGGTGACAGGCCCTGGGGGAGGGGCACGGGGGTGGTTCCTGCCCGGGCCTTCTTGGATTCAGGAGCCACGGGCTTTTGCCCTCTCCAAAGCCCAGAGATTCCGCGCTCTGTGTGACCTTAGGTATATGATTTCACTCCTCTGAGACCCTTCCCTCAGGTGCAACTGGGGATGCCCAAACCTGTCTTCTGAGGCTGCTGGAAAGAGTTATAAAACAGATGTTGGATATAAGCCTTTATCCAATGAACACAGTAGGGTTTCATGAATGTTCCTTCCCTTCACCTTCATGCCCAAAGGGCTCCTTCCTCCTGCATCTGGAGAGCCCCTGGCCTGCCCTTTGAGGCCAGGCTTAAATAAAGGAGCAGCTGGGTGGGACCTCGGGAGGAGAGGTGGGCCCAGGACCCAGCCAGGCCCTTTTCCCGGGCCTGTGCTTTGATTTAAACCCTTCTTGCCTCCTTCCAGGCTCCAGGGGTATGAGAGGCAGCAGGCCCTTATCCTCACTCTCCCCAAAGACTTCCCCATGTTGGTTAATGGTAGGGCAACGGTATGATTTAGTGTCTGAACTGGGACACTTGTGAGTGAAAGGGACATGATCGACAATGCACATGCCAGGTCCACTAGCATATACCAGACCAGTGGGTATGAACACTGTAGCTAATAATTTCCCCTCCTAGTCACAAGCTCACACGAACCCTCACAAGGTCCTGAGAGGTCGGTCAGGCACGGCGTCGCTGATGGCTCATTTTGGAGACGTGAAATGATAACATTCCTAAGGTCATACTGCTGGTGGAGAGGAACCCAGGTGCTCTAATCTAAGTCACAAGCCATCACAACAACACGGTGACGCTTGCTCTGTCTATTCTTGCCCAAACCTCCCTGTATCTCTTTCATCCCAGCAAAAGGAGAAATGTTCCAGACCACCTAGAAGGTCCATGGGGCCTGACTCTGTCACTGGTGTCACTCACAAGCTCTGTGACCTTGAGTGAGGAACTTAGTTTCCTCATCTGTAAAATAGGGATGATGCCATCTGTCTCTCCAGGTCACTGTGTTGAGACAATAAGACCTAGCCCGGGATCTGGCATAATAAATATTGGTAGATTGGACGACTGAATACATATCCGATTCATGTCGGCTGTTCCTTTTGTGGCAGGAGTGGGCAACTCATAGTCAGTCAGTAAGTGTCAGCTGAGCCCCTACTATGTGCCAGGCCCTGTACTACATGTTTTCTATGCACAATCTCCCTGGATTCCTCACATCACTGTAAGGGGGGTAAGATTCTTATCCCCATTTTCCAGATGAAAAGGCATCTTTCATCTGGAAAAGCGCAGCGAGCTTAAGTAACGGGGCAAGGTCACACAGCAAAGGAGGCACTCGATCGCTGAAACCCAGGACCCGGCCCTTAGTGCTCACGCACGTGGCCTGCCTCTCTCCTCGCCCACTGGGGAAAGGGAGGTCACTTGCCCAAGGTCACGCAGGAGACGGTGGCCGAGGACCCCAGAGCTCCGAGGGTTTCCGTCGCGGACCCCCTCCTCCCGCGCTCGGGGCCCCTCCAATCCGCAGCTCTGCGTGCGGGGGCGCGCTCATCCCCCGGCTGTCGGTCCGTCAGCCTGTCTGTCTGGGTGTCTCCGCGGGCGCAGCGGTGCACCCTCCTCAGGCTCGGGCGTTCGCAGCGCCCGGCCCGCGCCCCGCGCCCCGCGCCCCGCGCCCCACGCCCGCAGCCGACAGACCGCAGCGCCTGCGCCCGCGCCCGCGCCCCCCACCCCAAGCCGGTGCGCGGGAGCCGCCGAGGCAAAGTCGCGGCGGCCTGCCGGCGGCGCGATCTCGGCTCCCTCGCTCGCTCTCTGCTCTCAGGGGAAGCCAAGCCGGGAAGCCCCGCAACCCGCCCTCCAAGATGAAGAAGCTCCAGGGAGCTCACCAGCGCAAGGTAGGGCAGGAGGACGGGGGCGCACACGGGGGCGGGGGCACACCTGACCTGGGGGTGCAGAGGCCCGCCCCATCCAGGCCCCGGGAGGGTCGGAGAGGGCACCTGGACCGGCTGGGGCTCCTGGGGAGGCCGGGCTGAGCTAGGTTGCAAGGAGGGGCGGGGTCACAGCCTGCGGCGGGGGTGGGGGGTGGGGGGCTTGTCGGGTGGCGACATGGCCTTCCCCATGCCGGGGTCGGGGTGTTGTGTGATGGGGCTGGGGTTCATTTGGCCAGGTCCTTCGAACAGGTGTGTGCAACCCCAGGAGGCATGGGGTAGGGGTGGCTGGGGCCAGGCGCCCGCCCCTTCCCAGTCCCCGACCCGTTTCCCCCAGCGGCTGATTGGGGTTGGGGGTGTTAGAATAGCTGAGCGCCAGCCTTGAGCTGGACTAATTTCGGGGGGGTGGGGGGCCGGGAGCCGCCCTGGTCCTCATCCGTGCGCTCTACACTGAAGCAGCCTCCGAGAACCAGCGGGGACGCTGCCTTTCATGCCGGGGCTTTTGCCCTGCGGGGGGGCCACCACCTGCTTCCTCCCCACCACCTTTAGCTTCCCTGCTAAGACTCCATCAGCAGGGTTGACCGGAGGCAAAGGCAAGGAGGAAGGAAATAGGAGACCCAAGGGATATGGGGGTAGGGTGGAAGCTGGCATGAGAGAGGGGGACAAATCTGTGTTTTTGGATCCCTGGGCTGAGATCGCAGCCCCTCCCCACTTCTCCTGTGGGGTTAGTTAGACCTCCCAGCCAAGTAGCCTGTGGGGGTGCGGGAAGGGAGAGTATTGGGTCAAGGTTTCTTGCTTTTGGCTTAAAAGTAGAATTCCTAGCCAAGGAGTCAGAACTCCTGGGCACTCTTTCTGCAGATGCCACCTACCCTGTGACTTTGGGCAAGTCCATTCTCTAACCTGGACTGTCATTTGCCGATCCAGCTCCAGTATCAAGGCACCAAAGTAGGCCCCTGAGTGGGGTTTGGGGTATGTGGTGACCCCACAGGGGCTGGTAGATGTATAAATGGGAGAGAGAACTCACAGGGGCTGGTGTCACTGACCCCCCCACATCCCCATTCAAGCCTTCTGCCCCTGTGCAGCTGGGCGTGGAACCGTTGTGATAAGTGGGTCTTTTTTATTTACTGACGTGAATGACTTCTTGGGGCCATTTGTGGGTCTCTTGGGTCTTCTTGGGTCCTGCCCACCATTCTTTCCCATTCTCCTAGTCTCTCCTCTTTCTTTTCTCTCCCCACAAGAGCTCCTGCCCCTCACTGCCACAGGGCCATACAGTGTGTAAATAGCCATGTTCTGTAAAGCCTTATCTCATGTAATCCTCAAAAATTCTAGGGGCTAGGTCTTGTTATCCCTACTTTATAGACAAGGAGAAAACAGACATGGAGGATGCAGCTTGCTGCTTTCCTAAATATGGGCTGAGTGACCTAGGGCCAACAGGGCAGGGGTGGGGCCACCTGGCCTCAGTGTCCTCTCCCTTGGTCTCAAGTGAAGGGGGCAGGGAGGGAGGAAATGCCGGGTATCGGCAAAGGAGCAGCATTGTTAGAGATGAACACTGGGCTGAAAGTCAGGGGTGTGGATTCTGGTCTTGCTCTGCCCTTAACTTGCTATTTGACCTTGGGCTCAGCCCTTCCCCTCCCTGAAACTCAGTTTCCTCATCTGCACAGTGATGAAGCTGGACTCCAGATTTCTATTGTCTCTCTCATCCGGTATACCTGAAGAAGGTATGAGAGTCTTGGCTTGGGGCAGGCTAACCTCTTCCAGCACCTGCCACTGCTGGTGGGGACCTACATCTGTTGGTCCCTAAAAGAGGGGGTGCAGGTCTGGCAAACTCAGTATGATGTTCCTGCGTGAGTCGGGATAGGCAGTGGGGGAATCGGGGGTGGGATCTTCACACCCAGACCCAAGTGTGAAGCGACTCATTAAGCTTCCAACCCTGCCCCATTGATTTGGTTACTTGTCTCCCAGCCAGTCACATCCTCTCTGTGCCAGCCTCCTGGGATTCACCCCATGGTGGGGTTGGGGGCTCCAGGTGGTCTTGGGATTGGCTCATCTTTGGAGGACCCAATCCCCTGTCCCTGGAGCAAGAGCAGGCTTCCCTCTGATTGGGGGGAGGAGGGGGACAGGAGAGCTGGCAGCATCCTGCTCTTGGAACTCCTGTCACCATGGAAACAGAGAGCCGGGACTGCTCTGTGAGCAGAGAAAGGGCAGCAGCTTCTCAGGAGGGATCAGAGGAACCTCATTACTGGGCCCTCCTGCCAGCTGGCCTGAACAGGGCTGGGGGCGCTCACGGGGTGACCAGCCTGCCACACTACCCCATAGCAGGGGCCAGTGTTAACTGGCGGCTCCTCCATCCCTCCTGGAGCTCACCTGGCAGGGAGTGATTCCAGAGGGCCGATGCTCACCCAGCTGGGGAGGAACCTTGTGGAAAGGGGCATCAGAGGGCGGGTGCGGGTTTCAGAGAGGTCCAGGGGCTGCTACTATCCTCAGCCCAGCATGTCTGAGATCACCGCAAGCCCAATTACTGGAAAAGCGGCTTGTTCACGTTCATTATCGCCAGCATTGCCCTCACCCATAATTATGCCAGGTTGTCCTTGTTACCACTGCCCCTCTGGCCAATAGCCAGCCTCAGGCAGGATCGTTACCATGGTCGCCACTGTCCCTGGGAGCCAACCCAAGACTGTTACCCCCATCCTGCCCCCCCCAAACCCGTTGCCTCGACCCTGTCACTGCACCCAGACACCTCCAGTCCTATGACACCTGCAGTCTCCTTTCACCGTCTTTATCCCGGCAATGCTCATAGGACAAATCCCCTGCAGAGCCTCCTCTGTCACCACCCAATTTGTGTGTAGACACCTACTTGGCTGGTGTCAGGAAGGGCAATTTTAGGGGGAAAAAATATCTGGCCAGTAGACAATTACCAAGTCCCCGTGCTAGGACCCGATCTGGTCTTCAACCACTGCGAGTGTCTCCAGGGGAGTCTCTGGTGAAGCTTGCCTCACAGACCATTAGAGCCAGAAGGCTAACAGATACACCTACATTTCTCTCAGTAAATCTCAGCATGCTAGCTTCTTAAAATCCTTTTCTTAAATAGAATTGCAGAATACTGTCTATTCTAGTCAGTCGCAGTGGGTTATTGGTGCATTAAAGGATCTGACAAGTCCTGCAGCAAAGAAAACTATTTTGCTTTGTGTTAACCCAGTGTTCCCCAAACTTCTTTGACTCAAGAATCCTTTTCTTACACTGAGCACCCATGAGCATCCCAAGGGCTGTGTTTTTTGGAAACACCGATTTATTCAATCCCCTCAGTGTAGAGATGGGGAAACTGAGGCTCAGAAAACTCTTTCCTCAAGTCACACCCTGAAGTGGCACAGACCTGGGACTAGAATTGTAGTCTCCTGACTCCCAGTCGAGGTATCACTGTTTTCCCACAACCATTCCTCAGCAGAAGCAGGGGGTCCTTTCTCCTCTCTCAGAACCATGATGTTATTGGACAATTGGCCTTCTTTGCAGCTCCGTCCTTCTCTGTTATGGGTGTGAATTTCAGAGGCAAGTGGGAAGGGCATGGCTGCCCCTTTCTTCTGACCCATTCCAGGAGACACTTTGGGGGAACTGCTCTCTGAATTTTATTTTATTTATTTATTTAAAGATTTTATTTATTTATTTGAGAGAGAGAGAGCATGATGGGGGGAGGGTCAGAGGGAGAAGCAGAATCCCCACTGAGCAGGGAGCCCCATGCGGGACTCAATCCCGGGACTCCAGGATCATGACCTGAGGCAAAGGCAGCCGCTTAACCAACTGAACCACCCAAGTGCCCTTTTTTTTTTTTTTTTTAAAGATTTTATTTATTTATGCTCTCTGAATTTTAGATAGTTAGCCTGGTATCTTTGAGTTTCATTGCAGGCCCTCAGCTTGGGCCACCAGCTCATTACCCCCAGCCAGCATTTCAAGCAGCTGGGGGAGGGCCTCCATTTCCCAGCCCCAGGCTGGAGGGAAAAGGCCCAGTGGACTTCCCCACCCTCCTTGAATTGCAGGCAGGGATCTTAGGGACAGCTGGCTGCCGCTCCCCTCTGTGCCTGCCTCTCTCCTTCAGGGACAAGAAGGTTATGACTTCTGTGAGACAGATCCGAACTCAGTAGCCTCTTCCTGCTCATGAACTAAAATTCACAGTCCTCCATAGGCCTCCTTGAGCCACGAGAGCATAAGTCGAATTCCTCCCTCGGGGGAGGCCGTGTTCCCTCCAAGTCCTCTTCTTTCTGTGCTGAGGGCCCCCACTTCTTCCCCTGTCCTCCTGTCACTGTTTCTCCTGAACACCGTCCTTTCTGGCCATCTGCCCTGTAGACATGCTCCGAGCTATCTGTGTCTTTCTTAAAATGCGGTGCCCGGAACGGAGTAGCAAAGGCCAGCACCGGAGGTTGAAGACACGGGCTTCAGTGCTGGGAAGCGCTGGGCGTGAGAGCTAGCTCTCCACCAGCCAGCCTTCTAAAACCGCGGCTATGTCATGACCCCTCTCTGAGCCTCTGTGGTCCTCGTGATTGAAACAGAACTTAGACAAGTACTTAGCTCAGAGGCTTTGAGAATGAAATCAGGCAAAACGTTTAGTGCACTGAGCACACAGTAAGAGCTCAAGACATGGTAACTATTATTAAGATCATCATCGTTGTCATCATCAACCTAGGACCATCCCTCGATTTGACCTCTCTGTCAACCGAACTAAGCTCGAGGTGGCTTTCTTAGCGCCTGAGCCACCCTGCTGGCCTCATAAATTTGTAGTGACCAGCCACCCCAAGGAGCTCCTGCAAATGACATATTAGCCCAGCTAAGAGCAGTTGATTTTCTCAACCTAGAGTATCTTTGCATTCAGCCCTGTTTGATTTCATCTTCTTATTTTGGGGGTGGGGTGGGGCTGTATCACAGTTCCAACCTGGCCTCACCTCTTTGGTCTCTTCTACCGGCAGCCCATTACCCCAGACCTGCTGATGACCCCCAGTGACCAGGGTGATGTAGACCTGGACATGGATTTCGCCGCCGACCGGGGGAACTGGACAGGCAAGCTGGATTTCCTGCTGTCCTGCATTGGCTACTGCGTGGGCCTGGGCAATGTCTGGCGTTTCCCCTACCGGGCCTACACGAACGGAGGAGGTAGGGGCCGGAGGGCCTGCTGGAGGGGCGTCTAGGCTTGTAGGCCAAGACTTGGGGTGGAGTGAGGTTTTCAGTGGCTTTGGCCACCATCTCCTATGTGGCCTTGAGCAGGATTCACCGAAAGCAGTGACATGGAGCTGGGAGAAGTGAGCTCTCTCTGCCTTGTGTTTTTTCATCACCCAAACCCCTCCTCCCCCTCTCATGCCCAGGGTGGATACCTCCTCACCTCTCCCCTGAAGCCTGGGCCCTTCCCGGGCCCTGAGTGATGGGCAGAGAAGCTGCCTCTGCTTCATGACAGCAGGCTGTACCCACCTGGCAGCGATCACTGTGCTCTCACAGTTCTCCCACCCGCCCTCCTCCCCCCACCCACCAGTCCTTCCCGCTTGTGAATCTTCGATCTGTCCTCCTCTCCTGGTTCCTTCCGTTCAGACTACAAACACGAAGCCCATCCTATCTTAAATAAATCCTCTGTTGTCCGTGCTTCACCATCAAGTGACTGTTCTGAGTCTCATTAACAATAGCTGGCGTTGAGCACTTACCCTCTGCCAGCCCCAGGCATTTAACCCTGATGACAGCCCTCCTGGGCGGGCACGGTTGTCCTGATGTGACAGCCGGGGCTTGGAGAGGCCAGGTTCCTTGTCCAAGGTCGCCCGCTGGCCGACCCAACATTCCACCTCCAGGACGACCTGCCCCAGAGCCAGTGTGCTCCTACCCACCCTCGAAGCCTCCTCCCGTCTCTGCCAAACTCATGGAAGAGGCACCTATTGGCAGAGTGGCAGAAATCCAAACAGGAGGGGATGAGGCGAGGACAAGATGAATGGCCGTGACCGGGAAGCGTGGGACTGGAGCTGGGGTCTGACGCTCTAGGAACTCCATAATGGCCACAGTTCTGTGGACTCTCCCTTTCCCTGGCTCCCAATTCTGTTTCTCTCTGGGTGCTGACCTCATTTTCTCCTGGGACCGGCTCCCTCCTTGCAGTTGGGTGGCGGGTGGCCACAGACAACTCTACAATGACTTCATCCTCAGAGCTGCGCTCTCTGGGTGCGGCCATATGCAACGGCAGGGAAGGTCTCTAACCGGCCCGCCTTGGGAGCCTGGCCCCTGTGGGGGTGGGGGTGGGGCGGCGGGTGTGACTGACAGCCCTTCCAGAGCCCTGTCGTGGGGGGCAGTCTTCTAAAGGAGCTGCCTGTCAATAGGGGAAGCAAATGGGGAGAGGTATTGGGCACATGCGACCACTGGTGGCAGCCAGAAGCCCCTAAGGTGGCATGGCAGAGAGGACAGGGGGAGGTCTATTGGGGCCAGATCCCGAGCACGTTCATTTCCTACTGAGGAGTTTGCGCTTTCTTTGGCAGGGAATTCACTCATATTCCTTCAGTCACTCAGTGTTTGCTCTGAGCCCAGCCCTGCTCTGGGCACTGGGGCTGCAGAGGAGGGTAAAGCCCCACGAGCCCCTGTAGCCCTCTGTGATCTGGTCCATCCACAGGAGAAGTGCTCCGTGGGGTTGCAGGTGTCTGCCATCAGGAGAGGGGCGGGGCTGGAGCTGGGCTTTAGGGGAGCCGACCCACCTGAGACCTTCCCCTGACTGCCCTCCTCGTCCGCACAGGCGCCTTCCTCGTGCCCTACTTCCTCATGCTGGCCATCTGTGGCATCCCCCTCTTCTTCCTCGAGCTCTCTCTGGGCCAATTCTCCAGCCTGGGACCCCTGGCCGTCTGGAAAATCAGCCCCCTCTTCAAAGGTGAGGCCTCATAGTCCCGGCAGGGGCCTGGGCCCGGGGGGAGGCAGGGAGGTTGTCCTCCATGACCCAGCCTCTAGGAAGAGGGAAGTGAAGCCCAGACAGGGGATGGCTTCCAGGGCCACACAGCCTGGCCTGCAGAAGGCTTGACCTGAGGGCAGCCCCCTCTCCCCCACGCCCAGGTGCCGGCGCCGCCATGTTGCTCATCGTAGGCCTGGTGGCCATCTACTACAACATGATCATCGCCTACGTCCTCTTCTACCTCTTCGCCTCCCTCACCAGCAACCTGCCCTGGGAGCACTGTGGCAACTGGTGGAACACGGACCTCTGCCTTGAGCACAGAGGCTCCAAGGATGGCAATGGGGCCCTGCCCCTCAACCTCACCAGCACCGTCAGCCCCAGTGAAGAGTACTGGAGGTCAGGCCACTGCCAGCCCAGCAGCTGTCTGGGAGGGCCCCGAGCTGCTGGGGATGGGGTGGGGGGGATAGGGGGCAGGAATGCGCCAGGGTCCCCAGGGGGCTCAGCGTGCACCTGGAAGGCCGAGTCCAGGTGCTGGTGTTAGGTGGACCCCGGGTTCTAATTCCAGCTCTTCACTGACCAGCTGTGTGACCTTACACAATGTACTAGGCTTCCGGTGCTTTATCTTTGAAGTGGGTATGGGAATAGCATTCTGAGGGTCGTTGTGAGGATTAAGGGAAGGAAGGTATAAGTTGCGCCCCAGCCTATTGGATAATCATGCTGGGTAAATGCCAGCTGATAATCGAGATGCTGCTGACACCAATAATAGTAACCTTGCTGGCCACAGCTTTACCCCATGCCCACGGAGTGTGGCGGGCTGACCAGAGGACACTCAAATCTTCCTCTCCCACAGCCGCTATGTCCTCCACATCCAAGGCAGTCGGGGCATTGGCAGTCCCGGGGAGATCCGCTGGAACCTCTGCCTCTGTCTGCTGCTGGCCTGGGTCATCGTGTTCCTCTGTATCCTCAAGGGCGTGAAGTCCTCGGGCAAGGTGAGGCCCGGGAGGTCCTAGAGGCCTGAGGGGCTGAGTGGGGTGAGGGCTTCCTGGAGGAGGCAGCTAGGGCATGGACTGAGTCTGAGAGGATGAATAAACGTCGACAGGGAAGAGGTTGGGGGTAGGAGTGGGGGGTGGGGGTCGGAGGCACTGCCTGGAGGAAGATTTGGAGGTGAGGATGGATGGTGGCCAGGCTGGTTCACCAGACCGGAAACTTGCCAAGGACAGGACCTGTTACTCAAGTTTGTATCCTAACAGAGTGCTTGGCACTTTGAAGAGGCTTCTCGGGTGTTTGTTGAATGCTTGGAAGGTGGGTCTATGACTCAGGGTGGTGGGGGCTTTGGGAATGTGCAGTGGCGGATGACCACACAGGGTGGGTTGCATGGGCTGGGGGCAAGGGGAGTGGACACATGGAGGGGGAGAGTCTCATCAACCCTAGGCAAGGCCTCCAGGCAAGGGCCAAGGGTGGCCTGGAGCAGGGCACAGCAGAGCTGGAAAGGGTGGATGGGTTGGGGATGCTTTGAGAAGCAGTGACAGGACTTTAAAGAGGGATCCATGTGCAGAGGGAGGGAGGCAGGGAGGGAAAGAGAAGCATCATGGATGGTGGCTGTTCTCAGCTTGCGAGTTAGGTAAGATGGGGAATTCTGGAAGAGGAACAGGATAGAAGGAAGGTCACCTCGGCCTTCCATCCCCACTTATCACTCTCAGGTGGTGTATTTCACGGCCACGTTCCCCTACCTCATCCTGCTCATGCTGCTGGTCCGAGGAGTCACCCTCCCAGGGGCCTGGAAGGGCATCCAGTTCTATCTCACCCCCCAGTTTCACCATCTGTTGTCTTCCAAGGTGAGGTCCTCGGGGCTGCGGTGCAGAGGGAGGGGTCAGGCCTGAGCCAGAGAGTAGAAGGAGGAGGGCTCCCTGGGGAAAAAGGGGCAATGGATAGGAATCCTCCCTGTGGTGGGCCCCCAGTACTGTGCTCTGCACTGTGCTCTGCACTGTATGTCTTTTTCGTTTCTTGTTCTTCACTGTCCTACAAAGTAGACATTATTCTGGGGCACCTGGCTGGCTCAGTCAGAGGAGTGTGCGACTCCTGATCTTGAGGTCATGAGTTTGAGCCCCACATTGGGTGTAGAGATTACTAAAAAAATAAATCTTAGAAAAGGGTAGACATTATTCTCCCATTTTACAGATGAAGAAACTGAGGCCTGAAAGAATGATAAGCTTAAGATCACACGGCTAGGGGGTGGCAGAGCTGGAATTCCAACCCAGATCTGTCTGACTCCAAACCCCAAGGAGGGCATTAGGTAATGATGGAAACAGTGGTGCCGACAGCTAACATTTCTTACTTATTAACTGCCAACGGGCTGACCCTGCACTTGGCATGGATGCAGTCATTAAACCTTACCACCACCCTATAAGGGAGCTACTGTTCTTATCCCTGCATTACAGAGGGGGGACCCTAGGCTCAGAGAGGCGATGTGGCCTTGCGAAGGCCATACAGCCGCAAAGCGGGGCAGGTGGAATCAAATCCAGGCCCCTCCAACTCCAGGGGTTCCATGGGCTTGTTGTCAATATGGATCTACTGGAAATTCACATAAGACACTACTTCCTTCAGAATTGGACCAAGCTTAGCCATCATCTAGATCCTGGATGGGGAAATTGAGGCCCAGAGAGGGAAATGGACTTACCCGAGTCCCCCGTGGAAGTGCTAGAACAGGGTTTGCCCCGGCCCATGTCATTTTGAGTCACGCCCTTCACCACGCCGTCAGCTGGACCTGTGGACTTGCTCCCGCCCCACCTCCTCCCTCCTCTTTCCGTGGCCCTCTGGACAGGGCCACGGCGTGCCAGCCCTTCTCTTTGCTCTCCATCTGCATCCTTCCCTGCCACAGGTGTGGATCGAGGCTGCTCTTCAGATCTTCTACTCCCTGGGTGTGGGCTTTGGGGGTCTCCTCACCTTTGCCTCCTATAACACGTTTCACCAGAACATCTACAGGTGAGTGCAGCCTCCCAGACCCCGCGGCCCAAGCAGGGAGGAGAGTGGCCGGCCAGGGCAGGCCCTGTGGGCTGGGGGCGGGGCCAGCTTGCTCTGGCCTGGACCTGTGTGCCCGGACGTCCCCCGGCAGAGACACCTTTATCGTCACTCTGGGCAACGCCATCACCAGCATCCTGGCTGGCTTCGCCATCTTCTCTGTGCTGGGCTACATGTCTCAGGAGCTGGGTGTGCCCGTGGACCAAGTAGCCAAAGCAGGTGGGCAGGCGGGCCAGCCCTGGGGGTGAGGGTGCGTGTTGGGGACTGCCGGGGCCGGGCGAGGGAACATACGTGTGCACCAGCAAGGTTGTGGATGGCTACATCCCGTGAGTGTGTGAATGGGCGCCCACACAAATGAACGTATCTTAACTGGTCTCTGGGTGTCCAAGTGCAAAGGGGGTGGGAGGGCAACGGAGTGTGTCCGGAGATAAATGAATGTGTGTACGACATTGTCTTAGGTTTTGTCACATCTTAGTAACTTGCCTTGCTTGTAATGAGTCATTTCCCGTGTAGCGATGTCTTATGCAAGTGAACTGAGGGTTCAAATGATGATGCGAAGCAGTGTTTGTGCTGGTGGACGTGTCCACGTATGCGTTGGTGGGGTTGCCTGTGTGAATGATGGTGCACATAAGTGCATTCAAATGAGGCCTTATACCGAGTCTTGTGTTTCCTCCTGTACTCATTATTAATTCATTTATTTTGTCCACCTGTGTTCATTGAGCACCGACAGCGTTTACTGGCCGGGGTCCTAGGAGTTAAGTGTCGGAAGTGTGCAGTTAGGGTGCATCTCTGCGTTTCGCTTAACTAGTGTGCCCACGTGGGTGGAAGCGACCATGTGTGTTTGAGTGTGCCTGTGGGGGCCTGCCTCGGGCCCCAGGCTGCTGACCCTTTGTGCCCTTGGCCCAGGCCCCGGCCTGGCCTTTGTCGTCTACCCACAGGCCATGACCATGCTGCCTCTGTCGCCCTTCTGGTCCTTCCTTTTCTTCTTTATGCTGCTGACTCTTGGCTTGGATAGCCAGGTGAGCCTTGTCTGTGTCAGCGGGCACCTTGTGGGGGGGGGGGTGTGTGCGATGTGTGCGTGCGTGTGTCCATCTGCGACGTGTCTGTGTGTATGACGTAGCTGTGTGTGTGTGTGATGTGTGTCTATCTGTGTGGGGTGTGTCTCTGTGTGAGCGTGTGTGTCCGTGCACGTGTGTATGTGTGTGTGGTGGAGGCAGAACTCCGACCCTCCCCTCCCCTCCCCCCAGTTTGCCTTCCTGGAGACCATCGTGACAGCTGTGACCGACGAGTTCCCTTACTACCTGCGGCCCAAGAAGGCTGTGTTCTCGGGGCTCATCTGCGTGGCCATGTACCTGATGGGGCTGGTCCTCACCACCGACGTGAGTGCTGCGGGGGGTGGGGGGCAGCCAGCGGGGGAGGCGAGGCCGGGCGCCTGCAGCAGTATCCGTGACTGCCCCCTGGGCTACCTGCTTCTTCCTCTTCGGGAGGAAGCTAGCCCAACCCAGGCCCTCTGCCCAAGGGCAGCCTGGCCTCTGGCCCAGAGTCCTGACTTCAAGCCCGGCTCTCCCACTTGCCAGATGACCTCAGGACAAGGGGCTTCCCCTTCCTCAGCCTGTGTTCCCACCAATAAAATGGGGTCTACATCTAGGATTGTGGTGAGGCTCCAATAAGATGATGTGTGTAAAGGGCTCGGCAGGTGGGCCGCGGTCACACGGTCATCGTCTTGCTGTCACCGCTGGCCTGGGCTCGCACTAGGGAGCAAGACTGGGGTGAGGGAACCCCAGAGCTGTGGCTTGTGTTCTAGGGAGGCATGTATTGGCTGGTGCTTCTGGACGACTACAGCGCCAGCTTCGGGCTCATGGTGGTGGTGATCACCACGTGCCTGGCCGTCACCCGGGTGTACGGTGAGAGGGGCCGTGCGAGAGGGAGTGAGGCTCCCCCCGTGGGAGGATGGGAGTCTACTCTGGAGCCCCCCTGCACTGGGTCCCGGGTCCCAAGGGCCAGGGTCTCCAGTGGGGGCAGTGGCGTGGAGGGGGAAGGGGCTGCTGGTGCTTGGGGGGGGGGGGGGGGGCTGGGGGGGCCATTCTCCCCCCCCCCCCCCCCCTGCGCAGGCATCCAGAGGTTCTGCCGGGACATCCACATGATGCTGGGCTTCCAGCCGGGCCTCTACTTCAGGGCCTGCTGGCTGTTCTTGTCCCCGGCCACGCTCCTGGTAACTGGTGGGAAGGAGGGATGGGGCCCAGGGCTGAGAGTAGGGTCCCCCTCTGGGCATTCAGTCTGGAAGGCTGCTCTGGCCCAGAGTGGACCTCTGTCCGGGCTGAGGGGTGGGTGGGCACCAGGATCTGGGTCTACTCCCCCCTGCCTCGATGCCCCCAGCTTTTGTAGCTGTGCTGGGCCTAGCCCCGCGTGTTGTTAGCAAAATGAGGGGGGCTTTCCCAGGCGCCAGGGCCTTAGGGCTGGGGCTTTAGACTGGTGTGTTGGTGCATGTCTGTGCTTTCTGGGCCTTGGAGTTGGAGTTCAGGCACAGGCTATCTCAAGAACTGGGTGCTTCAGAGCTGGGCTGTCTCAGGCCTCACAAAGGCTCCAAGGATGGACCATCTCAGGTTCTATACAGCTTAGGACTGGGTTGTCTCTGACACTGGGTAGCTCTGGGCTGGGCTCTTTCAGGCCTTCAGGTAGCTCAGACCTGGGCTGTTCTAAGCCCTGGGGCCTGCCCAAAGCCCACTGAGATGCTGGGGCCCCCACCTGCAGGCCCTGCTGGTGTATAGCATCGTCAAGTACCAGCCCTCAGAGTATGGCAGCTACCGTTTCCCAGCCTGGGCAGAGCTGCTGGGCATCCTGATGGGCCTGCTGTCCTGCCTCATGATCCCAGCCGGCATGTTGGTGGCTGTGCTTCGGGAGGAGGGCTCGCTCTGGGAGGTAAGTCTGCCTGGCCCTTGTCTGCCCCTGGCCTTCCTGCCCTGGGGCCCTGCCCTGGGCCCACCTGCTAGAACAGAAAACATCTGCGCCAGCACCTTACCCAGGGCCTCACAAGCTTTTCCAACCAGTAGCCTGAGCTATGAATCCTCTCAGACCTGCTGGGGGTGAGGCAGGCTCAGGGGGCTTAGGGTCCTCCCCTGTGGCCCCTGGCACCATGCGGGGCCTCTGGGGGTGGGGGAGCACAATCCCAAGACCACCGATGTTGGCCAATGCCCACATATCTCGGGGAGAGGACAAGGGAATGGCCCAGGATCCTACTGTGAGTCAGGCAGGGGTCAGGACTGGAACTCTGGTCACCGGCCCAAAGCTTCCCTATGGGAACTCAGGGTCAGAAGGCAAGATTGAGAGACCCCGAGGGTGGGCTGCAGCCCATGGGTGACCTGGGAATGCACTGATGGTGGGAGCCCTGCCCACGCCAGGCTTTGTGAAGAGATCCAGAAAACACAGAGAATGCAAGCTGTTTGGGCATGGGGATCTGCAGGTCTCAGAAGAGGGGAGTGGACCAGTGAGTGTGCGGTGAAGCTAGGTGACCACTGCAATGTTCTGGCCCTCTCTGAGCCTCACTGCACTCTCTGCACTTCTGAGGCCATGCGTGTGGAGTCCCTCTGGTTGGGGGAGGTTGTCATAGAGAGCAGAGCTGAGTGAGCCTGCTAGGGTCTGGAGAGAGCCTAGGGACCCCAACCCATACCCCATAGATCCCATCAGGACTATGCTGGAGCCAGCTGGTACTGTCTCATGATAGCTAATTGTTAAATTTTCAGGGATGTTGTGAGCTGGTTTGAAATCGATCTTGGTGGGAATATTTATACCACTGGAATCGGCTACAAATCAAGCCTCCTGCGCCCCTCCAACCACTGCCCCCAGCCCGCTTGCCATCACCCTGCTGCCCCCACTCCCCATACAGCTGCACTGTGCCCTCAGCTGTCCCTCATCCCACCCTCATATCTGCCCCTGGAAAGTCTCAGAGCCTTTCCCCAGCAGAAGTGGGTTGTGGCCACAGCACCAGCCCGCAGGGGCAGTCCCGGGGTCCAGCCACTGCTGTGTGTGTGCCTGGGGGCAAACCCCTGGCCTGCTCTCAACCTCGGGAGCCCCACCTTGCTGCTAAAGGAAATGCGTCTCCTTGCTTGAGAGCCAAGGTGTCTGCAAAGGAAAGGAGGAGAGCAGGGTTGCTCAGGGTAGAGGGCTCCAGCCCCCTGGAAGTTCATGGTTCCCAAGACTTGCTACGCTTCCCTCTTGCCCTGCTGCCACAGCCGCCAACCGCCAGGCCCAGGGCCGTGTTGTTGGGTGGGGAGCACTGCAGAGGAGTCCTTGCCCGGCTCTGGAGACCTTCAGAGACCAGGGCTTCCAGCACTGACACCCTAGGAAGAATTGGGGTCTGCCTTTTGCCAGCTGTGTGACCCTAAGCAGTTAATGCACCTCTCTGAACCTTGCTTTTCTCTGTCCTTAAAGTGAGGACAGTGATCCTTCCCCTAAGGCTTGCTGTGAGAAGAAAAGAAGCTCATCAGTGTTGTCAGAACCGTGAAGGGCAGAAAAACAGAGTATTTTAAAAGTTTAGGATGGAGTCAGACTGCCTGGAGTCAAATCCCAGCATCGCCACTTGTCACCTGTGTGACCTTGGCCAAGTTGACTAACCTTGCTGAACTTGACTTCCAGATAATATCTGTGGGGGTGGAGGGTGAAAGGCCTAATGCCCCCTCACAAGGACGCTGTAAGGATCGAAGAAGCCCACACTTAGCACAGAGCTGGAACATGGTGAATGTTTTGTTCCACACCGGGGATTCTCACGGGGGTGATTTTGCTCTCGGAGGCCATTTGGTAGCATCTGGAGGCATTTTGCTTGTCATAATAGAATGGTGTGCACAGCGGGTGGTACTGGCTTCCAGTGGGAAGAGAGCTGGGATGCTGTTAAACCCCCCTCAGTGTGCAGAGAGCTCTTACACACGGACTCTCCAGCCAAAATGTCCGGAGTACTCAGGTTGAGAAGCATTGGTCTAGGCTCTAGTGTTCAGCTGGGAACGAATCTAAGTGCTTGCTCTCAGGGAGCTTGGATTTTAATGTGGGAGATAGACAATAAACAAATACACAAAGGTAGTAGTAAGTGCTATATTTTAAAAATAATTTAAAAAACTAAAACAAAGGCAAAGTTTAGGAATAGAGAATGATGGGAAAGTATTTTGGCCAGGGTGGCCGGGAAGACCTCTGAGGGGGTGACAGACACCTGACCGAACCAACAAGGTGATCGATATAGATATCTAAGGGGAGAGCATTCCAGGCAGAAGGACAATCAGTGCAAAGGTCCTGAGGCGGGGGGGTGCTGGCATGTCTGAAGGCAGCAAGGTCAGCAAGACTGGATCAGAGTGGGTGTGGGTGGAAGGAGAGTGGCAGGAGCTGAGGTCAGGTAGGTAGACAGGGCCCAGGACATAGAGGCCGTGGTGGGCACTTTGGGTCTTATTCCAAGTGAAATGACAAGCCACAGGCAGGTTTCTGAGCAGGGGGGTAACATGCTCTACAACAGTTCAGTAAGTGTCACCACGCTTTGAGTGTGGAGCCATGCTGGGTCCCAGGCTAAGGGCTCTGCACACATTATCCTCCTTGAATCTGCACCTAGTAGGCTCCACTTAATGTTGATTGTCTATCCTCCTTCAGGGGTCTGGGGCTCTTCTCCCCGCAGGGCAGGCATAGGGCTTTGGGAATGTGGTTTGGGAAGGGAGGAACCCTAGAAAGTCCAGACTTAGTCATTACCTTAGTCACCTCCCTCCTTCCATGGAAACTGGAGCTCGAGGAGGAAAGGTCAGACATCAGAGTCAGAATGAGGCCAACTGGGAGACACTGGAGGGTCAGCGACGACCCCGGCTGCAGTGCCCCCAGCTCCTGGCTCTTCCCCAAAGCTCCCCGCTGCTTAGGACTCAGCATTTAGGGGAAAGGACCCAGAGTGGGCTCCTGGATTGGCTGGCAGGTAACCCTAGCCTGTTCCCGGCACCCCTCTAAGTGCTCCATCTCAGTGCCTGCTGATCACCCTACGAAGGCATCACGATCCCCCAGTGACAGAGGGGGAAACCAAGCATGGAAAGCCTAAAACCCATGCCCAAAGGCCACCCGGCTTGTGAGTGGCCAAGCAGGACTCTCACAGGGCACGTGACTCATTCCCCTGGGGACCTCCCCACCCCCCACGCCCCGGGATTGTTGCTGGGGCTGACACAGGTGACGTGGTGAGGTCTGTGCGGGGTGCCCACCCGCAGGAAGCGCTCCACGAGCGCCAGCCACCCCCGTTTTCACCGCTGTCCTTGCTCTGCCACAGCGGCTCCAGCAGGCCAGCCGACCGGCCATGGACTGGGGCCCGTCGCTGGAGGAGAACCGGACTGGCATGTACGTGGCCACGCTAGCGGGGAGCCAGTCGCCCAAGCCACTGATGGTGCACATGCGCAAGTACGGGGGCATCACCAGCTTCGAGAACACGGCCATCGAGGTGGACCGCGAGATCGCTGAGGAGGAGGAGTCTATGATGTGAGGCGGGAGGCCGGGGGCCAGGAGGCCCTGCCCGGCTGCGAAGGCTAGCCGTGCCCCGTGGGGTTCCGAGAGGCCCGAGGCCGTGGCAGGGCGCCACGGGGATGCCAGTGCCCAGGGCAAGTCCTTTCTTGTGGCCTCTCCTCTCTGTCTACCTTCTCCCCACACGCACACAGACCCACTCAAAGCTCAGTCCTCATCGTGCAGATGGGTGAACTGAGGCCAGGGAGAGGGCCTTGCCCGAGGTCACATGGCGGAGGGCACTGGACCCCAGGCCGCCTGGCCAACCAGTTTCCTTTCTCATGTGGCGGTTGGCATCATTCTCTCCTCTGTTCAGGGCCCAGGCTCCTCCACTCTTTTCTAGGAAAGTCTGTCCCCACACATTTCAAACAGCCAGAATCTCGAGCTGGGCAGGGACGCTCAGGGCGTGGCGAGGCCCCCAAGGTCCCAGGCCTCGAGGGTTAGCAAGTGCAGTGGGAGAAAAGCCCTGTGGGCTCCTGTGCCTGGGCCAGGTTTCCTGAAGGAGGTGGGGTCTGAGGGCCCTGGAGGATGGGCAAGTTGGGAGGGAGAGAGGAGGAGGAGGGCAGGGTGTGGAGGCCCCAGTGTAGCCCCTGTGCCCCACCCCCCAAGCCCAGGGCAGAGGTCAAGGTGTTACCAGATTACAGCAGGGTCCAGGTGGGAAGGACGCATGAGGGGGAGGGGGAGCAGGGGACAAGGGGCGGGCAGGGGTTTGCATGATCTGGTCGTGCTTTAGATAGAATCTCTATCAGGTCAGTGTGCAGGGTGGATTAGAGGGGACGGGGTGGAGGTGGGAGGCCTGTGGAGGGCAGGCAAGAGGGGCTGGTGGCCTGAGTGGGGGGGGGGGGGTGGGGAAAGGAGGAGGTCCCCACACTTTTCTTTCCCCCAGAGAAACTAATGTATTTTATTTTGACCCACACTTCTGAGAAGGGCCCACAGCTTTCCTCACTGGACCCTGTGCCCTCCCGTGTAGGGAGCCCTGGGAATGATTAGGACAGAGGACACAAGTGAAGAGGTGGGAGTGAGGGCTCGTAGTCAGGACCCAAAGCCCCACCATTCTCTTCTCCCTGCTCTGGTGGCCCTCACTGTCTTCTCCAGCTCCAGGCACTGCTGGGAGACTGGCCTTGGCTGTGGACCCACCAAGGCAACTAAGAGGCTTGGAGGTGGTCCGCACACATGGCTGGCTGTCCTGATGCTGGGCCCGGGCATGAGGATGGAGGCAGGGAGCCAAGGACAGCCAACACCTCAGGCCTGTGGCCAGAGGCCTTGGCGTCTTCAGTCCCAGGCACGGGAGGGGCTGCCCTGGGGTCCCTCCTTCCCTGAGAGATGAGGGTGGAGCGTGAAAACGTGCCCCCCGGGGGGGGCAGGGCACCCTCATGCAGCTGGGCCGGCCTGTGCGCCCTCTTTCTCTCCTGCTGTCTCCCCAACCCATCCATG
Source organism: Mirounga leonina (assembly GCF_011800145.1). Classification (NCBI taxonomy): domain Eukaryota; kingdom Metazoa; phylum Chordata; class Mammalia; order Carnivora; family Phocidae; genus Mirounga; species Mirounga leonina. Next base: position 5,914,572 of record NW_023270921.1, read on the forward strand.
TTCTGTTGGTTTATTGTTAATAAACACCAATGAGGTCATCCTTCTTACCCTTTCTCCTTACTGCTGAGAACCTGGGGGTGGGCAAGCACAGGGTTTTCCAGCTTCTGTAGGACGGATGAGGGGACTGAGGCTTGGCTCTCCTGGCTTCTGACACTTGCTGTCCCATTTCTCTGTGGCACTGGCGGTGGCGGGGGGGGCGGGGGATGTTGAGGAAGGGCGGTGAAGATGAGGAAGCCACTCAGCCCCCGGTACGTATACGGACAAACTGAGGCCCTTCAAGGGGAAGACTGGCTCAAGGTTACCCAGCTGAGCTCCCCTCCCCAGCCCCAGCTGTTCTCCGGCCTTACCAGCAGGTGCAGCTGGGGCTGGAAGGATTTCCTGGTGCTACCCACCCCCTCCTGGCAGGACCTGGCCGCATAAAAGAGCCCTAGGGCCTTTCAAATGCGAGGCCCAGGTGTTCGGGAAGGCTTTGATTGCGGGTGGAGAGAAAGGGCTGCCGCATATTTCGGATATTAATAAATTTCCCCTAACAAAGGGCCAGGCCCCCTCCTGCCCCTCTTTGTTTGGGGCTCTAGATGGAGGAAGAGCATGGGTTTGCTAATTTGCTGAGGGCTCAAGAATGGCCTTCACAATTCAAGGTGCCTCTTCCCACACCCTGGGGGCAGGCTCCAGCCTTGCTCACAGAGCCCCTGGGGCCAGCTCAGGAGGAAGCCCTCTCCAGGCCCTCCAGGCTCCCTCTAGGACAGGCCCCAGCGGCCCCCCCCCCCCCCCCCGCACCCTGCCGGGGCCATGGTCCTATGAGGACTCCTCACCCAACCTCTTGGCTGCAGCCTGGGGTCCTGGGAGTCTGGAATGGGCGATCCTAGAAGTCTGGGCTTCTCTTCTCCCAGATTCCCAGTCTGCAATTACAGGATTCTAGGAGCCTAGGGAGCCCACCAGCTTCACCTCCCCCTGCCTCACTTGCCCTGCCTTGCTTCCTCCGACTGCTCTTGCACTCGCTCACCGCGTCAGCACCTGGGCCTGAGGTTCCTGGTCTGTCCTCCCCGGCCCCATCTTCCCATCTTCTGCTTTTCCACTTCCGCCGCTCCCAGACAGGCTGTCCTGCCACCTCACCCTTCTCCCGCCTCTGCCACGTCCCAACAGCCCCCATCCCCGTCCCTTTATTGACTTCAGGTCGCCCTGGCTCAGAACAGACCCCCAGCCAGGCCCAACGGCAGTGGGAACCGATTGAAGGAACCCATGGCAGCACAGGGACAGCTCAAGGAAGGCATCAGCCCTGTTTGGAGTAGAACCCCAGCCTGGAATCCTGGAATGCCCCAGCAGGGGACAAGCCCAGTGCCCCCAGAGCCAGGCAGAACAGCCAGGTGAGCGAAGCCAGAGGTGTGAGCCAAGAGTAGGTGGTGACTGGCCCCCAGGGGTTGTGGCAGAGAGGAGTGAGGGGTGGGGACCGTGGTGCACTAGAGAAGAAAACATGGCTCTCTGCAGGGGAGGCTGCCCCTCACAAGGATGGGCCCAGGTTGCCAGATACCCCAGCTTTTTAAGAGAAGTTGGAAGTTTGGATTTTTGTGAGAAATTTCCCATTTTTAAACATGAGCAACTGATTGAAAAGCAGTGAAACAGCACGGCCCCGTTCGGGTGGCTGGCAGGCCCACTGCTCTGCAGAGGCTGGGGATTAGCAGGGCCGTGGGCCACGGTGAGAACATACCAGAGCTGAGGCCAGGCCTGGGGTCCCCACCCCTGCTCAGTGCTCTGCTCCCCTTCTCAGCTGCTCTCTGTGTCCATGGCCACCTGACCTGGGGAGGCTGGGGCAGGGGGGGAGGGGCTGGGAGGCAGCATCTCTGCTTGGCTCAGGTGTGGAGAGGATGACCTGGGGCCCTTTATTCCTGTTCCAGGAATGTTCTAGGACTCATCAGAGATGGTGTTCTCTTGGTGGGCACCGGGAAGCACTGAGATGGGGCGCTGACCCCCCCCCATAGTCACTTCTAGCCTATGATCTGTGAGAGCAAATATCTGGGAGGCCGGGGGAGGAAGGGGAGCAGGAGGGGGCAGGGGAGAGGGCTCCACACCATTACGGTGAGCCATAGTCCCAAGGTCAAGTCAGAGTCAACAGACAACACTGGGGTCACACTGTTACCTTGTGTTTGGTTCTCAGTAGGCCCTGCCCCCTGTGTTCCCCTTTACCACCCCAGCCAAGTTCACCTTGTATGATACCCTGAGTAGGCCCAGGCCTCCAGCTCCAGTGTCTTCCCCGTTCACCCATGGGACTCCTGTTCATCCTTTTAGGTCTGTCCTCCATACGCCCTCCATTCCCCACCAGGTGTAGGCTCCTGGAGTCTTCAGGGAGCCTGGCTCAGCCATACACCTGGTGAGCCGTGACAGCCCAGCTCAGCCTGCATGGGACGCTCACGGCCTCCAGAGACAACCCCCTTCATTTCTGTGCAGTTAAGACCCTTCTAGCACTCTCCCCGGACCCCAGAGTACCTGGGGCCACGGCAGGGCATCATGGTGGGGGGCTTGTGTTGCTCAGCCACACAGACCTGGGTTCATTCCCAGCTCGGCCCCTCCGTGGCAGTGCGGCCTTGGGGACCCACAGAGCCCGTACACAATTTTGCACAATACAGCAGCAACTCAAAGCAGCGTGTTGGTGGCTCTGGGGACAGCCAGTGAAGAGTTAAGACCGCCCCAGCCCCTCTGAATTCCACGTGACCCTGGGTTGCTGAGCCTACGGTTTTGCGGTGGACACTCTTCTCCAGACTCATTTTTTGCCCATGGCTCATGGAAAGTTTGGCTCCTTGAGCTCCAGGCCATTCCCTCTGGGGCCTGAGGCCTTGCTGACGCTGTCCTGCCCTGGAAGGGCGTCCAGGGCTGCCTGCCCGCCCGGTGATCCTTGGCCAGCGCTCCACCCCCACCCCCCTTCTGTCTCCGCCTGACTTCCTGCAGGCTGACCTTCTCCCCCAGGACAGGGTAGCAGCCCGCCCCCCTTGGCCACGATGAGTCCTCCTCCCAGCGCCCCATCCAGGATCGCTTTCTATTTGAGGGAAAAAAAGCCTCTTCCCCTAATGTCCACAGCATCTGTGAACAGCCTCCCATTGAGAACGATAGCCAACAGGAGTCAAGGCAAGCTTGGACTCTGCCCCTCGGAGCCCAGTCTTGGCCCTGCTGTCCACTGGCTGGGCAACCCAGCTGGATCTGCTGCTTCATCTCTGACCCCCAGTGTCATCAGATGGAAGATGAAGACAATGGATTTCCCCTTGCAGGGAATGAAATGGAATAATATAGGTGCTTAGTGCATAGTTTTAAAAAACCCGTCAGTGCTTAGTGCAATCCATGGCAGGTAGAAGCCCTGTAGGTGGGATGGTTCTCAGGAGCCTGCTGTCCCTAGTACAGATCAAGAAACTGAGGCCCAGCTCCTGCCTCCAACCAGCAAAGGGAGAAGGAGGGTGGGGACGGGTGTGCTTGGAGTCTGGGTGAGGCAATGACGGAAGCCCGAGGGCGAGCTGGTATCTTCCAGTTCCACAGCAGGGCGCCCTGGAGGCTGGGCCTTGGTGTCGCCATCTGTAAAATGGATGGGTTGGAGAGCCACAGAGGGGAACAGTGCCTATTCCTCAGAGCTGGGTTCTGGGACTGGCCCCTCTTGCTGGATGGAGTTAATGATTAAGAGTTCTGATGGCCTCTCCAGCGGGCGGGGAGGTCCAGCCAAAGCAACAGGAGGTGCGGATGCAGATGTGCTGTAGGAGTAGGGCAGCACTAAAATCCTCCAGGCCCCAAGGCTGGCTTTGACCCTGACTCTGCTGACCCAGGGTCAGGGTCTCACAGAGTTTTAGGAATTGGGGTAGCAGGAGGGCAGGGGCAGGGGTGGGGCCGATGGTCAATATTGATCTAGCTGTGTCAGGGAAGTGGATGGAGAAGTGGGAAGCCTGGGGTGGGGCTTGCTGATAACTGGTCTTCCAGCTCCCAGTGTGGCTGTGGGAACTGGGGAACGGGGTGCTTGGGGCAGAATTCCCAAACTGCTTACTGAAACTACAGCTGCCTGGAGGCCTGCCCAGGCTTCATGCATCCTGTCCTCTGAGGGTAGGGCCTAAACATCTGTATTTTTAGCCTACTCCCTGGGGGATTTGCAGCAGCCAGCTCAGTTCCCATATTTGGGGACCATAGGTTCAATCCCCTTATTGTAACAATGAGAAATCTGAGGTCCAGGGAGGAAAAGTAACTCGCTCAAGGTCACACTGGGAGAGAATGATGATAATTCTCCCCTTTTTCTTGGGTGAAAGGGTAGTCGACTTCTAGATAGCTCCATCCATCCCCCAGCTGTGGCCCAAAGCCCAGGAAAGGATGGTGGGGACAGGATGCCCACCGGGAAGTGGCTTCTGAGACCTTGGTAGGTCCAGTTAGAGAAGGGAGGGTGGGGCTTGTCCCAGGAGGAAGGACAAGGAGCAGGGGCCATTCCCACAGGACTGGACCTGCCCCACCCTGCCCTGTGCAAACACTCCCAGCACCTGCTAGAGGATGTTTCCCAAAAGATTTACTGTGGCCCAGTCTGGAGAAGGCCATTTCCATTGCTGGGGACCTACCTGGGCCCTGGAAAAGCACATCTACAACAAAGGAGATTTGGGACACACTCTGACACTCTGGCTTCCCACAGCCTCCCCCCTAGCCTTGTCTCTCCCCACCCCTACCTAATCCACTGTTCTGGGCGGTCAGCCTTTGCCTTGTTTCCCCCCACTTCACCCCTTTGAGCATGTTCACAAAGCCTCCCCAGCACCCCCAGTCACTGCCATGCTTTGGCTGCTCCTTCCTCTGGCTCTGGTCCACTTCGCACCTCCAGGTCCAGCCCCCACCCCAGCCCACCCTGCACTCTGGTTTGCCGCATGGCTCTCACCCTCTGGGGTGGCCCCTTTGGGGACAGGAGACAGGTCCAGCTCATCACTGGGCCCTACTCAGAGCCCAGCTGGCTGCCGTAGTCCCCAGCAGGTGTTTGGAGGGGCTAAAATTCTGAAGCCCACCCCCCTCCCTCACATCCTGGGCCATCCCAGTCAGGTTCCCTCCCTCTGCACTACAACGTCTTTGAAAATGAAAAGAAGAGAAAAGTAGTGGCTGGTGGAGGGGCAAACTGAGGATCCTGCGAGCACACACAAAGGAGCAGGGCGTGCCTGGTCCTTGGTGTGAAGGAGGAGTGAGCCTCTGTTATCGCAGAAGTGGGTGAGTGGGTGGGATGCTCAAGCCCCTGCACTATCCATCCCTCCTCCATTCCTGCAGCACACGTTTGCCGGAAGTTTACCCCATGCCAGCACACTGATACCCCCTGCACACGTGGGGAGCAGGGGCAAGATGCTGTTCTGCCTTCAAGGAGCACTGAGTTTTGCAGACTCCTGCTTAAGTGCCTTCAGCCCAGAGCGCTATGGTGAGGTGGGTACAGGAATTGGGTAAGCCCACAGAGGGCCCTAACCCAGCATGTGCTGGGAGAGTGTGGGAGAGGCTTCCCCAAGGAGAAGACACTAGGGCTGTGTCCTGAAGGGTGAGGGGGCATTGCTGTGCACTGAGCAAGAAAAGGAGAGGAGCCAATAGGTTTCATAGTAAATAGGCAGTGGGGAGGTAGGGACTGCGGGCAGTCGCTGGAAGGGATGGAGGGTCAAAGAGAGGAGATTCCTAAGAACCCCAGTCACAGTTTGCTGGCTGTTCAGAGACAGGAAAACATGGACTGAGACACCGGAGGCCCTGGAGGGACCCCCGGTTCTGTCTGGCAGGAAGCGTCTTTGCCTCTGAGCCTCATTGTCTTCCTCTTCAGGATAGGGCTGTTCTGAAACAAGAGGTATTGTGAAAGCACTCTATGAACTCTGAAGGGTCATGTTCCTGTCAGACAACAGTAGTGTTTTGGGTGGAGTTGGTACTTTCTGAGAGTTAAAGGGTACCTCTTGAGGTTCACTGAGAGCTGGAGGTTCAGGGCCCCGGGGGCCGCCTGTAACCTGTTCCTGCGCTGCCACCTGCTGGTGGATATCTGCAATGGCAGCATGAGCCCTCAGGCCCTTCCTCCCGCCCAGGCCCGAGATCCCGAGGCGGCAGGAAGGCCGAGCTGGGAGAAGTCCAGGCGCTAACGCTAGTAGACTCCCCTGCAGGAGTGCAAATGGAAGGCCCCGATCCCTTTGCAACCCACCGCCTGGCCCTTCGCAGCCTTGGCCTCTACCCTCACTGTGACGATCCTCGTGTGTGTGCAAGGGGCACCCGCCTCGCGGCCCCTCTGCACACCAACAGTGAGGATGGACTCTGGAAGTGGCTGGTGCAGGAATTCTGGAGTCCCAGACACCCCAAGCATGGTCTAGAGGGGACTGCGGGCTCCAGAAGGCACATCCCCCCTGGCGCTGTGGAATCCAAGTAACTTAGGTGGCTGCGTGGCTGAGTGACCATCTCACCTGGTTTGCCTGGGACTGTCCTGTGTCAGCAAACCACGACAGGTGGTCACCCTGTCGTGGCCCGAGGGCCAAAGCCTCTGCATCATCGTGTTGGCTCTGCCTGCAGTCTGGACGCAGAGAACCAAACTGGCCTCTCCTGTGGCAGGGGCCTCCCCTTGGCCAATGGAGCCTCTCATACCATCCCTCTCTCTGGCCCCAAGGACCCCGTCCCAGGCACTCAGTCTGCAGATAGTGTGTGGGTATTGAGGGATTTCTCCCCTTACCCCTTTCTCCGAACCAGTCTCCAGGAGTTCTGAGGCCTGGCAGCTTGTCTGTGAGGTTGGGCTGGGGGAAGAGAATAGGTGTGGAGGGACTTCCTCTGGAACAAGTTCTCATTTCACAAGGAAACCGAGGCCTAGAGGAGAAGAGCCTTATCCCAGGCCCCTGAGGGAGACTTTGCTGCTGGCTGGCTGTTTGTGGCAACCCCTGTCCAGCCCCCTACCGCTCCCCTCCATCCCCCCACCCCCAGCCCCGCTCTAGATAAGGGCCCCTCATGTGCCTGAGAGAAAGCCGGCCTCCTCCCGGGTTCTAAGGTTGGGGCCCAGGGTCCAGGCATAATCCCACTGTAATTGGCTCAGCCTTGAGCATGAGACCAAGTTGGCCCAATCAGAATGGAGACCTTGACTTTTATTTTGCAAATGGTGAGTTCTTGAACAGGAAACAAACAAAACCCACCCAGTGCTGATGATTGACCGAGACCGAGACCGGGAGACAGCAAGGTGCACAGAAGTTGGTAGCTATTTATTGCACTGAAAACACCAGTAAAACAGACACCCCTTCTCCCCCCCTCCCACCCAATAGCAGAAGTTTTGAGCAGTGGTCATTCAAGTTCACAGCCACATATTTAAAAAAAAAAAAGAAAAGAAAAGAAAGAAAGAAAGAAAGAAAGGAAGAAAAAAAGAAAAGAAAAGAAAAAGAAAAAGAAAAGGAAAGAAAGAACTGAAACAAATCCCCAAACCAATAGTAACAAAGAAACCAGCACGGGGAGTCTGGCAAACACATCCCCCCCCCACCCCAAGGATCTCCCCTTGGGAGACAGGAGGCCAGGATTAGCGCCATGGTGTGCACAATCCTGGGAGAATACTTTCCTATAGAGGTGTTTGCATGCTGGAGCCTAGGTCTGGTCTTAGGCCTGGATTTTTTTTTTTTTGCATCTACAGGATGTTTTAGAGGAGCAGAGTTTCACTGTCTGGTGGGGGTGGGCTCTGGGCCGCTTTGTCTGCCCGCCTCCCCTGCGTGCCGCCTCAGGATCATGCTGGTGCCCCGTGGTCCACACTGGCTGACTACCCACCCACCGGAGTGGCCTTCCTCGTGGAGGCCGTTTCCTCCCGGGGTTGGGACCTGCCTCCATTTCGCTGGCACTCGGAATGGGACACAGTGGATAGGAGGCATGAGACATGTCAGCAAATAGGAATCGGGACATTGGCGTCCTCCAGCTCAGTTCCCCCTGGTGGAAAAACCCAGGGCCAGAGCAGGAAAAGGTCACACAGCAAGTCTGGTCAGAACTGGGAATGGAATCCTATTAACCCCCAAAGCATGGCTCTTTTCCTGCAGTCCACTGCTAATAAGCAGTCGACAGGCACCAAAGAAGGGAATGAGGGGCAGGTGGGGGCGTGGAGGGGGGCTGGCCAGGCCCAGAACAAAGCAGGAGTCTAGCCAGTGACTAACCCTGTCAGTTCTCGCAGGTATATTGGGCTTCACTTCACCGTCCCATTGGATCCCCCATCAGCCCTGCAGCAGAGGCTGGGCAGGAATATTTAACCCTTTTGCTGATGGGGAAACTGAGGCTGAGAAAGGGACAAGACTTGGTCTTGGTAATTGCAGCATCCCCTGTGAAGGCCACACCCTCACCTTGGGCTTGGGGATTGCTGTGGAAGCTGGCAGCTCCACAAGGGAGGCAGGCGGTCTTACCGCTGGGACGCTGGGATCACTGGGCCTTACTGGGAAGCCCTCTGGACCTGGGGCAGGCCAAGTGCCTGCCCCCTGGGCCTCGGCAGCAGGGTGTCTGCCAAGGATAGAGGCCAGTGATCAACCAATTTGGAGAGCAGGAAGCCCAGGCAGCCTCTTTCCTGGCCTGCAGCCCCAGTCCAGCCTGCCTCACCTGCCCCCAGGGGCAGCTTGTAGAGAAAAGGGCCCAGCAGACATCTCATGATCGGGGGAAACTCAGAAAGTCCTGGATCGAACATCCCCACCAGTCCTCCAGCCAACACCCAGGACTCCCCAGAGGTTCGGGGGAACCAGAGCCTCCTCCAAATCCCTGGGGCTATGGCTCTTCCTCCCCTAAAATCCTCCAGAGGGGACAGTATCTCATGCTGGCAAAACACGGCCACACAGAGGCCAAAAAGCACAGAGAGGCGGCAACATAATTCCGAGTTGGACACTGAGAATACAACCTCTATTTTTTTTTTTTGTCCAAAACATGTAGATTGTTTTTGCTGAGTGTTTTTCTTCCTTTTTTTTTTTTTTAAACATACTTACTGCATATAAAGTCATGCAAAGAAAACAGTGCAGACAGTAGATCCTAGTGGATATGCCAAGGCATTCCACATCAGAGTCAATCCCGGGGAAGAGGGAAAGAGAAGGGAAAAAAAGATTCGAACCCACGGCTGCAGGACGAGGCGTGAAGAGGAAAAATTCCAGTGCTCTGCTTGGACCAGCAGATGCGGAGGGGAGAGGCAATGAAGACACATGCTCATGAACCCCCAAAGACTGGGGGAGGGGCCGGGGGGGCACACACGGATGCGGTGGGATGAAATCCTGGGAACCTCAGTTTGGGAGGCAAGCAAAAAAAAAAAAAAAAAAGATATTTCTGTCCTGACAACCTCCCCCACTCTCTCTGCCCTGATTTGCTGTTTCTTAGCACTAACATCTGGGGTGTTTCTACAGTCCTGAAAGGAACCTTGGGACCAAAATGTCAGCGAGGACCCCACCCCCCCATCCCCAGGACTGAGTCCACCTCGGCCCCAGATAACCACAGGTGACAGAGTGCATCTCAGAGATGACATGAAAAAAAAAAAAAAAAAGACCTAGAACAGAAAAAAACTACCCCTCACCCCTCTTCCCACCTCCCTTCCCAACTCGACCCGACCCTCCTTGCTATAATTTGAGAGGTTTAGTTATTACATAAATATCCAGGAACGCAAAATCCATTTACGAAACACACAGAAGTTTGGCTATAAAAAGGCATGCGGTCCGAGTAGAAGTGATACCTAAATGTTGCCTTCTTTGCCCCCAAAAAGCAATCAGATTCTCTCGCTCCGATGTGACAAAGCTGGAATTCTCCCGGACTGATGGAAGGGTGGAATGGGCGTTACTGTCGGAGGTAAACATCAGCCGAAGGCAGAAGGAAAGAGTGGGGGGCACCCTGAGAGGATTGTGCTCCACACCGAGGGAGAAGGGTCCGCACGGACAGGAGGACAGGGTGGGATGGGGGAAGAGCTAGGGAGGCAGTGTGAGGTGGGGGCTCCTGGTGTCTGCTCCTCGGTCACCCTCTCCCACAGGGAAGGCCAGCTCACGGGGCTGGGGGGACCCTGGAAGGGAGAGACAGGGAGATGGGGGGCGGATGCCACATTCTTCCTGATTCTGCCCCTCTTTTTCCTCAGCCCCTGGGGGGACACACAGCTGGACATTCTGGCCTACAGCCAAGGCAAGACCAGGCGGACGACAGCCAGGAGGGGGGGTCCTCGGAGCCAGCACCCGGGGCACCCAGGGCACCCAGGCCTGAGGAAGCCCCGCCCTGGCAGGGGACACAGAGCCAGCGTGACAGGTGGTGGCAGGGAGACGTGCCACTTGCTCGGAAGTCGTGATAGCTTTTGTGAGCAGACAGACTTTCTTGACGCAGGTGTGACGGTGATGGTGATGATGGTGGTAGTGGGGTGACGTGATTGGGGGAGTTCCAGCAAAATCCAAGTGGGAGAACCAACAGCCACATTCCGTGAACGAAGAGTAAATCTCTGCGGTACAGGGCTTCCGGCCTGGTCCTTCAGCTGTAAGAAATAGTATGTGTGGTAGGTAATGCAGGTACTTCTGAGGGCGGCCTGTTTCCCTTGGGCAACCACCCCGCACCCCCCATCCTTAGGTGGGGCTGACGCTGCTTCCTGTGGGTCCCACGCAGCTTCCCTCCCCCAGGGAACCTGCAGGTCTGGTCTCCTCCCTGTGGTCCTCCAGCCCCCACCCCGTGGCCTTCCAGCAGCCAAGTTCCCCAGCATGTCCCCCTCCAGACTGACACCACCCCTTTCCTTTAGACTGTCCCAGATGACAGATGGCAGGAAGGAGGGGCTCTTACTGGGGCAGGACGGAGGGCGCCCCAGATCTGTGGAAGTGGACGATCTGCCATTTGCCGTCCCGGCGGTGCCAGACGCGGGTCTCCTCCGACTGGGCCGTGCGGGGGATGCCGCCCGCATCCAGGTACTGTGTGATGCGGATGTAGGCGATGCAGGCCGACTCGTCACCCATCAGATGGATATGGGGGTTCAGGATGGTGGTGTGCACGGGCTTGCTGTTCCGAGACCACACTGGAGGTGGGGATGGGAGGGGGCAGAAGAGATGCAACTGGGGGCCTCCTGTGTCCCTTCCTTCACTTCCCCATCCCCCAGTGACCCTCTCAGCAGAGACACCCCCCCCGTCTCATTTCCACAGGAGGGGTCTCTGTGACAGGGCTCAGCTAGGAGTCAAGGCAGAACTTCTAGATGGCTAGAGCAGATCCCAGATTTCAGACATGCCAATTCTTTAAACACAGGGGAATGGGATTTTAGAATCACAGTATCTCAGACACACAGAAGTATAGGGCTATGATTATAGAATCAGATGAACTTAGACCAGAGTCTCAACCCCAGGTTCCCTACAGAGGCCAGGCAAGTACATAAACGAGGGGGGTGAGTGGGGTATAAGATGCTAAATGGCAACAGACCCTTTGCCTCTGGGTCAGGGAGCGAGCGATAGGGAGTGGCAGAGACTGTGGTGAATAGCGCACCCTGTCCCACCTGCAGAGGGCTCCCTGTCCACAGCTTCCTTGGTGGCTGCTCTGTGAGCAGCTGACCCTTGAACGAGGCGGGGGAGTGGGGGGAGTTAGCCCCACCCCCACCCCCCACTTGGAAATCCACATATAACTTGACTTCCCCAATACTTAACTGCTAATAGCCTTCTGTTGACTGGAAGCCTTACCGATAACGTCAACAGTCAAATAACCCACATTTTGTATGTTATTTGTATTATTGTGCTATATTCTTACAATACAGTAAGCTAGAGGAAAGAAAATGTTATTAAGAAAATCACAAGGATGGGGCGCCTGGGTGGCTCAGTCGTTAAGCGTCTGCCTTCGGCTCAGGTCATGATCCCAGGGTCCTGGGATCGAGCCCCGCATCAGGCTCCCTGCTCAATGGGAAGCCTGCTTCTCCCTCTCCCACTCCCCCCTGCTTGTATTCCCTCTCTCGCTGTCTCTTGTCAAATAAACAAATAAAATCTTTAAAAAAGAAAAAAAAGAAAATCACAAGGAAGAGAATATATTTACAGGGTGGGGCTGTATTTATTGGGGAAAATGTGTGTATAAGTGGACCTGCATAGTTCCAACCCGTGTTGTTCAAGTGTCAGCTCTAAGTGGAATCCACATTTGCCACAACTGATTTTTCAGGAGAATGTGGAAATCTGGATTTTTATGTGAAAAGGCCTCATTTTTATTATTGGTCTCTAATTCGAATTTAAAACCTCATGCAGGCCACGTGAAGCATATATGTAGTCCAGATATGGCCTGTGGACCCCTGATTTGCCACTCCTATTCCAGATATATGGAATTATGGAAACCTGAGTCATATTAAAATTGTACAATCCTAGGATCTTGGAATTGTAAGGATGGAATTGGTGGTCATGGGGTGAGGTCATGGAGCTTTCCAGAGTCAGGCAGAAAGGCATAACTCTTCTAATCATGACAGAACTGAGAAAAGTACCGAAAGCCAGCTTTCTCTATGCAAAATATGAGCCACTATGATTATTATTATTATTAATTATTAATTTTTTGGTTCTAGGAACTCTCCATTTTTTTCAGCAAGATAGAAAACAAAAGCACAGAAAGACAATGACAAGGGGCCGGTGTTGTGAGGGGTGCCCACTGCCTGGACTCAGGCCAAGAGCTAGTTCAGCCTTCTCTTTGTGTTTATTATCTCTGGGCCTTTACAGCCGGCTCAGCCTGGTTTCCGCTCTGCTCGGTGGGGATTGGGGAGTTCACTCTGGGAAACCAGCACCTCCAGAAGACAGACCTGGATAGTGGTGGCCATGGTGATCAGCCAGGGAGCTCCAGGGTGATGGAGAAAACTTGGGGTCCAGCCACCTCTCTTCACATGAAAATCTAACCTCCACTGCTAGGCTTGGAGCATCAGAGTTTTATTAATCAAAGGAAAAGGCAACTTCTTTCTTCACAGCTTGTTGGGGGTGTTCTTGGACCACTCTAGTCTATAAGGTCAGTCTAATTGGGTGCAGGCAGGAGAGGAGTGTCCGGCTGGGGGCTGCTAACACGCAGATGAGAGGGGGCAGCCCGGGGCAGGGATGGGGAGGAACAAGTCAGGACTGGGTTCTGCCACTGACTTTCTGGGTTCCTTCGGATGAGTCACTTCCCCTCTCTGGGCCTCAGTTTCCCCTTCTGGGTGAGGTATAGCCGGACTAGATCCTATTTCAGTCACTTAAATACCGCCTTTGTTTTTGCTATCGACTTGTACTTACTTCATTAAAATATTTCCTTGAATCAATACACTTTATTAATTTATGTAAATGTATTTTAAAAGAAAACTTTCTAGCACAATCAATAATGAACAACCGGTATCACAGAATACAACTTTAATCATAAATCCAGTGTAAATGAAATAAAGCTATGTAACCCTAGCTCCGTGCTCTTGCCTGCAAGGGATCTGAGCCTGAGACAGTTCTTTCTTTGCTGGAGAGGTAAATGAGGCAGTGTGAGAGAAGTGTTTAGCGCCCAGCTGAGCCTTTCTCCCTGATGAAGCCGGACGTATTGAAAGAGAATTTAGTGGGCGCCTGGGTGGCTCAGTTGGTTAAGCAACTGCCTTTGGCTCAGGTCATGATCCTGGAGTCCCGGGATCGAGTCCCACATCAGGCTCCCTGCTCGGCGGGGAGTCTGCTTCTCCCTCTGACCCTCCTCCCTCTCATGCTCTCTGTCTCTCATTGTCTCTCTCGCAAATAAATAAAATCTTAAGAAAAGAAAGAGAATTTAGAAAGGGACCAGCTTTCTCACTGTGCGATCCAGTGCTGTCTTAAGTGGTGCCCACATGCACCGGAAATTATCTTGCATAGCCTCAATGGTATATGCCTTCCTTTTGGGGTACCCTGGGTATGCCACTTCTCCGGGCCTTCCTCTAGGTCCTGAGCTAGATGAGTCTAACCTGCACGTGCTTCGGTTCGTCCCCGTCTGACCCCTGGCCAAGGTGAGACATGGACACAGGCAGAAAGCGCCCTAGGTCAGGCCCAGCCTCAGCCCCCTGACAGCCCCTGGTTGCAAAGCTGCCAGGGTCTCTCCTGCAGAGGAGAGACCCAGGAAGGACAGACAGGCGGACAGAGACCTAGACATACAGGCAGGGGCACAGCAGTGTGAGCTCGGGTCCCCTCCTCTTCCCCGGACTGCCCACCCACAGGCATAACAGCCCACCAGCCAGCTTGTGACCAGTGGGGCAGCTGGGGTGGCCCCAGGCCTCTAGATGGCTGTAACATGGGTGCATGCCCAGGCAGGAAGGCTCCCTCATCTGTAAACTCCCAGGGGCAGGGGCAGGAGAGGGCTGGGAGGGCTTGTCACACTTGTCCCAGGTCCCCATCCTCAGCCACAGGAGGGACGGCTGGCAGTCAGACGGGCCCGGGTTACGAGAGGGAACCAAGATGGTACCAACCCCTGTCCACACAGGATCTTCCTCTTCGCTGGCTCCTGAGCTGCCCCGGGGGCCCTGCCCGTCACCCTGCTGTGCCATCCGGCAGGACATGGAACGAGAGCAGACAACAGGCACCCCAGAGAGAAGGGATTGCTCACAGTTTTCAAAATAGAATCGATGGAAGTCCAGGCCCTCGACCAGGTTCCCCAGGGCCTCAGGTTCGAAGGCCGTCATCCCGGGGTCACACATCTTCCTAGGGGGAGGAAGTCAGAGGAAAGAGGGGTTGGGGTGGCCTCTTGGGGCTGCCCTCTCGCTCCAGGGGCCTGGACTGGAGGAGGGTGGGCCTGCGACATTGGAGTGATTGCGCTCATGTCACAGGATCAGTGGGATCAGTGGCTGGGACCCTGCTTGCGAACTGTACCATGAGGCACCCACCAGGGGGTGCCACTTAGAACTGGGAAGCCTGGGTTCAGCTCCAGGGCCTGCCACTCGCTGGTCATAAGACCCCCAGCATCAAGCAAGAGCGCCACGAGGGGCCGCGAAGCGTCGTGCGCAGCACTCAGGCACTGGCCGGGGTAACTCAGCCTGTAGGCTCCTCTCCACATTGCGTCTCCCCGCCCAGGGCAGCGGGGCCCAGAGGGGCTTTTCCCAATTTGCCTTGGGGGGGGGGGAGGGGACTTTTTTCTTCACATGAAAGTGACTTCTGCTCGCAGAGCAGGTACGTCCCTGGAGGGGGTGTGTTTTGCTTCTTTAAAGGTGCCCCTTTTGACCTCAGTGTGAGCCTCAGTTTCCTCTTCTGTAACGTGAGGAAAATAGCCTTCCATGAAGTCATGCTTGGGAGGAAGGCATGTATTTTCAGCTCAGAGCTCCCTTCCAGGTCTCAGCCTTCTGGGGAACCCTGACAACCAGGTTGAGGAAGGAAAAAACTGTCTTCCCCACCCCCAGGCCTCTGGAATCTGTGGCGCAACACAGACCCCCATTACAGTGACAATGCAGCCAAGTACCTCAGGACAAGCAAAGATCCCAAGCCGGGGAGGAACCGGAGCCACCGGGAGGGCAGGTATCGGGCCCTGTGTTGTCTGAGTTGGACGCTGTGGTGACTGCAGGGCACTCTGTCCCTGCTCTTCCCTGAGGTCCTGTCCGTGTGACCCCAGACAACTCACGTCTCCACTCAGGACCTCAATTCTCCAAGTGGATTGGGAGGGGCTGGTGGCCCTGCTCAGACCATATGAGATGCTTGGGACCCTTCAGTTCCAGAAGCCTTCAAGGTTGGGGGCCTGAGCTCCGAGTGTCGGGGAGACTGAGCACCCCCACTGGAGAAGCCCTTCTCCAGGAGGTCTCTGGGGTCCCTGACTCTGAAGCGACTCAGAGACCACCTGCTCCAAGTCCATTATACATCTAGGGATACTGAGGCTCAGTGAGTGAGGGTTACACAGGGCCAGACTCGGGATACCACAGGCTCCCGAGGTCATGGCATGGGGTCAGAACCTAGAGTAGGCTGCACATGCCAGGGAAAGTGACATCACAGAGGTGGGAGTGGGTCCCCAGAAATGGCACTGTGGGGAGGGGGGTTGGGGTCCACAGAAACCGCCTCTCTTTCCCTCCCTCTCTGGCTGTATCTTTCCAGAGATGGCCTCAGGCTCTTCCCGTGGCTGATTTAGCTCTCTTGAGGGCTGGCAGAAAGACCCGTTTAACGGCACGTTTCTGTGCTTTTAGGCTTTACCCAGGTAAAGTCACAAACGTGCACGTGTGGACAAGTGCATGCACACACGCATCCATGCGGCCTCAGTCTCACACCTGTACCTTCTAGAGTCCTGGTTCCTCCGACAGAAGCGGTAGATTGCTGGGGCTTTGCCACCTGCTGCTGCTGAAACCCTCCCACAATTAAAACGCACCTGGCCTGCCTTTGGGAGACAAACTTAAGCTCCTGGGCCCAGTGGAAACTGGGAACCAGCTGCCCAAGAGCCAAATCCCAAGTTAGGTTATTCCCACCTCACCTGAACCCAACAGGCACGGGTCAGTCTGCCTCAGCTGGCAGCTTTTGTCCACCAAAATGCATATGTGGGGTCTTGTCAGCCCTAGCTGAGATGTTGAGGCCTCAGCCCAGAATCCTCCTCTCCCTGGAGTGGGCCTGCTTCTGGGCCAGACCAGGCAGTGTGGGGGGTGGCCACTAGGGGGCGCTCCAGCCCAGCCTTTGCACACAGCCGCCCCTTGACAGGCTGGTCCAGGTGGGTAGGGGACATCTCGTACCATCTGTTTCATTTTATGTTATTTTTGGACACTTGGCCTTATTCCCCAGAGGATTTAAGGTTCTGTTTTGAGGTTCTTTTGCTCGCGCCTGCTCACTGGAGGACGCACCCTATGGGTTCCTGCCTACTCCTGCCCACCTGAGGTCAGAGGCCTGAGGAGGTCCAGGGTGAGGAGCAGGCCCATGCAGCAGGTCTGAAGAGAGGCCCGCCTCCCTCCCCTCCTTCCCCGCTCATCTCCTGAGGGGGCCCGTGCTGTGGTGGGGAAGCAAAGGAGTTTTGTTGGAGTTCCTCCTGGGGAACAAGAGATGAGGAGGAGGATAGGAGGAGGACCGAGATACAGAGTACTGTGAACAGAAAGCTTCATTAAAGCATAAAGTCTAAATGCAAAACAGAAGTATGAGTTCAGTCTGGTTCACGGCACATGCAGAGTGAGTGACTGAGGGTCAGAGACGAGGACCCCCAAAGTTAGCCATCAGCGCCCCCTGAACAACGATCCAGGCAGGACATGCAGAATGGACCCAGCCGACTCACGTGTAGGACTCAAAATCTCCATTGCTTATGGCTTCAATCAGCTGCTCTGTCACTTTAATAATCTCCTGTTTCCGCACTGTAAGGCAGGAGGAGACACAGAGAAATGATAGTAATAGTAATGAAGCACCAACTACCATTTTCTGAGTCCCTATCATAGGCCAGGCCCTGCGCTAGGATCTGACGGCCTCGTAGAGACGGTCTCCGTTAGCCTCACATTATCCCTGGGAGGTCGGTATCATCACTCCCATTTCACAGAAGCAGAAACTGAGGCCCAGAAAGGTGGAGAAAGGTGGGAAATTTCCCTCAGCTGCAAAGGGCAGAGCCATTGTCCTGGTTTGTAGCCTTTGCCTCGGTGAAGCATGCATGGTGGACGTTCTGACGTTAGGCCTGACGGGAAGCCAGGCTGACTCCAAAATATGCTTCTCCGTCCCCTTGCTTTGCCACCTGAATCAAAACTGGGTCAACAGCGGTGGTTGTCACTAGCAGCCACGAACCAGGGGCTCTCCCTGGGCCCAAACTGGGGCCCTTAAGGAAGGTCTTAGGGCTTTCTCATCCCTTAGGTCTGGGTGAGCTTTTTGCTCCATTTGGGGGCCGATAGGAATCAGGCACTGAGGGGTTCAGCACTTTCTAGCCATCATGAATCCCGGTTGCTGAGACCTGGCCTCCGCTGTCCACCCCGCAACACGACGAATCGCTGGTCTTTCTGGTAGAGGCTTAGGCATCCGCTTTCACGTTGGATGGGCGCTGTTCTGAGCCCCAGTTTTCCCAGCTGTGAAATGGAAACAGCACCACCTCTCATCCCTCCAGTGCCAAACCCAGACTTGAGAACCAGACAGACTTCACGTCAGGCCCGGCGCAGGTCCTCACAAGCTGTGTGACGGGCCACAGGGCTCCTGGGCTGTCCGACCAAGACAACAGCGCCCCCTCCCGGTGATGAGGTAACGAGGTGGGATGAGGCGCTGCGCACCAAGCGCCTGGCACACAGTAGGTACACACTTCTAAGCGCTGCCACTCCCTGCCTCCCCCTAGCCAGGTGGCCACACCCTGGGAGGTCAGCAAGGCCAGCTCCCCCTGATCTGACGCACGCGGAGACTGAGCCTCGGGGACGCAGGGACTTGGAGCCGGGTGTCCTGGCTCCCAGCAGGACTGTCCCACCGGAAGCCTGGCGCGGTTCCCTGGGGCAGGCTCTCCCCACCACAGGTCCAAACTTCACTTGCAACCCCGTCAGCTGGCTGGCCTACGGAGCAGCCTCCGGTGAGGTACGTGGGCACGCTGCCATGTCTCAGTCTGGGACGGAGGGAGGGGAGCACGCCTGGCTGAGGCCCCGTCCCTGCCCCCTTCCTCACCACTGCCGTGCCACCCTACCCCATCTGCTGCCGGGGAGCTCACCTCAGGCCCAGAGGACACAGAATCCTACAACATCCAGGCTGAAAGAACCTGTGGGGACCAGGGACTCAGCCTCCTTGTCAAACTGTGGGGGAAATGGAGGCCCAGGAAGGGGTTGACTTGCCCAAGGACATAGAACACCTTGCTGCAGAGTCTGGCTCCCAGCCCAGGGCGTTTTCCACAGCACCCCCTACCCCCCTCCACCCCGTGCTCCCTGACGGGTTAGGCCCGCACACTTGTCTCTTTCCCAACTCAGAGACGTGCTCCGTGGAAGCTGGGCTATGGCTGCCCTTGTCACACTGGACGCCTGGACCTGGAACAGACCCGGCCCCACAGGCATTCCCCACTGCATGAACAAGCACACTAGGCGTTACACCGCGGGCTCAGCCTGCAGCATCTGGAAGCCTCATGCACGGCTTCATGTGGCTATCACTTCCACGTCAGAGATGGGCAAGCCGGAGGTGAGAGAGGTTGACTGGTCTGCTGTGGGGGGCCGGCCGCCCCCACCAGAGTTTGCGGCCCCGAAACCCGTCACACTGTCCTCAGGGCAGGGGCCCTGTGCCCAGCATGGCTCTTGGCACGGGTGGGGGCTCCGTAGACGTAATTGTCACTGTCTTCAATGTCAGTAGCACAGCGAGGGGCTAATTCTTTATCTCCTGGCTCTGCCAAGATTTACCAGGGCTGGGGGTGAGCCTGTCTTGGGCCATGAGACTGAGGCCTTGCCTGGGGCGGGGGCAGAGGAGGCAGGAATGAATGAATTGGTGGGTGGACCGAACCAGGGCCTGGGGCTGTTGTCTTCGCCCTGTGTGCTGGAATCTACCAAGTTGCCAGGGGGTCTCTGTCCCTTGGAGCCCAAAAGCCTGGCCTGCTGCCCAACTCTGCCTTCCTTCATGGAGACCAAGGGCAAGAAGACACCCATCCCTGCCAGGAGACTCCTCATTCCACTCCCACGCATGAGCAGGGTGATGATCCAGAGCGGATCCACGTGCTCCCGGCAGGCCATGGGACCTGTGCCGCCTCCTAGCTTTCTCTGCACAGACGTTAAGATTCCTTCCAGCCTGACATTCCATAAGCCTGTGCTTAATTAATGCCCTACCTCCCATGGGCTCCTTCTCACTGCCATCCCAGAGACACTAGGAAAGTGGTCAGGGGCCTGGATTCTGGAGCCAGACTCCCTGGGTTTGGATCCTGACTCTGCTACTTAGTAACTGTGACCTTGGGCAAGGTACTTCTCCATGCCTCAGTTTTCCCGTATGTATAACGGAGCTTCTAATGGTACTTACCTCACAGGGTGGTTCTAAGGACCGAGTTAAGGATGCATCACTAGAAATAACTAACACATATATGGTTCTCACTAAGAACCGGCTACTGTTCAAGCCCTTTCTATCAACTCATTTATGTCAATAATGATGCATAATATAAAGCATTTAGAGGAGTGCCTGGCAGTCCGTGAATAAGAGCTATGATTATTATCATCTGGAAATCTCTGAATTGGAAGTTCTCCCTGAGGACAGCCTCTGGTCTTTAGCCAGGGCATGGATGCTTCCCAGCAGCCTGAGATGTGATGGATGCTTCCATCTTGGTTGGAACTTTGGGGCTTGCAGCCTGCCAGGAAGCCTGACACACTGTCAGGCATCTCTCCCTTTGCACCCACCTCCTTCTTCTTTAAAGTCAGACTCTCCCCCCTGAAAGCCCCTTGCTTTCTGGGGCCCCAAAGTGTGCACCTGCTTGCCCAGACCCAGTGCCCTCCCCCTCTAATAGTCTTCTCTTTCCAGGGCTGAAAGCCTCGAGGATAGGGTTTGCAGGATCTGAGTTAAGCTGGCCATCCACTCTTTGAGGGTCCTTGAGCTGCTTAAAGGCCTTCCTGAGTGTTAGCACACAATCCTCAATGTGGCTTGAATATTGCAGAATATCAGGTCTGGGGCAGAACTCTATCCCCTCCCTAATTCTGGACACTATACCTCTATTAATGCATCCAGGGACAATGCCTGACTTGGCTGTGCCTCTAGACACTCAGGACATCAAGTTTGCCAACAGTGGAAAGCTAGTGAGCAGAAATCTCCCTAGTAGCTTCATCTCTAGCACAGAAGATCTGGGAATCTGGTGCTTCTTAGATCTAGAGAAACTCACTCTGGTTTTGGGTCCCTTCCATGTCCTCAGCAGTCCTGTTGCTGTGAGAGATTCATTCAGCAGCTTCTCAGCAGCAACCTCTGGCATTTCTCATCTGCCATCCAGGAGTGCTCTCATTCAGGTGGGAAAGCTGAGGCCCCAGAGAGGTTAAGGCACTCTCCGAAGGTCACACAGCATGCTGAGGCTCAGATGGGATCAGCATTCCTGGCTGGTATTTCCCAGAAGGTCTCTGTCTAGATTCTGAGGAAGCTCTTTGGGTTGGGGAGGAAATTAATTTTTCACGGAACTGACCAGTAGGAGGTAGGGAAGTAGGAAGGAAGCCTGGCAGAGTCCCGTCCGCGCAGCTCAGAGGGCCAGAGGCCTGTGCATTAAGCCTGAGGTGCTCTGAAATATTAATGTCTCTTTCTTTGCTCAGGGGAAAATGTTCCCTGGAGGATGACATTTCTAATTAACTTTAATGTTAGGTCAGAATCTACCCCACCAGCTGCTTTTCTCACTTAGTGAGAAGACTTAACAAATTAACACCAGAAAATGGTTTTTTTTTTTAAACTTTCTCTGAGGCCTGAAGAAGCTGGGGGAGGCACAGGGCTCCTCTCTCCTGCCAAACACAGGGAGAAGCTCCTGGCTGAGCCAGCGTCTCTTCTATCAGACATAGCCTTTTACATGTGGGAAACTGAGGCAGAGAACGGGGCTCTAATTCTGCCATTAATAACCTGGACGTGCCCTTTCTCTCTGGGCCTCAGATGCCCCTCTGTAAAAGGGGGAACTAAAATTTAAGACTCCACAAATTTTCCCATCCCGATCTCTCTAGAGCAGAGTCTAATGGCAGCAAATGTGGGGCCTCAGGGATACCACCCAGAGCCATTACCCCAGGTGGAAAATGTCTTCGATGGGTCACATTTACATTTATAACACATACAAATTTTGCATTCCTTTCCAAATATTTCTAACATAGAAATATCTGTCTTAAAACAATCTTTGAGTAAAGCTGATTCTCCAAGAAAATTTCATGTGGCTTCCTGTCATTCAGCCATAAGCTCCAGTTTGAAAAAAAAGAAATTAAAATTTATCAAACCATTACCAGTGCCAAACACTGTGAAATCACTTTATACACAGCCTCCCGTTTCATCCGCACAGCAATCCTCTGAGATTGATAGTATTATCATCAACCCTTTACCGAAGGAAAACTGAGACTCAGAGAGGTTGAGTAAGTTGTCCAAAGTCACCTAGCAAATGGACTGCCGTGAAGAAGCACAGAGCCAGTTCACCTCTATGATCCCTGTCTGCTCCAAGACCAGCACTATGAGGCCGTAAGGGTTTTTCAAAATCCGGTGCCTCTTATCATTAGCACAGCGAGCCTCAAATGTGGGGACAGTCTTGGAAATGCCATGTCTTGGCCCACCACAAACCTATGGAATCAGAGTCCGCAGCGACAGGGCTGGGGATGTGGTTGGAAAACACACCTGAGGGACTTAGAATGTACACTTGCCCCCAGTGGGGAGTTTTTCTACAAGATCATTGGTTTTTAAAGGTCATCCCTAGCGCCATGGTGGAAGACTGATCTGCTCCAGCGCCAGGCTGTGGTGATGAAGTGACCGCCCCCACGGCCCGACTGGGAAAGACCACACAGGGACCCACAGGGTGGGGCTGATCTTCCAAGGCACCCGGGTGGAGGCGGGAGGTAGTCATGGTGCTCAGTGTGCCAAACTGCCTTTACGTGTGGAAACGCAACTGTGCAAAAATGTTTGTCACATCATAAAATGCCCTTTGCCCCTTCACTGTACTCTTTTAGGGGCCAGTATCTAAACGGAAAAACGTACACCCTGGTAGAGCTGCAGTCTCTCCAGGTCAGTGGTGCGCTTCTACGGTGCAGAGACTCCCGGGGGTCTCTGACATGCACGGAGTGCGAGAACCCGGGCCCCGAGGACGGCGGGGGCGGGCAGGACAGCAGGACTTCGCTAACTCGTCCAAGGATGTGGGTCCCCCGAGCAGAAGGTGACACTCATCCTTCCTCCTCCAACTCCAAGCACGCTTGCCACGCACCGAGCCTTCGAGCCACGGTTACGAGGCGGGGCCCTGGAGCCACATTGCCCGGGGTTCAAATCCTAATTCCACCCTTAGGAGCTAGGGGACCTTGGGCCAATTTACCCAACCTCTGTTTCCCAGGCTGTAGAATGGGCTGGACCACAGTGCCCAGCTCACAGCTCAGGTAAATGTAAGGCACTTGGACCGGGTCTAGCACGCAGCAAGTGCCCTGCGCAGGGCGGCCACGATTATCGTCCTTATTGGCTCCCCTCTCACTAAGCCGGTCACAGTTCTCTGGGGTTTTGCTCCTTCCTCCATCTGAAGGCTTGTGGAGACTGTCAGCCACCTGCCTTTGGGGGGTTGGTCTTAGGCAATGTTTCTTGTCACCTGAATTTTCTGAATTTTTGCTTTCCCTTCCCTTCCTCTTCTCACTTCATGTTTTTAGAATCAATGCATGTTTATTATTTATTTATTTCTTCATTTTTAAAGTAAGCTCTACGCCCAGCGTGGGGCTTGAACTCACGACCCCAAGATCAAGAGTCGCACGCTCCACCGACGGAGCCGGCCAGGCGCCCCTAAAATCAACTCATTT
The DNA here is from genome assembly GCF_011800145.1 of Mirounga leonina. Classification (NCBI taxonomy): domain Eukaryota; kingdom Metazoa; phylum Chordata; class Mammalia; order Carnivora; family Phocidae; genus Mirounga; species Mirounga leonina. The sequence continues at coordinate 5,937,796 of NW_023270921.1, forward strand.
TTTTAAAAAAAATTCAAAAAGAAAATGTACGCCACCATGATACATTGTGACCTGAAGAAGTTAATTTTTCCCCCTAAAACGTACTAAACTACGCACACAACCCCTACAGGAAGAACAGTCCGTCTGCGTACCGCCGAGGGACTGAGTGCCTTGCGCGGGACACAGTGCCTGCGGTAGCACTGCCCAGTCTGCAAGGGGCTACGGTCAGGTTGTCTGTGGAGGAGCAGAACACAAGGTCGGCCCTGGGGCCCTTTCAGGCCAGGGCTGTCAGTGAAGGGGGCCTGCCGGGAGGCCCGGGGGGCCCAGACGCTGAAGGCAAGGCCCCCCCTACCTTTGGTGTCTTCATCCTCGATGGTGGTGTTGGTACTCTCTGAAGATTCCTGCCAAAGAGAACACGGGAGGCGGTGAGGCCCAGCTGGCGAGCAGGAAGAGGCTCGGCCCGTGGGGGGCTGCCCCCCGGCTGCCTGATGCTGCGGCCCGGTTTCTGTAAGCACCCCCGGCTCTGCCATCCAGATGCTGCCCTGAAAACCCTGCCAGATTTCCGAGCCTAAGGAGGGGAAGGGCCCAGCTGAGCAGGTGGCTGGTGGCAGGGGGCGTGGATGAAGGGGTGGATGCGAGGAGAACCCTGGCCTTTCTGGGAGGGCTGGGAGGGCTCCCCGGCCCTATCTGCTTGAGGGAGCAAAGAGGGGGTGTGGAAGAGCAGAGAGGCTCATGGTGGCCACAGAATGGGGAAGAAATACACACACTGGCAGGAGAGGAAGAGAGAGAGGTGGGGAGGCCCAGTGTGAGAGAGGCTGGGCTTTTCAGGGGGAGAAAAACCACACAACTGCTGGAGACAGCCATGGAATCAGAAGAAGAGGGATGTGGGCCACCATGCCACCACTGGAACCCCTAGACAGAGACAGGGGCTGGTGGCCCCTCTGCCACCGGCAGGCCCTGGGGAGCATCGAGAAGTTCAAGAAGGGCCTCTCTGGCGCCCACTCCTTTGGCCAAACCAAGCCCCCCCGCGCCGCAACCGGCACAAACCAAGCCCTGAGATGAGATCTAGAGCAGAGGGCGGGGAGAAGCAAGAAGCCAAGGGCTGGACGTGGGATGGGGTTCAAATCACCCTTCATACCTGAGGGGGTTCTCAGGTCTACGGCCAGGCGGCTGGTCTGGGCCATGGAGTTGGAGGTGTCAACAGAAACACGCAAACAACACACACACGCAACACACAGATTGTCACACAAGGCACACGTACCAAGCACGCCCTGAGCACCCTCTCCCCGCCCCGGGTTCCCAGTGCAGCCTGCAGGAGGGAGGCAGGAGCGAGGGTTCGAGGCCCAGCATTTACCGGCGTTTGGGAGACGGCAGACACTCACCATTAACTGAACGCTGGAACTGGACTTTCTTTTCTGGAAAAACAAGGAGAAGAGATGGGACAGGAAAAGACACAGAGTGAAAACGGCAGGGAGCAGAGAAACAGCAGGGAGCAAAGAAACGAACGACAGGGGAGGTTTGGAAGGATGATGGGCCTCAGGGTCATCCTCTACGGTCCCTTGCCAGCATGACATTGGGGCAAGAAGTCAGGGCCACGAGCAAGAACTGCCCAGCAGGGCCAGTCCTCTGTCAGCCTGAAGCTCCTGGGGGCCTCATGCACAGCCACCTGGGGCTCACCATCCAACCAGCAAGCTCCGGCCCAAGCCTCCCTTGGACCAGGCCTCCCTCTACACCAAGCTCTGATGGGGGCAACAAACCCTGGGCCTTGGATGCCAATTGCCTGAGGCCTCTGGAAGCCAAAGCTCTTGCAGGACAAAAGGGTGCTCAGGTCTGGAGATGAGGCCCAGTGCCTCCTCCTAGCCTCCCCGTGTGTCTCTACTAAAAGAACCCCACCCCTGGTTTGGTTGAGTGTCAGAGTCACTTGGGAAACCTGTCCAAAAGAAACATAAGAAGGCCCCCTCAAGGAGTTCAATAACTAGGTCTGGGGAGGGGCCTGGGTATCTGCATTTTAAACAGTATCCCCAGGTAACTTCAAAGCAGGCCCGGCTATGGAAACCAGTCCTCTAAGTGGCCTTTGAAATCCTGCTTGTGGTCCCAGCTTCCCAGCAACAGGCCTGTTCAGCTCCCTTATGTTGACAGAGAAACTGAGGCACGGCCAGACGCACAGCTGAGCCCTGCCATCCCTCCTAGTCCAGCTTTTGGAGGATTTGCAGCTTCACTCGTATTATTGGCCGTGGAAGCAAGGAAAGGGGAGAAAGAGAGAGGAGGACACATTGTCCTTTCGTTCTCTCACTCTAAGCCAGGAGTCGTAAAGACTCGCATTCAGGGAAGGCTGCAGGTCTAACACTTGCATTGCATGGATGGGAAGCCGGGGCCCAGAGACGGACAGTGACCCACCCGAGGTCTCTCATCTGGCTGGTAGCAGAGTGGACGCTAGAACCCCTGAATGTAGACTTTCTCCTCTGTCCAGGTCTCCAGACCCCGCAGCCTGACCGCTCTGCCTCGGCTTGTCCTTCCCGGACGCGCTTCCATCTGAGAGGCCTGGAGGCTGTTCTCCTTGCTGTGCTATGGGGCGGTGGGTGGCGGTGTGTGCAGGGAAGGACTTGAGATGCCCTCAGGGTGGGCCTTTGCCCTGAGGGAGGCACTGGCTATTCTCTGAGGATCCTTAGGTCTAATTCTGGGCTTTCTGACTCCAAGATCCAGGAGCCTCTGAGGGCCTGGAGCCCAGGATCCTGTGCTGTCCTTCCAGGGTCCCCACAGACGTGGCAGAAGTGGATGACTGGGCATCACCCGGCGTAAAGGCTCATGGTCCCTGCCTCCGCCCCAGCTGGGTAGATAGTGGGATTCCCACAGCCAGCAGCCTGCAGCCAGGCCCTAGGGTCGGCCTCACTTCTGGCCAGAGCCCGGCCAGGCACGGTGTACATGGGAGGGGACAGGCCCTCTCAGCTCGCCGTCAGCAGAAACCTGAGGAACACGGGGGCCAGGGTTCCAGGCGGGACACGAGGAGGGAACACAGAGCAGAGACTGCATCAGAGTCGGACATACAGTGACAGGATGGGACATGGGGGAGAGCAGTCACGATGGCACGGATGGGACACGAACAGGGGGCAGTGAGTGGGGCTGAGGGGTGGGAGCAGTCGGCCGCTCCTCATAGAAGAGGAGGCTTAGCGGTGGCGGGGCGTGGGGGGTCAGCACTCCTCGGGAACAGAAAGACTCGATTTTCCTGGATCACAAATGATGACGGTACTAATAATAACCCCGTACTGACCAGGGTCTCTCACCACGAGTAGAGTCACATCTGTCAGAACCACGTGTAGAAGCATGGTTCTAAGGCTAGCAAAGATGGTAGAAATAAGGTAGGGTCAACATTAGCCTCGAGAAGCCCCTACAAGCCCATAAAGTACAGTATCTCTGTTCTCCAGCCAGCCCATCTTCCCTCCAACTAAGCCTCCGATGAACGTGGTGGTTTCTCCAGGGACCACGTTGTAAGAAGAATACGTACTTCCCCACTGGGGCTGAACATGTGTTGCTTAAAGGAGCTCATGGTGTGATTCCCCAAGGCCCAGTCTGGTGCAAGCCTCTCGTTGGCCCCACCTGCCCTTCCCCCCCTTGCATGGACGGCAGAACTGATGACACAAGTCTCCAAAGGGGGGGATGATGGGGCCCGGCAAAACCACAGCTTCTTGACTTGGGGTCCAGCATCACTCGTAGTGAAACACATGACTGGACCCCAGGCCGGCTCCCCAAATCCCGGGCAGGTCCCCTGGTTACTCTCATCTTCCAGCTGGACTTTTCTCCTTCTCCACCCCCAAAAGGGGCAGGAAGCTGAGCTACAAAGAGACAGTCTGGCCAGGAATAGCCTTTGGGTCTCTCTTCATCCACACCCGAGCCACCCTGAGAAGTCACTCAGGGTCCATCCTGCCGCTACAGGAAGGAGTGGCTTTTTCTTCAGCCGTGCCCACTGGTAAGCCCTGCAGTGACTGGCCACCATGTTCCGCGATGTTCTTGACCTCAGACAGCCTCTGCCTCCTGGCCTCGCCTGGAGAGGAGCCAGAAGAAAGCTTCGTCCCAAGACCCAGCCTGAGGGAGGCCCTGACCTCACACCCGTGGCTCTGTGTCAGCCCTTTGCCAGGGCCAAGCGAAGAGCCAAGCAGACGGGGTAGCCCTCTGTCTGCCCCCTCCTCCTCCACTGACCTGGGCCACAGCCCACTGGCCCCGGTGGCCTCTGCCCTGTATCTCCCAATTATGATTTTTTCCAGGGAACCCAGCATCCCCAGTGTCTCCACGCTATGGCCGAGAGGGCCCCAGCTGCTCCAAACTGGGCCACCCCCAAATCGCACATCCCCCCATTACCCTTTCCAATTAGAGAGGGGAGAGAGTTTGATTCATGGATAACCCAAAACAGCAAGTAAGCCGGAACTCAATTCTGGATGCCGTCATAGCATTTGGGATAAGCGGGTGTTAACTTTATCAATTGGGTTGGCTTTAGATCTGTGTTTCCAAATACTTCCTTGATCAAACTTTGTTTTCAAGAGAAATCTTACTTGCAAGTCTAATCTAGAAAACATAATACTGGCTAGCATCTCATGAGCATGTATCCCGTGCCAGCTAAATCCTCAACACCCATTATCTTCCTTCATCCTCACAAGCAGCCCTGGGAGGTGGGAATCCCTTTTACCCTCATTGCCCGGATGAGGAAACACAGGCTCAAGGGATTCAGATACTCAGACGAGGTTTCCAGCTGCTAAGTCCAGCCTGGCTCCCTTAACCACTGCGATGTCTGTTACACGGAGCTGTTCTGGCTATAGTGGGCACGAGAAGCCCAGAACCTTCTCTGCTCAGCCTCCCCCTTACTATCCCACTCTACCCCATCTGCTGCTAAGGGTGCCTCCCCAAAACCTTCAGGCTCCAAGAAGTTCAGTTTGAAAACCACTGACTTTGGCTGATAACCAGATAATTATGTGTTCCTCAAGTACTCAAGATGAGAAGGAAAAGTGATTAGATAGGGTTTTGTTGCCTTTTTCTTTTCTTTTCTTTTCTTTTCTGTTTTTAAAGCTAAAATCTTGGAAATCATGGAGTCCACACCCCTCCCACCCCACCCATTGTACCTATGAGGAAATTCAAGCCCCCAGAGGGCTCAATGCAGCAGAGAGGCCCAAATCCTGGCCTCAGCCAGCCAGCCCAGATCTCCTCCCATGCAACCCTCAAACCAAAGCCAGTGGCCTGAGACCATAAATACTGCTACATGAAGCCATGAAGCTACCAGCCCACCTGGGTGGCTGTGTTTGGACTGTATCCCACACCATCCAGGGTCCTGGGCACAGCCCAGCCCTGGGGTCCTGGCCAGGCAGGGCTCTGAGCCCAGAAAAAGGCAGGGTCTCAAGAGAGGAGAACCCACAAGGCAAGCCAGTGGCAGGGGAGAAGGGAGCCGCAGAGAGGGGGGCCAGGCCCCAGAGAGCAGAGGGAGAAGAGAGAGGAGGGAAGGAGGGGTCAGCGGGATGTGGAAAGAAGTAGCTCGGGCATCAGGGGTGGGGATGGAGGACAGGCCTGGGTCAGGGGAGGAGGGGATTCTTGGCACCGAACTGGCCAGCCTTGACAGGGGTAGGTGCCTCTGGATCCCAAAGCCAAGAGGGGTGGCTATCCATCCTTCATGGGCTTTGTGGGTTGGACTGGGGTGCACACTGGGTCAGGGGCCCATTCCAGCCAGCCCACACTCGGGAAGGAGGAGGTCACCCCTCATGATCAGCTCTGTCTCTTCTTTGTACCTTCTCACTTTCCAGTCCTCCCATCCCAGAGAACCACAGAAATCTCCTTCAGACCTGCTCCTTTCCTTGTGGCGCCCCCCCCCCCAACTCCAGGCCACCTGCCTCTCCCCCTCCCCCCCCGCCCCCACCAATCCTGGGGACAGCCCAACTGCACGAGTGACCACATCTGCCCAGAACACCGTCAGCAAGGCCTGAGTCTCGCCCCAGCCCTGAAAGCCAGGCCCTGTCGGCGGAAAGGCTGCCAGATGCAGGCCCTGCCAGGCTCCCGGGGGCTTACCTTCACACCATCATTCTTCTTGTTTCCTCCACTCTTCCCTCCTGCGGAGGAGAAAAAGTAGAGGGTTACCAACACCAGGCAGGGCACCAAGGCCCACAGGGTGAGGAACAGCAACATCCGTGGGCAGGCGGAGGGCACGGAGCCGGCTCAGTGATCTGGGGGACACCTCCTCCTTCTGCTCCTCCTTCCTCCTTGGGGCCTGGACTGCCGGTGGCCCGCGAAGGGGGCCTGGGCTCCCCCGTCCTCAGCAATCTCGAGTGTTCCCCTCTGGCTCCATGGGTTGCAGGAGGTGACCCACGCGTCCCAGGCCCGTGGGGTTGCTGTTTCAGCCTGGGGATTCCCTCTGGATCCCAGTCACCACCGTGCTGGTGGTGGCCAACCTGGAGGCCTGGCTGCCTGGCCCAGGGCTGGCCGCTCCCTCCCCCCCCCCACCCCCACCCGGCCCGCTCTAATTTTAGCCCCATGCTGCTGCCGAGGTCATGTGTCAGCCCTGCCTACTCACTCCGGACAGCTGCGAGCCTTGTTTTGCCGGTGAGAAGAAGCAGATGCCCCACTCTGGGGGCCCACCCCTGCCAGAGCGCCCATCCCCTACAGAGGCCTCCCTACCCTCCAACTCTGGAGCCCCATGCTAGGCCTGGCGGTGTCCATGGTGGCTGGGAAAAGCAGAGCAACGGCTCTTAGGGAGGCCCCACCTCTGCCAGTCCTCTTTCCCTCCCTCCTTGCCTCCTGGCCAGAGCCCTTGGTGAGGACGCAGCCAGGAATTGGCATGAATGCCCAGCCCTGCCCGACCTGGTATCTGGCTGCTTCCGACCTCAAACAGATGCCTTACGTTAAAGGAGACAGGAGATCGCTAAAGCACTTAGCATAGCACTTGACCTGTATGCAATAGATGCTCAGTAAATGGTAGCCACTGTAAGTCCTTCTCATGGTGCCTGGGGATGGCGAGCCTGGGAAGGGGGGCGGCTCGGGACACGGACACCCCAGAGGCTCAGAGGGACAGGCTCATGCTGGCCCAGCCTCCCAGTCCCTCTTACAAGTCCACCTGCGACCCCTTCTAGGCAAGTTTCCCTCTTGCAGAGTAAATGCAGGGGTGAGTGCCTCTGGATCCCGAAGCTGAGAGGAGTGGCTGTCCATCCTCTATGAGCTCATGGGCTGGGCTGGGGTGTGCAGTGGAACAGGGGAATGGTCGCCCCTCCAGCTTCAAGGGGTCCCTCTCAGCTCCAGCCCACGACCACAGGACTGAGGGTCCCATGAGGTCACACGTTCTGATTTTCAAGAAAAGACAGAAATTTGTGTTGTTCTGTGAAATCTCCTCATTTTTAATTGCTGGAAACTCTTTTCAAAAACCCCACTGTTTTATGTTTTAAAACACCACTGGTCCTATAAGCCCGTCAAGAGATGGGAACTGACCCACGGGCACCATTTTGTGAGCTCTGGACTAGAGTTTCTAGGGGCACTTCAGAGGTTAAAAAAAGACTCTGACTGTCCGGGTGGCTCATCTTTCAGTTTGAGGAACTGCAGAATCCTTGTCTGGGGAGAGAGTGGGAAGGCAGTTCTGTGCCCTGGGGCAAGCCCACATCAGAAGTTCCCGAGTTTTCCCACCTCTGGGTCTCCTTCTTCAGGCTGGTTAAATGGGCAGTGGCCTCTCGGCAAAGTCAGAGCTATGGCTTGCCAGAGCCGACCCCTTGCCGTGGAGCCAGCCACGTGTCCGCAGCAGGCCTGCCTGGCCGGCCCCAGTCAGAGGGCCCCTCGGGTGAGCTTTGCTGTATCTGCTCCGCGGCCCTGTCAGCTGTCCGGTCTCCCCAGAGAGGAGCCCCTGGCAGGCGCTGGCCTGGGTGCTCTCCAGTGTGCCAAGGGGAGCTTCTTGCTAAGCCCTGACACTTATCCTTTCCTTTTCTCTTTGGGGCTGCATGCTGCAGGTCGTTGTGTACTCCCCGCCTTAACCAGCCGGCTCCGGCCCAGGCCAAAGGCTGGCTCCCTGGCTCCCTGCTGACCCATCTTGGTTAAGGGCACTTGCTCTGGGGTGGCTCAAAGCTGCACTAAAAGCAGGCTCTGCCTCTCTCTGCCTAGCCACAGCCCCCACTGCCTTGTCACGAAGGCCACCTGAGCGAAAGCATGGGGACTGCTTAGCACGGGGCTCAGTACTGGCGGGGAACGGGAATGTTGCTATTCCCTGGGCCTGGTTCAGTCCTGCCTGGACCTATACCCCAATATTCGGGAGGCCTCCCCGCTCAGGCTGGCCCAACCTGAGAACCCCAGCACTGCTGTGAGGCTGGGAGCCAGACTCAACCTCTAACCCTTCCTCATAGGCCTTTCGCTTGCTGGCCTTTCGGCTCCAGCCACTTCTGGGTGCAGGTGACTTAAGCCCCCAGTCTTAGGGTCCTCTGTAGCCCTCACTCTCAGCAGGCCCCTGGCCTGAGGCCCCACGGATATCCGACAGGACAATGCTCCCAACAGACCTGTGCAGGGTGTATTTGGGACTTTGCGGTCCCACCACCTACCAGAGAAGTTCCTGGTAGCCAGCATAGTGGTGAGGATGGCTCCCTGCAAAGATAAGGAGGGGGTGTGGGAGACAGAAGGTCGGAGGTGAGGGGGGGAGAGGAGAGACAGAGAAATGGGATGGGAGGGGGGAGGGGAGGCAGGCGCTGTCTTCAGACACAAAGCCAAAGCTTTCTGCCTTGCCCCTCCATTTGCCCTCACCCCACAGCCAGGAGACCATCCCTGCCTCCCTGGGGAAGTCGGGGTGAGCTGGGCCTTAGCTGGCACAGCTCCTAGAACAGGGCCATCCTAGCAGCAGATATTAATAGGTTCCACTGTCCTGGCCAGAGGTGGTGGAAGGGCTCGGGGACACCTGTCAGTGGGGACTCCTGAAGGCCAAGGACAATAGACCCTGCCCTCCTGGGCCCCCTTCACCCTCCACCAGGGCGCTCAGTACCTTGCTTCATCACTAGTTCATCTTTCCCAGGGCTCCCGGGCTCACAGCCGAGGAGGGGTGACCTAGAGAAACTCTCCTGTCTCAACAAGGGGCCTAGGGGTTGGCTCTCCTGGTTCTGACGCTCTCTGACCTGGACCCTCTCTGAGATTTCCTCTGTGACCACTCCCGGTGGGGGGTGGGGGTGGGACTTAGTTCTCCTGGCATCATGCTGGCCTGGCCACCCCTTTGGCCCATGTCCCCTTCCTGGGCCACCACGTCAGGCCTGGGAGCAGTTGGTGGGGAGTTTCCGAAGGAGCTGGGGCCTCAGCATCTGTCACTCAGCGTTCTGATGACTTCTCTGTTCCAGCAGGCTGGGTACTCCTCAGTTACTCTTCCTACCTGTTCATGGGGTCCCTGGCAAGGTCTAGGTCAGCAGCTATTACAGCCTGGGAGCACACACCCCTTGCTCACGAGGCTGGCAGCTCCTGGCCCACCTGGGTCCCACTGTGGCTTCCTCTGGGCCCCTGTCCACTCTCTTGGCTTGTCTTCTCCAGCGCTCGGCAGCAGGGCCTCTCACCAACACTGGTCTCCTGCCCAGCTCCATCTCAGCCCCTAGACCCTCTTGCCAGCCACGCCGAAGCACTTACAGTCCCCCTACGGGGTCACGCTCATGCTTCCAGACTTAGGCATGAGCTTTCTCTCTGTCTGGAACGTCTGTCCACTCTGTGCAGCTAATACCTGCTTATCCTTTGCGGCGTCCAGCTAAATGCTGCTTGCCCAGCAAGGCTTCCTGGAGTGCTTCCTTGGTCCTTCCGGACCTGGTTCAAGGCCCTGCTATGGTCACCCCCGGCCTCGGGGTGTGCCCCGTCCCAGCACTCACCACTCCCTCTTACTGTCCCAGGTCCTTGTCTGTCCTTTCCACCTGCTCACTCCCCAGCCCAAACAGTAGGTGCTCAGCACATGCTTGTTGACTCAGTGAAGGAGAGAACTCATGAGTGAGGCTCTTGGCCTCTGCAGAGACCCAACCAAGCTACTCCATGTCCGGGGGCTACGGAGGGGGAGGACCTGTTACCTTCAGTTTTCTCCTGGCATTGAACTTCTTTAGGCAGTCCACGGTCTCCTGTCTGTGCATGCAGGAGGCCACAGTGGAGCGGTGCTGGAGGAAGTAGGGAGAGGTCTGTGAGTGGGAGGCAGGCCCGCCCAAAGGCCCTTCAGCGGGGCATCTTGTGGAGATGTGGTTGGCATCTTTCGGGGAACAAAGCTTTGTTCTAGGGGACGTTGTAAATGCTGTAGGTGCTTAGCATCCCTGGCACCAGATATCCCATGCTAGTACTACCCCTCGTCGTGATGCCAACACAGAACACCTCCCATTTTCGTCGTGATGCCAACACAGAACACCTCCCATTTCCACTTTCCCTGGAGCACCGCGGCAGGGCAGCGTCTCTGGATGAAGCCCCCTTGATCCTATGCTGGGTCTGATGGGCCAGGGGCAGGGCCAGGACTCCATGGGGGTCTGGACCCTGAAGCCGAGAGAGCCTCCTGGAAAGAAGGGCCCTGCGGGGGAAAGCTCACCGAAATCCAGGGGTGCTTGAGGGCCTCAGCGGCCGTGATGCGTTTGGATGGGTTGATGGTCAGCATCTTATTGATCAGATCCTTGGCTTCTGGGGTAACAGTGTCCCATTCTGGTGACGGGAACTGGAAGGGGCAGAGGGGCCAGGTTTGCCCAGCCTACCCCAGGCCACCCCTGCGATCCCCCAGCCCCTGACTGGCAGGGGAGCAGGCAGGGGTCCTACTGTCCATCCACTGGGCATCCACAACCAGGAGGAGCTGGGATCCTCAATGCAGGGACCCCTCTGGAACCAGAAGAGGGGCAGGGTCCTTGGTCCCCAGGACAAGTGAGAGCAGGGGCCAGAGGGAAAGGAGGCCTTCCTCTGTTTTTCTGACACTGTGCCTTATCTGGGGAGCAGGAGGCCAGTGATTAGGGCCAGACTTCAGAATCAGAAGGCTGGGTCCAAGTCCTGGCTCTGCCTCCTGGGCTGTGTGACTTTGGGCAAGACATGTGACCCTCTAGCTGCCTCTAGAGATGTTGTGAGGATTAAATATGATACAAAACACATAGCACGTGGCGTGATAGAATCAGCCTTATTGAAAAGCAGAAGAGCTTGGTCATTAGAAGCACAGACTCTAAGAGCCAAACTGCCTGGGTTCAAAACCCAGCTCTACCATTTCTTAGCTATGCAGTGAGGACAGTTATTTAACCTCTCTGTGCCTCAGCTTCCCTATCTGTAAAATGGGGATAATAATCATACCTATGTCCTAGATGGGTATGAGGATGAGCTCTAATAATATATAAAGCATTTAGAAGAGTGCTATGTTAGCTATTATTATTATTTGTGTGTGCATTATTATTTGCAAGAGAGAGAGAGAGAGGGTGAGAGTCTTTAGCTTCTGGGGCCTACTTTTCTGACCTCCGGGGCCGCGCATGGTCAGTCCTCAAGCTCCACCCGCCCACAACTAAGGAGTGGCAGGGGGCCTAAGTGGGTTGGGAGGGTGGGAGGGCGGGAGGGAGGCACCTCAGGTCTCTGAGCTCGCTGGGTGCTGGCTTTCACTGGAAGGGACTCAGGGGATGGCAGGGAGGCTGGAGAGAGGAGGGACACTCACATCATAGGCGCCGGCTTTGATCTGTTGGTACAGGCGGTGCTGGTCCTCATCCCAGAATGGGGGATACCCAACCAGCAGGATGTACAGGATGACCCCTGGGGAGAGGACCAGGAGAAGCCTCACCCCCCTGTGAGGAGGAGCGATGAAGAGGGGACGGATGGGAAAGGAGAGGGCACCTGAGGGGTAGGCGCCCAGGGGGATGAGAGGGCTTTGGGATGGACTCACCACAGGCCCACAGGTCCACAGGCTTCCCATACGGGTCCTTCCGCAGCACTTCCGGGGAGAGGTATCCCGGCGTCCCTGCGAACCCTGCTCCCCAGACACACAGACGGGCAGACACACACACAGAGGTTGGCACGTAAGCAACCCAGGGCAAGGTCCTGCTGGAAGTGGGATGAGGTTTCCCTGGAGATGGGGAACACATGCCCCGCCCCCAAGAGTGGGTGGAGGGCAGCAAAGCCTCTAGATCAGGGTGGACAAGTGCACAGGGCACCTGTCACCACCCCCACTCCAGAGCCTATGGCAGAAGTCTTTGGGCAATCCCAGAGTCCCTCCCGTGGGGTCCTGCCTCAGCGTCACACACTAACAGCCCTCCTGGTGGCACTCTAGACAAAATGTCCTTGCCGTGTCAGCTGAAGGCAGAGCTGAACCCTTGCCCACTCCCCACCCTTCTGGGAGCTGGTCCTGGGCTAGTAGGAGGCCTGTCCCCAACTCTGGTTTTGCCCTAAGTCCCTTGGTGGGTCTCTCTTCCTTCGAGGCCTCAGTTCCCTCATCCATCAAATGAGAGATTAGGGATTCCTCCCTTTACCACCTCCCAGCAGTGTGGGAAGAATCGCTTGAAATAAACAGGCACCCCAAGTACTTGAACAAGGAATCATAAGAACAGTTACTATTTATTGAGCGTGTGTGCTCAGCCTTGGGCCGAGCACTTCCACACCTGGTCTCACTGACTCCTCACACAGCGCTGAGCACCATGCTCTCATCACCCCCTTTTTACAGATGAGGAAAGGAAGGCTCAGCAAGCTGAAACATCACATACCTCCTAAGTGGCAGAGTCGGAACTTGAACTCAGAGCTCTGACTCTTAACCACTGATCAATAGTGCCCACTGAAAAGGTTCCCCAGCTAGCTGAAAGCCCTCAATTATGCCAAAACCTCTGAGCACGCTCTATCATCTGAGCTTAAATCCAGACTCTGCCCCTTTTACCTCCCCATGAACTCTTCCAAGTTTCTCAGTCTCTGTTCCTTGTTCATAAAGTCGGGATAATCAGCTCTGGAAGCCACAGAAGCCCCCAGCCAACAGTCGCAGTGTGTGTGCATGTGGAGAAGCCATGTACTGTTTTAAGGATAACCACGTCCCTGCACCTGACCTCTATGGGGACAGGATGGGCAACGCCCACTGACCAGAGGCCGTGCGGTGGGACCTCTGCTCCCGGAGCTCTGGCTGGTGCAATGGCAATCTCCCGCCTGCCCCTGCTTGGGCAGGGGGCTCCTAGAGGCCAGTGTGTCAACACAAGGCTGGCCCCCCACACCCCTGCCACCCCCTGCCCCCACTCACCGAACCATGCTTGCTGCTCCCCTTCCACCTCTATGGCCAGACCAAAGTCCGCCAGCTTCACCGCAGCGCCCTTGAGCTTGGAGGCCAACAACAGATTCTCCGGCTTCCCAGGACCAGAGAGAAGAGTGAAATGGGGGAAGAAAGAGCCAGAGGACAGTGAGCAGATTCAGAGCCTCACCTCCAGGGAGCCTGAGCCTATACGAGGAGCAGCTGGGCAATCCAGAGTGCCCTGTCCCCACCTCCAGTCCCAGCCACAGGACCCTGCACTCCAGCCCCCAGAGAGGGGACTACCCTAGGGCAAGACCTCTGTCTTCGGCAACAGGAAGATCCTTTCTCCACCACCCGTCCCCTCCTTCGCTTCTCCTCAGGGTTTGGGGCTGAGGCTGACGCAAGCGCAGGGAGTTGGGGAGACAGCCACCACCACATAAGGAAAAAGGAGAGATATTCATTGTGCCCCTACTATGTGCCAGCCATCGGGCTAAGTGTTGCGCATATATCATCTCGCTTATCACCTCAACAACCTTTGGGGCAGGCATTATTATTCCCTTTCTCCACAGCGGCCTTCCTACGTGCCCTGAAACAGTCACGCTTGTTCGCACCTCAGGGCCTTTGCACTCCCTATTCCCCTCGTCTGATTTGCTCCTTCTCCAAGCTTCACAGAGCTGGCCTCTTCTCTTCATCCGCTCTCACCTTTGTGTCACCCCCTCAAAGAATCCCTCCATGACTATCTAAAGGAGGAGCCCCCAGGTATCCTCTGTCTTAGCAACTTGTTGCTACCTTCACAGACATCACCACAATTTGTCATTTTTTCCCCCATCTGTCTATGTACTTATTCATTATCTGTCCCCTCTATAGACAGTGAGCTCCTTAGCTGTCAGTCCACCACTATATCACCAGCACCTAAGGCAGGGGGCAGCACATAGCACACTTCATAAGTATTTGTCATACAGATAAAGATGAGGAAACCAAGGCTCAGAGAAGTTAAGTGACTTGACCAAGGTCACACAGCTGATAAGACACAGAACCAGAATCTCTGTCTGCTGTCTTCTGCTGGGTGTGGAGAACAGGAAATCCCCCCACACAGACCAGAGGGGGTTTGAAATGAATTCTGCAGTTGGATGGCCCTCGCCTCTGACCCAGCTCTGCCACTTCTATGCTATGGAACTTGGGCAAGCCATTTTACTTCTTTTTTTTTTTTTTTAAGATTTTATTTATTTATTTATTTGACAGAGAGAGACAGTGAGAGGGAACACAAGCAGGGGGAGTGGGAGAGGGAGAAGCAGGCTTCCTACTGAGCAGGGAGCCTGATGTGGGGCTCGATCCCAGGACCCTGGGATCATGACCCGGGCCAAAGGCAGACGCTTAACGATTGAGCCCCCCAGGCGCCCCAAGCCATTTCACTTCTCCGAGCTTTAGTCTCCTCTCAGAAAAATGGATAGAGCCCACCTCATGGGGTGGCGTACGGATCAGTCGTGATAATCCACGTAGAGCACTTGGCAGTGGCCCACGGCACATGCGTGATGAGCATTAGCACTCACATTCTCTGCTTGGGGTGGGGTGGGGGCACGGGCTCTGTGTCCCTGGAGACGGCCGGTTTCCTCTGACCCCCTTCCCCACCAGGACTTCCGAGAGGGTCCCACCTCTGACCTTTCACTGCCCGAAGCTAGGCGGGACCCAAACAAATATAGCTCCTTCTGCCCCTCTTGAAGGCCTCTTTTATCCTCTGGGGACTGCGTTCCCAATGAGTCCTGGGTCTTGGTAGCCGTCCTGCCCTGATTTGATGAATATGCCGCTAATTAATCTATCCAGAGTGGCCTAAATTTGTGCTGCCTGTCCTCCTGTCTCCTCACATGCAGGGGCTGTAGCTATAATGGGAACAGGCCCTCTGGGAGAACTGCCCCGCCGTCTGGCCAGGACCCTCCTGGAGTGCACACTTGCCTGTGGGTCTAGACTGAGCCATAGGGAGCTCCCCTGTGAGAGTCGGAGGTAGACAGGGCTTCTGGACAGAGCACTGCATCCCAGAGAGGGACCTGGACCTCCTGGACGATGCCCAGGGAGCATGCCCAGAGAGGCTGTCCAGGCTGAGGAGGGCCTGGAGGGCCCGTCCGGTGAGGATGGAGGAGAACGGCCTGCAGAAGACTGGGGAGGTACCACAAGTGCCTCTGGGGCCCGGGCTGGAGGCTTGATCTGTGTGGCCCCAAAGGGCAGAACTGGGGCTCACAGGCCACAGCAGGAAAGATGGAAGGAGATATTCCCAGTGGCTCAAGGGGCTTCCCCGTGAGAAGTGAGTTCAGAGTCACTGAAGGCCAAAAAGCAGAGGTTCAAAGGCACCTAGAAGGGGCTCCTACAAGAGCAGGAACTGCACTGAGTGGCTTTTTGGCCCAGACCGCCGCAGGCCCAGGGGCTGGGGTCAGAAGGCCAGGGCTCCATCCTAGCTCGGGTACAACTGAACAGCATAGTCTTGGGCGAGTCCCTTAGAGTCTGTAGGCCTCTGTTCGCTGCTCTGAAAATCAGGGGGCAGTGTTATGAGCTACCGGCCTCGATGCCTTGAGGCTCGGCAGAGGGGAGCTAGGAGTCTGTGCTGATCAGGCTACGTGGCTGGCACCAACCCTAGATCACACATCTGCCTAGGCCTGTTCTTCTCCTTCAGGCGGGAAGAGGAGGGACTCCAGGAGCCCCAAGGCCTGTGTTTCTTCTCCCCGCATCTGCCAGCGACCCAGAAACAAGAAACGCAATGTTTCTGTGCACCAGGCGCTGTGCTGTCGCCTTTGACAGAATCAGCAACCCCGAGCAGAGGTTGCCATGGCAACCCACCGTGAGGAAGCTGAGGCCCTGCAGCTAGAGAGTGGCCTGGCCGGGACCTGGACGCCGCCAGGGCCAGCCTGGGTGGCCTAACGACAGCTTACCTGGTCTGGCCCAAAGCAGGTGGGCCGGGGTATCAGGAGACTGGATCCCAAGCCTAGATACTTCTCCATGCGCCCAGTTTCCTCATCTGAACAGTGGGGTGATTATTCCCCACCCAGCCCAACTCAGGGGAATTAAAGGGATTCTGATAGTCCCCCGGGCTCCCGGGGGCGCCGCACCCTCGGATGAGTCACTCACCTTCAGGTCCCGATGCACCACACCCATCTGATGGCAGTGCAACACGGCCTCTAGGATCTGCTGGATACAGTGACTGGGGAGAGAGAGGGGAGGGAGCTGGGAAGCCAGTGGGGGAGACGCCCTGCGACCCCCCCAACCCCCCCCACCCCCACACCATCGCCAGGCTGCACCCGGCACTCACCTGGCATCAGCCTCACTGTAATACTCCCGGGCCACAATGTCCTCAAACAGCTCCCCACCGGTAACCCTGGGGAGACAGGCACAGAGTCACCCTCCCACAGAGTTCCCCGGTGCTGCCTCTTCTGGAAGAGTCTCCAGGAAGCTAAGGGCGGGACCCAGGGACCTCAGAATCTCAGCCCAAACGGAGGAACACCAGGGGCCCCGAGGGCAGGGCGCCTCCTGTCGCAGCCCTCTTCCTGGCTCCCAGCCCGCCCTTCCCCTGACTTCCCTCCCTCCATGACTTGCCCTTCTCTCCCACTGGGTCCAGGCTGGAGTTAGGACAGGGGGTGGGACACTCAGAGCATATCACTGAGGTTCATTAGGAAGCCCAAGGGCTGGGGTTTTTGTTGTTGTTGTTGTTTGCTTGTTTCATAGACTTTATATTTTAGAGTAACGTGAAGCACACAGCAAAACTGAGCAGAAGGCACAGAGATTTCCCATGTACCCACACAGGCAGAGTCCTCCCCATGATTAACGGTTTTTTGCAGATGGGACCAGCGTCTTCTATCTTCTACCTGTCATTTCGTTACTGTTTTTCATTCAACTGACTGGCTTTCAAAACTTTAAAATTACTCCAGAGGAAACTTTATATTGCCACTAGACGTGGAAAGCCAGCATCGCTGGCCACAAATAGAAACAAAACAATAAGACAACGAAAGGAACAAGTGTGTGTTGGCGTTTCAGGGAGACCCATGTGCACTGTTTGGGTGGCAGGCCTACAACATTCGGGAAACTTTTATCTCGGGAGAGGGAATTCAGCCCAGCCTGGGGGCATTTGGGAATCAGGCCGAGGGACTCAGCTAGGTCATCCCTGCTCAGGCTGCATCTAGAGCCCTTGTACATCCCGGGGTGGGCCCAAACTCACAGGTCGAAGATCAGGTAATGGTGTCCCTCCTCGGAGATGCTGTCGTGGAGCCGGACTGTGGGAGGGGCCCAGGCAGCCAGTTAACCCGGAAGCACTGCTTCCCACCCCCTCCTGCCCTCTCACCTCACCCCTCCAACAGCCAACATGCCAATTTCTCAGGCACTGAGCACAAGCCAGGTAACAGGTGCTTTGACAAATGCAAGTGAACGATGGCTCACTGACCTCGGGCATCATCAAAAGAGGCCCAGGTTTAAAGATGGAAGACCCCTCCCTACTTTGGTCAAAGTTTGGCCTCTTCCTTTCTCCAACCCTCGGCTTCCTTGCTGGGCAGGCTGGCATCGTGGAAATAGCCTGTGGCTCGGATCTCCACCACGTGCTAGCTGTGTGGTTTCAGGAAGGTTGGGTGCTACACCTTTCTGAGCCTCTCTTTTCTGGCCTGGACAATGAGAATGAAACTCCTGCACCTGCAGGCTCGTTGTGAGAATTCCACGAGGCACACAGTCGGTGTTTGCCCAGTGCCGGCCCTGGGAAAGAACCCTGCTGTGCATCCAGGTGTGGATAAGAGAGCGGGGTTGGTGGGAGGACCGCAGTCCCTGAGTTGGGCATGCTGAGAAACTGTCATCTCTTCATACCCCACTTACCAAGAACAGGGGCAAGACTCCCAGGAGCCCAGAGCTCCCAAAATTACCCCCCTGAGATTCTGGAAGGAAGGGCCCAAGGCCCAGGGCTGCCTCTGGGGGGCTGTACCCTGCCAACCAACCGCATTTTCTCCCAGGACAGCTTCACATCCTTCCCTGAGCCGCAGCCTAAAAACGGCTACAGAGTGGGGTACGTGCTCAGAGAATCAGGATACGTCATACAACGGAAGATTCCACAGCTGTTAAAATAATACGGCAGTTACGTATCCCCTGGTTCAGAATCTTCTCTGAATTATGTTGTTTGACAAAAAAGCAAAGTGCAAAACAGTGTGCACGGTACTTCTTAAAAAAGATGTAGTTAAGCCTGTTTATGGCATAAGCCTCTCTGGAAGGATACAAAAAGTGGGCACTGGGGGACCTTGGGGAGGGGAATCGAGAGAGTAGGAGTGGTGGGTGAGTGAGACTATGTTTTCACTGTGAGCCCTAGTGCCATTTGAATTCTGGCCATGTGCATATATTTCTGACTCAGTATTGAGTCCCTTCAATGGCATATGGTTCTCCTATCTGCACGTAAAGTTTGAAGAGGCAGGCGTCAAATATACCAGAGTATATCTACTACTGGACAGGGGAGAGATAACCAGAGATGGAGGAGGATAGGAACATAAATTTCTTTAAAAGATTTATTTATTTAAGTGATCTCTACACTGAACACAGGCCTAGAACTCACAACCCTGAGATCAAGAGTCACACACTCCACCGACTGGACCAACCAGGCACCTCGGGAACACAAATTTAAATTAAAATTTTTTTAATTCTTAAATGATGATATGTATTTCTAAATGACTGGTATTTTAAATATATTTTATTTTATTCTTAAGTAAGCTCGACACTCAATGTGGGGCTGGAACTTTTGACCCTGAGACCAAGAGTCATATGCTCTACCCACTGAGCCAGCCAGGTGCCCCTGTTTTAAATATATTGCAAAGCAAAACTAAAAATCAGAGTACATATTATATGATCCTGCTTTAATTTTTTAAACAACATATCATTATAAAAAAATTCACACGTACACTCAAGTGAACACCCATCTACCTACCACTTAGGTTCTATCATCAATCCTTTCTTATACTTGTTTTACTACATTTCTTTTTTTTAATTTTTTTTTAAGATTTATTTATTTATTTATTAGAGAGAGAGAGCATGAGAGGGGGGAAGGGCAGAGGGAGAAGCAGACTCCCTGCCGAGCAAGGAGCCCGATGTGGGACTCGATCCCGGGACTCCAGGATCATGACCTGAGCTAAAGGCAGTCGCTTAACCGACTGAGCCACCCAGGCGCCCTGTTTTACTACATTTCTAACCATTCCTCTATCTATTCATCTATTTCAATTTTTTAATGCATTTCAAAGCAAAGGTATGCTTGGTTTTTGACATGTATATGTGTCTTGAAATGAGCATCCTGTATATTCCGTACGCCGAATCTGACAACCCTAGATTGGTGCCCTGGCCGGCTCTCCTTCTGTAAGCCGGGCCAGCCATCCTGCAGCCTCTGCGAGAGGCGGCTACTAACAGCTCACGTTTACTCCCCTTCGCTGGAGATTTACCCTCTACTGCTGAGCCGCCTTGTATACGAGGTTACCTGCAGCCTGCAGCCAATGACGGACTAACTTAGGAAGTCAGCGTCCATGCAAAGGGCCAGTCTCCTTGTCTTAGGGAGGGACACCCCCAAAACAGGATTTATGTTCCAGAGGCCTCCCCACGGCATCCTGTAGACACACCTGGAATCGGGTCAAACTTAGGCTTGACCTGAGGCCACATCCTTGGTCAATTCTTCCCCGTTCTCCATCCTGCTTCACCCCGTCTCTTGCAGGTCTCCCCTGGGAGCACACGCTCAATAGATCACAAACATCTGAATCCCTGCCTTAGGCTCTGCTTCTAAGAAACCTGACCTGAGACAACATGTAGAGAAACACTTGAGAAGGTACAGACACATCATGTGTCATACGGAAACATGTATCATACAGTATTAGCGCTAAGTACCAAGGTTATAGAAGATACTTCAAAAATTGTCTTCTCATTGATCTACAATAAACTTGCATTCTTAGTGTATCAAGATAAAGTTTTAAAAAAAAAACCTTTCCGGGAGCCTGGGTGGCTCAGTCGGGTAAGCCTCTGCCTTTTGCTCAGGTCATGATCCCAGTGTCCTTGGATCAAGTCCCACATCCGGCTCCCTACTGAGCAGGGAGCCCGTTTCTCCCTCTCCCTCTCCCCCTCCCCCTGCTCGTGATCTCTCTCTCTCTCAAATAAATAAATAAATCTTAAAAAAAAAAAAAAGGGCTGCCCTCTAAGCAGCCAGACAAGGGGGACACAGGCTGGATTCCAGCCCCCACCTGCATAAGGGCACTGGGGTGGCCTTTAGTCCCTGAGAGGTGGCACCATCACAGCTCAGAACCCAGGAGACAGGACACATAAAACCTCTCCTCCCATCAGTGAAGGCTGCCCTGAGAAAGAACAGTCCAAAGCCGAAGAGGAAAAGAAAGATTCAAGAGCCGTCACAGGGTATGAAAGAGTCTCACCACCTCGTAGAGATTGACACGTCTGTGGTCATTGAGCTAAGCTGCCAGTTTGTGACTTTTTATATTGCCAGAGATCCAACAGATCTGTAACCTAGTTTTCATTTATATAGCTGGACTCACGAATTTCTGACATTCCTTTCATATTTCCAACAGTGATTAGTTTTTTTTCTTGGAAATTGAAAGGTAGTGCTTGCTGCCCTACCCTCTGCCCGCTGACAGCATACTCCTGATGCCCCCGTGGGAAGCTCAGTGGAATGGCTGGGAAGATGGGCTCTGTAGTCAGTCTTGCTGGGCTCACCTCCCAGATCTGCCTCCTATAAGCTGTGTTAACTTTGGGCAAATTAGGTAGCCTCTCTGAGCCTCCTTTCCTACCCACAGTGGTAACCCACTGGCCTGCTGCAGGGGGTTAATCGATGATGCTTGCAAAGCCTTCAACACAGTGCCCGGCTCCGGCAAGAACTTGACAAATGTAGACACTGTCATCTTCCTCATTGACCAGCCTCACTTCTCTTGCCCACTCCAAATCCCCTGCTAAACTCTCAGGGTGTCCCCTGCTCCCTGGGGTGGCCTTCGGAGTCGGCCCCATCAGCAGGTGTGGGGCACTGACCCTGTCCCGCGTGCACAGCATAGTTGGACCCTCCTGTGCTGAGCCAGGGCCTCCCTGACCTGGTCCCCCCAGGGCTGCACACCAACCACACATGGGGAGCAGCGAGTAAGCCTGGTTAGAGTCACCGAGCCGCATGACTAGGACTCAGTCTAGCACTTCCATGCACAGATTCGCCTCTCAGGTTCTGCATCCACAGCTTCACCTCTCTGCACTTCTTCGGGCAGATTATCATCGACTTAGAAGTGAGATGCTTAGAGGCTCAGGAAGCAGCACCTTCCAGGGCCCTTCCAGCCCTGAGATAGCTTTGGGGTTCTTCCCCAAATCCTCCTGGTCTGGGGCTCAGCTCTGCTCTCCACGTCCCTGTGCATCAGCCACTCCAACCCCAACCCCATCCCCACTCCTTCTGCCCGTCCTCAGCCCCCAGCAGAGGCCTTGGCATGTGGTGGGGCCCCAGATACCCTTGCCGTCAGGTGCAGGAAGGAAGGAAGGAGTAAAGGCCTCAATGATGATGACGATGAAGTGCCATTTCTGAGACTTTACCACGGGCCAGGCTTGTGCTAAGTGCTTCCCTTGCAATTTCTCATTTAGCTCACCCAACAGCTGTAAAGGGTGGCTACCTCGATTACCCTCATAGCCCGCGCACGCTCCAACACCTGTGAATGCCGAGCTGGGATTGGACCCCAGGTGCAAACCCCATTCTCTTAACCACCACGTTAAATACAGTGCCCCAAACTGGTGACCGAACATCGTGATGGCTCAGAGGAATGAGAAGCATATGGAGGTTACGTTTTCGGGTAAGGTCGTTTGGTGGGAAGGGGTGGACTGAGGAAAAAGGGGAACGGCACTTACCTCGGGACTGTCATGGTGCTATGCTTTAATTAATCATCACAACCCTATGAGGAGGGTATCATTGCCATTTTCCAGATGAGGAAACTGAGCTTCAGAGTGGTTCAGCAACATGTCCAGGGTCACACAGCAATCAAGCAGCAAACCCAGGATTTGAGCTGCAGTCTGTCAGCCCCAGAGCTCATAAGGTACTGCTCCCCATGTATGGGGGGCAGGGGAGGGTGGAGGACGCAGTGTGGAACTGAAACCACCGCGTGGGCAGCAATACACACACTCCCCGCCTCCTTCCTCTGGGGCCGCCAGCCTTTCTAAGAACCATGGGACTTTGTGGTCGGGGCTCCCTCCCCACCCCTCCATCACAGTGCTGGGCAGCTGGAGGCCCCAAGAGGGCAGGAGCCGCCCAAGGCCACACAGTGAGTCTGCCAGCAGGCCAGGGATCGGGGTACAAGCAGGGCTGCTGCCCCCCCTGGCCGCCTTGCTGCCCCTCCTCTGATTCTGGTCCTGGAGCTTCTGGCTGCTGTCTGCGCAGTTCTGCTCCCCTTCACAGGGCCCAGGGAAGGGGAGGTGCCTTTCGGGTATAAATAGCAGATGGAGATGCTTCTCTCCAGCAGGAGAGTTAACCCTTGGGGCTCTGGGCACAGAGAGATGCTTCCTTCCCAAGGGCAAAGGCTTGGTGGCTGTCAGAGTTGGAATATTCCTTAGAAGAGCATCTAGGCCTTGTTCCTCAAAGTGGGATCTGAAACTGCAGCCTTGGCATCGCCTTGGAGCGTGTCAGAAATGCAAAATCTTGGAACCCACCCAAACCCGCTGAACCAGAATCTACCTTTTAACAGGATGCCCAGATGATGCAGAGGGTGTCTCCTTGTGCAGATGGGGGAAAGTGGCTCAGAGAGGGCAGGGATCCCACCCAAGGTCACACAGCCATTCCCTGACAGGACTATATCTAGAATCTGCTCTTCCGCCCCTCCCCCCACCCGCCCCTGGCCACACCACCCCAACTCAGAACCCTGATGGGCAGGGCTGCAGACCCCCAGTCATGCATGGGGGAAGAGGGGAGGTCAGGCAGTGATGCGTGGTCTAGGCCCAGCCTCTCCAGCCTCTCCCCGGCAGCAGGTGCTCAGTCTACCCTGGGGCAGTGGCCACCTCGGAGTCTGCCTCTGAGGGGCAGGCAGGCTGCTGGTCTAGGTAGGTGGGCAGGTCATAGTGCCAGGCTGACTCAGCTTGGGGTAGGTTTGGGGAGTGGGCCGTTATGGTCAAGGCCACGCCTGGCCTATTTTTGCCTCTCTCGGAGCTTCGGGAGTTTTCCTGAAACAGCTTTTCTGAAGGAGGCTGCCAGCAGCGTGGGCTACAGGAGGAAGGGCCCCTTCTTCACCTTCTCCCCAACCAAGCTGGTCTCTGAGAAATGTGGAGACCATTAAAGTCATCCCCTTTCCCATCACTACTGCCGCCATCCCCAGAGAAGAGAGCAGCTACCCCCACCTGCCCAGAAGGCCCACCAGCTCAGGCAGGGGTGCAGGGCCAGGCTCCACCCACGTCCCTCATGCACCCCCCACAGCTCACCGATGTTGGGGTGCTTCAGCAGGCGGCAGATGCGGGCTTCACGCTCCAGCTTCTGATGGTCTGAAACCCAGATGCCCAGGTGAGTCCCAGATGAGGGAGGGAACTTCACCCACTCCGTCTCTGCCTCTTCATGGCCTCTTATGCTCTGCACCTCCCAGGGCAGCCCCTGGGCCCCCATCCCCCCACATAAGCTGGCCTTTCTGGCAGGGCCCCTGGGTTCTCCAGGAAGGCGGTGGGATGCAGCAGAGGTGGGGTGGTAGGGGGCAGGGTTGCAGGGCCTCAGAAGTCCCTTCCTCTCTCTGGGCCTTGGTTTCTGGGGCTCTCAAATGAGGTGCATCCCTGAGCCCCATCTGCAGAGCCTGCAACGCCCCCCCCCAGGGCAGGCTTCTGCTGCCCTGCCTCCAGCCTTGCCCCTTGCACGCACGGCGCTCTGGCCAGACTGAACTGCTAAATGGCATTTCTCCAGACCCACCCTGCTCAGTCCTCTCAGAACCACCCATGTGGTTCTCTCAGCTTGGAACTTTCCCTCTCAACCTCCCACCTGTCCTTCACTGGCCATCACCCCGTCACTCCCACCTATCCTTAGATATACCCTCTCCTGGCAGCCTGGTAGGGGCCCCTCCTCTGTGTGGTCAGGGTCCCAGGACAACACATCTCACTTTGGCTCATGGATACCTTTACCCTTAAGGGCAAGAGCTTGGTCTCTGTTGTACCCCTGGCATCTACTCAAATGTCTGGCACATAGTAGGTGCTCAAGAAATAATTGAATTAAAGAATAAACCATTGAATGATGAACCTTTCTAAGGGAGTGTATATTTCTCTGCAGGAGAAGAGCTGTATTCATTCACAGAGGCCGCCTCCCTTACAGGGGACACAGAGAGCCCCAAATAATCTGCAGGGGCTTTACCCGGAGCTCTCGCACCTGCTTTCCAGGGCTTTTGTCCAGACCCCCAGGGAGAGAGGCTTTGTTCAGGATCTGCCCCCCTGGTCTCCCGCTCTGAGGCTGCTGGGAACAATCCTTCCCGTGACTCTCTTCAGTCCTCCCAACCACCCTGCGCTGTGGGCATCACTGTCCCCATTTTATGCACTTCTCAATTTCCTTTCTGGTGCTTTTCTCACAATTCCATAGTTAATGCCTTAATTTTAAAAACCAGAACAATACGAAGGGAGCCAGTAGAATATTTACTATGTGCCAGGCACTGTGCAGAGCACCTTTATATCCATCTCAAGTTCTCACAACAACCCCTTGAGGGAGGTGCTATCACATCCGACCTTACAGAGGTGCGTAGAAGCCAAGTACCCGGCTCAGAGTCGCACCCCCGGTGATGAGTGGCGTCGCACTTTGCACCAGGCAGTCAGGACCCAGGGCTGAGCTTTACCGTGTTACACTGCTCTCCACGCCCTGACTCAGCGCCGCCACCTCCATCTGCCCCCAATTTCTGAATGGGCAAATCGGGGCGCATAGGAGGGACCTCACGCAGACTCTCAGTGGCAGAAGTCCGGATTAGAACTCCAGTCTCTGACTAGCCCCTTCAGAGCAGGCAGCCACCAAGGAGGACAATAAGGAGGGAGAAAGTCCCAGCCCTTGTCCCCAGGCAGCCAGCTTCCCTTTCCCCTGCCCCTTTAGTAGAGCAATCACTGGCCTTCCTCCAGGGGCTGCAGAAGCCAAGAGCAACACTGAAATGGGGCTTTTTCGGCAGCAAAGCAATTAAGTCCACTCCTGTCTCCACAGAGGGTAAGCACATCTCCCCAGCAGCAGGTGGACTAGGGGCTAGGGGAGGGGAGGTTGTCTACCCTGGGGGACATCCCCCCTGGTCCCCCCTCCCTCCCAGCCTCCTTCCACATCCTCCAGGATGGCAGGAGGCCAATTCCCACACAAAGGAGGGGCATCTCCATCCAGAGCTGCTGAGGGCCCTCAGTGGACTGAGGACAGCTGGACACTCCCCTAGCCCTACAACCCTGTCCCCCACCCCACCCATCCCCAGCAGAAGAACCAGAGATCAGGCTGGTCAAGTGGGGCCTATCAGAGGGGGCTGGAGGCTATACATTCAGGGTACAAGGCTGGTCCAGACTATACATTCAGGGGACGAGGGACCCAAATGCAGAATTCTGATGTTTCCCCACCACGTGAGCAGCACTGAAAGGATACGCAGGTCACACAGCCTCAGACTTGGGCCTGATGGCCAGCCCTCACTGCCAGAAATGCCACGAGCTGACTTTTTATAAATCTGGCTATCATCTTGTGCATAGTCCAATCACACCACATTGCAAATTTCTGGGCTAAAAGCATTAATTTGTTGAATTTATGTAAACATATATGTTATTCAACAGTTTTTGTAACTCTGACATGTTTTTATTTTCTAACATTCCTCAAAGAAAGTAGGGATTGTGTTTCTCTTGACCTCTGAGGCCTTGCTCTGTTCTGTAGGTAAGGAAACTGAGGCCCAGTGATAAGGAGGAATCCCGTTATCAAAGTCACTTAATAAGGTGGTCAAGCCTCCTTAGAACCCACAGCTCTGAGGAACCACTCCTGGATGTTCTCCCCCCTCCAGCCAATCATCTTTGGCAGCAAAGGACCTCTTATTAAAACATGAATTAGATGCTGTCTCTCCCTGGCTTCAAACTCTCCAACAACTCTTCAAACTCCGCATTGTACTTGCAATCCAAACTCCTCACCACGGCCAGCCAGACCCCGCTGGTCCTGCCTTATCTTGGCCTTGGAGCTTCAGCCACAGTGGCCACCTTTCTGGCCTCACGCACACCATGCCCCTTCCCACCTCAGGGCCTTTGCACTTGCTGGGCCTTTTGCCTAGAATGCTCTTGCCCTGGGTCTTCTCATGGCTGCCTCCTTCTCCTCAGGCAAGTCCAACACAGTATCACCTCCTCAGAGAGCTTCCCTGGCTGCCTTTTCTGAGGGTCCCTCCTAATCCCCCATCACTTCCCCACTCTCCTGTCTCATTTTCTTTATAACTCGTTGCTACCTAAAGTTTACCTCGCTTATTTATATGTTTAATGTTCTTTCCAGTCTTCCTCCCTAGAGAACAGGTGCAATGAGAGCAAGACCTTGTCCGTCAGTCACGGCCATGCCCCAGGGCCCAGAGTCACTAAGCAGCTTGTCCAAGGTCCCATAGCTAAGAAATGGCAGAGCTGGGATTTCAACCCATGTTCAAAATTACTATACTACATTGCCTCCCATTCTCATAAATAATTAATTGATAAATCAGTCCTTTCAGCTTGATACAGTCCCACATGGTGAAAGGCCTGAGGGAAACCTCCTGTCCAGGTACCTGGAAGGATTGCCCCCTAATGCTCACTATGATACCTTGTGAACCTTCTCCCTCCCTCCCTAGGGGCAGGCCTCCAGGGTGTTGGGGTTAAAGGGCCCTGCCCTGCCCAAGAGCTTGGCAGGCAAGGGCAAGTGAAAGTAAAGTTCAGGGTGAAGTTCCTGGGGCCAGATAGTGCGAGCAGGGCAGGGCAAGACAGCAGAGCATGGGGGAAGTACAATCAGGCAGCCCAGAAGGCTCTGCCTGCAAAGTGGGGCAGGGGCAGGGGGGAGGGGTGGGACTCCTGCCAGAGGCACAGGAACCAGGGAAGAAAACAGGCTTCCAAGTCTTGGAAGAGGAAATGTCCCCACCCTCTAGAGGGCCTCAACAGGGCTCCTGATCCTGGGAGGTTAGAGGAATAATTCCAAGGGCCAAGAGTGCCAGGCAGGAGTGGGGAGTAAGATGAGGAAAACGGGAAGCATCTGTCTCACTGCCTCCTTCACAGCATGGGCCTGAGGCTCAGGGGCAGCCTGAATGAGCTCACGCCATGCTTCTCACCCCATGTCCCGGGACTGGTTGCCAGGGAGCCGAGGAAGTGAGCCCTCAGCGCTCAGGTGGACAGTGGTTACTGTGGAGGTCTCTGTACCCCCGTCAGTCACCCCTGGCTGCACCAGCCACATCCATGTGCCCAGCGTCCCCTAAAATGCTAATGAGTGTCTTCTGTGCGCTGGGTGAGGCTGGGGCTGGGAAGCCTCTGGAGGCCCTGGTAGGGAGTTCTCCCTGAGCGTACTGGCTATCATCACTGCAGACGGGAGTTTTTCAGTGCAGGAGCTTGGGCCTCACCTACTGACTCCAGCCCTCCAGGGTAGAAGTAAGGCAGCCGCGTTTTTTTTAAAGGCCCCCGAGGGGATCTGGCAGGGCCTGAGACAGGCAAAAATTTCACTTCCCATTCCATGTCTTTATGACTTCTTGAAATTGTTGACACTTTGAGCATTTTATCTTAGAAGAGTAGCTTTAAAATACATAGGAAAAAATATCTTCTGGGTTGGGGAGCCACTCAACAGAAGAAGAGGCGGACCCTGGTGGGGAAGGGGGAGCTGCAGCTTTGGGTGGGGGGGAGGATGGACACCCCGGCTGGGCAGGCCCCTGCTGGGAGCTGCCAAAGTCCCCAGGGAGTGCCAGCAGGAGCAGCTTAGAGTATGTTGCCAAATAGTCAGCATCAAACTTCTCCTCTCCCCAGGCACCATGGGTGGAAAACAAAGGAACCTGCTAGAAGCAGCTCCGCTCTTCCTCTCCCGCTGGGGAGGGAAGAGTCAGCAGTTGGCAGACTTGTTTGAGAAGGCTCCCCTGAGAACCTCCACACTCCCACCCTCCACACTCACCTAGGCCCCGGGCCACCTTACTGGAAGGATGGCAAAGCCTCAACAAATTGCCAAAGACAGGGGACTTGCTGATTTCGTCGAGGCACGGCCCAGAGTCCACACTGCCCAAGGAATGCTTAGTCACCTTCCAGAAAAGAGGCAGTGCCCCTTCCATTGTCCCTCATACACATCTGTCTCTTCCTGTCAGAGTGTATGTGTGTGTGTGAGAGAGAGAGCGGGAGGGAGGGAAGGAGGGAGAGAGAGAGAGAGAGAGAGAGAGAGAGAGAACCAGGCGGCGGGGAGAGGTGTCGCTCTGAGTGAACTGACCCAAGCGCTCCAGCATCCAGGGAGGACCCTGACTCCTGACCCTCCCTCATTTTGAAGCAACCTCAACCTGTCACCCCCAGTCGTGGCCCTGATCTTGCCCCCACCGCATCTCAGGGATTGGGACATCTCCTTTGACCAAAGCACAGAAAGGGCGCCAGACTGCCACTCGTCCCACAGGAAGCAAGGCAGACCCCAGCCTCTGGACATGGGGCCGCCCTAGCCGCCCTGGCTCCGCTCTCCGCCCTCCCCCCCCCGGCTCTGGGCCCAGACTTCCCACGGGTGTCATCCTTCCACACCGGCTTCCATGCTGAATGTGTGCCGCCTCGGCCTCCGGCCCTCAGAGAACCACCCTCCACATGCCCAGCCTCTTCTCCCCGCAGAACACTGGCTGCCTACGGGGGAGTTCAGTAACTAGGAGAAGGTGCTGGGCTCCCAGCAGCACTGAGCCAGAGAGAT
This sequence comes from Mirounga leonina, assembly GCF_011800145.1. Classification (NCBI taxonomy): domain Eukaryota; kingdom Metazoa; phylum Chordata; class Mammalia; order Carnivora; family Phocidae; genus Mirounga; species Mirounga leonina. The sequence continues at coordinate 5,966,766 of NW_023270921.1, forward strand.
GAAAGGCAGCACCACGCGGTCCAACACGGGGCCTGCTGGGAGGCCTTCGGGGGACCATGTGAACATCCTGTACCAGCCTCCGTGAACCCTGCACCTGCTGGGCCCCGGCCCCAACACAGCTGCCGCTATGCCAAGTAAACACCTGACCACCTGACCACCCCATGACATCTCCCATGCTGCACTTGTACCCGCCTCACCCGGCGGTCCCCAAGGCAGCTTAGACAGCATTCAGAGCGGGCATTGGATTTTTGAAGATAACCTTCCCCAACACATTGACCACGGTTACTACCACTACCGTTCTAACCACAGGCTAAGGGCAAGAAGCAAGGCTTCTGGGCAGGCTTTCCAAGTTCCAATACCCACACAGATCACCAGGACATCTTGGTAAAATGCAGATCCCCCCCCTTTTTTTTTTAAATGCAGATCCTGATTCCTTAAGTCTGGAAACAAGAATGTGCATTTCTAGCAATCTCCTGGTGATGCTGACGCTGCTGGTCTAGGACCACTTCCAAACCGGAATTACCTAGGGATTTTTTTTTCCAAACCCAGGTCACACCCCCACATGGATGAAGTCACAACCTCTGGAGGCAGGGCCCAGGCATCAGGAGTTTTTGAGGCTCTGCAGGGGTTCCAGGGTGAGGACAGGTTTGGGAGCTACTGTTCCAGGGAATATTTAGGGTTGAGAGAGCAGACCAGTGTGGCTGAAGTGGAATGCACCTGGAGTTTACTGGACACTGGTGGAGCGCTGGGATGTGTTGGGTGCTGTCCCAGGTACTGGGTATAGCAGGGAATGAAAGCCATCCCTGTCCTCTTGGAGCTTATGGTCAAGATGCATGCTTAATAAGGGACCACGCCAGCAAATGGGATAAGTGCAGACTGGGGGAAAGCCACACAGAAGGTAAACAGTAATAACAGATATAAAATGGGGGAGACGCCCTCAGATGTAGGGGTTGGGGAAGTCTCCCAAAGGATGTGATATTGATCTGAGGCCTGAAGGTTGAAAAAGGGCCAGCCTTGTAAGGAGCCAGGTAAGGGAATGGTGGTTGCACAGGTCTGGAGATGAGAAAGGAAGCAAGTAACAGAAGGGCAGGGAAAGGAAGTCCCACCTGGTACCTTAGCCTTCACCTGGGTGGGAGGCAGAGAGCCTGGCCTGTCTGAGGGGCTGTGGCCTCCAGTCTAGATCCCCTAAGGAAGGAAAATGGAGGGATCTGTTCTCATAATAGCCACAGGAAGAGGAATCTCCCCCCTGCAGCATCACCCAGGGGGACAGACCCAGGTCCGGCTTCTAACCCAAGGCGTTGAGGGAAGAAGAGCCCCAGAGGGCGGGTAAGGCATGGATCTGCCACCTACCTCTGGCCGAGAGCTTCTTGGTGTTGATGATCTTCGCAGCATACTCCTGGCCAGCCAGCACCTTCACACACCTGCGCACCACTGAGAAGGCTCCCCTGGGAGGACAGAGAAGGTGAAGGAGGGAAGCAGGGGCCCAAGGGATGCATCGCTAGGACATGCCAAAGTTCATGCATCTGTACTGTGTTGGCTAGGGAGCCCTCCTGCAGGGCTGCTCAAGCTCACAGGGGCTACATGGCCTGACTCAGGGACAGGGCAGGGATGGCGACCCAGGAGAACCCCTGCCAGCAGATTATGAGGGCCTTGGCCTCGTAAGGCCTTCCAGAGTTGTAATAAGTTGGGCTCACCAAGTTATAAAACGTTAGAATCATATAGTGTCAGAATCACAGAATCTAGGTCTCTGCAAGATTGTAGTTTTCATTCTTTGAGTAGGTAACACATCAACACGGCTCAAAGTTCAACTGATATGGAAGTGTAGATAGTAAGAAGACTCCCTCCCACCCTTGTACCCCAGTCTCCAAGGTCCTGTCCCCAGGGACAGTCAATGTTACCAGGTCCTTGAGCATCTTTTCACAAATACTCTCTGCCATACAAGGGTTTTGGACCTCGCATGCTGTTCTGCACCCTTCCTTTTTCAGTAAATATTTTGGAAATACTCCTTCCATATCATAACATAAAGAGATCCTCATTATTTAATCATATGGCTGTCCTATAATTTACCTAGCCAGTCCCCTATCAATAGGCAATTAGGTTAGTTCAATCCATAGTTCCATGCATTTTACAAACAGCACTGCAATGACTAATCTTCTATGTGTGCATTAGAATTAACATTTCCCATGTGTGCAAGTGTCTGTGGATCAACTTCAAGAACTGGTATTATTTGGTCAAAGGGTAGGTGTTATTGGTAATTGTGAAGGATGATGGGAGATTATCCATCTTAGAGATCGTACCAATTTACTTTCCCTAGTATGTGAGGGGACCATTTTCCTCCACCCTTGTCTACAGTGTGTTATCAGACTTTCTTATCTTTGCTAGTGAGACAGGTGGGAAATGGCGACTCAATGTAGGTTTGATTTGTAATTCTCATATTGAGTGAGGCTGAGCATCTTTTCATGTTTTATTTTATTTTTTTTAAAGATTCTATTTATTTATTTGAGAGAGAGAAAGCGAGAGAGGTCACAGAGAAAGAGGGAGAAGCAGACTTGCCGCTGGCTGAGCGGAGAGCCCCATGCGGGACTCGATCCCAGGACCCTGAGATCATGACCTGAGCAGAAGGCAGTTGCTTAACCGACTGAGCCACCCAGGCGCCCCTCTTTTCATGTTCTAAGAGGCGCCTGGGACTTGATCCTCAAAGTATCAGTGGTTGGGAAACGTTTGGAGGGAGGGTTGTACCAGTACTTTGCACGGGGACACTGATGAGTGGCAGGTGGAATGTGGCCTGCTTCCCAAATTGTTCAATTTTTCAATTAAAGCCTGAAGTCTGGATATTTATGTGAAGTTTCCCAATTTTTAAATACTGGCACCTTATTCTAAAAAAAAAAAAAAAAATGTAAACATAGTATCTGGCCCAACAAACCTAGTGTGAGGGCTCAATCTCGCATCTGGGAATGCTGTCATACCCCCTACCACAGAAGTCACCTGGTGCAACGCCTTCATATCCCAGAGGAGGCCCCTAAGCCTCCGGACACGGGCCGGAGTCACCACCATTAGCCCTCTAACCGCAGACTAATGTTAGGGGGCAGGTTTCCCCAATTTTAATGTACGTATGAGTCACCAGCGTGTCTTATTAAAATGCAGATTCTGACTCCTTACGTCAGCAGTGGAACTGAAGACTCTGAGCTCCAGTGTAGATGGTGTAGACGGCTCACGCAGTTAGCTGTAGGCAGGGCCAGGCCTAGAACTCAGATATTCGTACCCCCCCACCACCACCAAGGGAGCCTGCCACACCCAGGTTCCTTGACAAGACCACACCTCATCACATCCTCCAAACTTCCATGCCCTAGCCTCAGCATGAGGGCGGGTCCAAGCCCAGGAAGGCTGCAGGCTGGGACCTCTCCGTATGCCCTCTCTGTACACACCCTGGGCATGGTGTCTCTGGTTTCTGAGCCGCATGAATGGAGCAAGTGGAAAACTGGAGAGGGATGAGGAAGAAAGAGCCAGGAGGGGGCATGAGCCGAGGAAATGTGACCTTGTAGGAAAGCACTAGAAAGCGCTAGACTATCCACTTGCACTGGAATTCCTGGGCAAGTGGATCGTCTCATGCAGCAATAGACCTTCCCTGGGGTGTGCACCTTTGCTGTCCTTCCCCCACCCCTCCCACCCCAGGAAAGCAGCACGACCAGAGTCTCCTTCCCAGAGAAGCCTCCCTGTTAAGGACTCCCTCACCTGTGCTCCCAGAGTACTCCGCCCCTCCCCGTATAGCCCAAGCTCACGGTGGCTCTTGTTCAGTTGCTCGTCCTATTTGTGCCTCCCACCTGACGGTAAGTTCCTGAGGGCCAGGACTTTAACTTTCCTTTCCACATCCCTGTGCCCCAGTATCCAATGTCTGCTACCAGTAGGGTCTCCATAAATGTTACTTGCAGAAACAAGAAGTGGATTGAATTCACAGTGAGGGAGATTGAATGAGATGGGGGAGTGGATTTTCCGTCAGGGTGTTAGGAATAGGAACAGGCATCCGAAGAAGGTAGGGCACGACTGGTGTCTCAAAGGTGCCCACCCTACCCAGACAGGGGGATGGACCCAAAGACCTTCAGGTCCCTGCCCAGCTGGAGGCCACGATTCCCAAAGGCCCCGGGGGAGAGTGTTTAAAGTGGCCCCTTCTGGGAAAGTTGGAGAGCTCCATCGAGAGCAAGGGCATGGAAGGAGAGGGGCTATAAGGTCCTGAGGGCAGGAGCTGGGTCCTGCCTCACTCACCAGCATTTAGCCTGTGTTTGGTCCAGAGCTAGAGTTCAGTTAACGTGGGATGGAGGGATGGAGGCATGGAGGGGGAGGGGGAGGGAGGCAGGGAAGAAGGGATGGATATAATTTCTCCGCTAAAGGAACAAATTCTAAGTAAAAAACTAAGTAAAAAATTCCATTCCAAGAAAGATCTTAGACCGATGGTTATCAAACGGGCTGCTTTGGAATCCCCTGGGGATATTTTAAAAATACATATACCAAAACCAGACTTTTTATTTTAATTTTAATTTTTTTTTTTTTAAGATTTTATTTATTTATTTGAGACAGAGAGAATGAGAGACAGAGAGCATGAGAGGGAGGAGGGTCAGAGGGAGAAGCAGACTCCCTGCCGAGCAGGGAGCCCGATGCGGGACTCGATCCCGGGACTCCAGGATCATGACCTGAGCCGAAGGCAGTCGCTTAACCAACTGAGCCACCCAGGCGCCCCTAAAACCAGACTTTTTAAAAGTCTGGTTATCCAGATTTAACCAAACCAGAACCTCTGGGCGGGGGCACAAGGGATCTGTATTTTCATTTAACAGCGGTCCAGGGGATTGTGTCCTGCCCGCCCTCTGGGGGAGTCCTGCTAGATGCCCTGACGTCAGCCCTGACGGGGCAGTCACATGCAACTCTCTGCAGGGCAGCTTGGCAGCCCCGTGAACCTGGGCTCTGCCCTAGGAGCTGAGGACCTAAGAGCCACATCTATAAAACAAGAGAAGGTACATTTGCTAAATTTCCTTCTCGGAACACAGTGCCAAGCTTTTGTGTAAATCCCAGCTTCTAACTAGGGGTCCTTTTTTTTTTTTTTTTTTTTTCAAAAAAGATTTTATTTATTTACTTGAGAGAGAGTGCGAGAGAGAGCACAGAAGGAAAGGGAGAAGCAGACTCCCCGCTGAGTGGGGAGCCCGATTTGGGTTCGATCCCAGGACCCCGAGATCATGACCCAAGCAGAAGGCAGCCGCTTAACCGACTGAGCCACCCAGGTGCCCCTAACTGGGGGTCCTAACTAGGTTCTAACATGGGGAGGGCAGCCGCAGGGGCCATGTACCCACTGAAGGACATCCTGTGCCTCTGAAAGTAGGTATGTGCATTTTTTTCTGGGGCAAGGATGCATAGCTTTTAGCAGCTGCTCAGAGGGAGGAGTTTATCAAAACCAGTTCAGAGCTACTGATCCAGAGGGTACCAGCCTCTCACGCACCCGGAAGGTATCCTCCTTTTAAATGCATGTGCACTGCTAAGCTCCTTCTTGACCACAGCAGCACTGTGGGGTTGGAATTATGATCTCCATTTAACAGGTGGAGAAACTGAGGCCTCGAGTGAATAAGCATATTCCTAGTGGGTCTGTGAAGAGGATCCAGGTCACCTGCACTTGCTCTTCTGACTCCACCAAAGGCAGGAAAGTGTGACCCTCCAGAGCGGGGGCTCTGGGCTCACAAAGCTCTGTGGTCTGATCATGACTTATCCTCAACTGTGGTATTGAATTTGGCACTTCACCCCTACCTATGCAGCCTCGGGTTCCCATCCACCCTGCTCGCCACAGGGCTGGGGGTCAGGGGGACGAGGGGCAGAGGAGAATCTGCAGCAGAAATGAGACTCCTCTTTTTTGTATCTTTTGCTTTAAAAAGGCCTATTTCTGCATTCCCGTCCTGCATGAGCCAGTGGCTGCAACCCAGCAGCCTTGGCAAACAACAAAAGAGCCAGCCCAGTCCTCCCATGGCCCTGAGCCGAGAAGGTGGGCAGCAGGTGGAGGGGCAGGAGCTTGGAAACAGCGCGGGGCAGAGAGGGGAGGAGGCCAACGCGGGCAGCTCAGGGTGGAAGGAAGTGACTGGGTGTCCTGAGAGGAAGGGGTGAGGCCTGCGTGTGAGAACCCAGTGTGAGTGTCCATGCACGGGTCCTGAGAGGGTCTGCGAAGGTGTTCCTGGATGTTAAGGGGTCAAGGGGGCATGTGTGCCCACAGCTGTGGGCAGGCAGCCCAGTCAGTGCCCTGTGCATGAGCTTCCATGAGGCTCGGGGTGTGACAAGGCCCACATACATCACCCTGGGTATGAAATATGTCTCCACGTCAGCAAGCACGGAATGTGGGCAGGGAAGCATGTGTGTGAGACAGACAGACACTGGAGGGACAGAATCTCAGCTCTCAGCCCTGCTGGGAGGTCTTGGGCAGGGGTCTGCCCCAACACGGGCTTCACTGTCTTTCATCTGCAACATGGGGGTTTGGATGGGAATGAGGCTGAATAGTACAGAGCCCTTTCCAGCTGTAATATTTTATACCAGAATATCCTGTGATGGTGGAAATATTCTGTGTTGTCCAATGTGGCAGCCACTAGCCTCACATGGTTATGGAGCACTTGAAATGCGGCTAGTAGGACTGAAGAACTCAACTTTTAATTTTATTTCATTTGAGCAGCCGTATGTGCCTAGTGACCACCACACTGGAGAGTGAAGTCTATGGGGATAAGCACTCCTGAGCCAAGCCAACCAGAGTTCAAATCGTGGTGCAGCCACTTACTAGCAAGCTACTTAACCTCTGCAAGCCTGTTTCCTCTCCTGTAAAATGTAGATCAGAATAGGACCCGCCCTGTGCAGTTGTTTCGAGGATTCAATGAGATATAATAAGGTATGCAATGGGTTTAGCACAGTCCCTGGTGTCTAGTAAATGCTCAGGAAACAACGCCTTTTATAGGCATCATTATCTACAAAGTGATGATGAGAACAGCCAGCATCATCGGAAACAAAATGGACCTTGTTTGCCAAGCTCGGGGAAGAGGAAAGCCAAGAGAGGAGGTTGTGGGGGCCTTGGTGAGGAGGGGAAGGGGCTGCTCCCCAGGGCAGAGCACCCTGCCCCTATGTGTGTGGGCACAAGCAGGCAGGGAGGCCCCGCCCTGCTCTCCAACACACAGATGGAGAGGGCGCAGGAAGAGTGGGTCCAGCATGGCTGAGAATGTAGGGAACGTGCTAATGGGCCGTGAAAAGCAAGATTCACACTGGGAAATTGCTTTCTGGCTGCCTGGCAGGCTCTCTGTCCTGGGAGTTGTTGGCTGTCAGCCCGCAGGGGGCTCAGCACTCTCTCTGGTCTGAAACAGCCCAAAATGCTGACATGGAAGCCAGGTGAGCCTGGGAGCATTCGATGGGGAGTTGAAAGAGCTGGGTCCTCACCCAGCTTGGCTACCAGCTTGCTTATCCTCTTGCAGGGGTGGTGGGGTCACATTTGAAAGATGGGGATGAGGACCCCCAGCCACACTTCTTCCTGGGCCATTTGTGAGAAGTCTCTCCTACACGGGGATGGGAAGAGGTTCCTACCAGCCAAGACGGCTTCCTGCCCATTTCTTCTAAAGTAAACCTCCCCATCTTTACTCTGAGCTGCCCAGAGCCCAAGGCAGGCCCCTGGGTCTCAGCAGGCAGAAGACTGTTTATGGGGACCTTCTGGAGACAGCACAGTAACCAAAACCCCCCAACTCTGGACTCCTTAAGGGTCTGATTGTCAGGTGTCCTGACCATTATTAGGGTCTTCTCTTCACTGGTTGCTTCCTCAAACACATATAAGTCTCCCTTATTCTGGAAAAATAAATAACCATCCTGCTCCCCCGAATTTTTAAAATTAAAAACCAAGAACCTTTCTCTCGACCCAACAGCTTGGGCCACTTCCTTCCTCCCTCTTTGCTGCCAAACTTCCAGAACAAATGTCCGACATCCGCTGCCTCCTCTTTCCACCTCCCACACTCCATGAACCCACCACAATCTGGTGCCCACCCCCGGGCTCCCTGGAAGGAAGCCGTGCCAGGCCCTCCCACCCAATGCCCCCCAGCCCCTGCAGCCCCAACGGGCCTGATCCACTCTGCCTGCCCCACACCAGGCGGCTTCTGGCCCCACTGACACCAGGCTTTGAGGCCCATCCTCCCTTTTGTTTCTAGGTGGCTGCACTCTCCCTGGCACCCGGCCTCCTGTCCCCCTAAATCACTACCCCTTGTTCTCTCTCCACTGCCCTCTTACCACTTCCCTCCATCCCCGCCACCTGGGCCTTAGCTTGGAGGCCCTGGGGAGGCCCTGGGTGGTCATGAATGCACCTAAAATTTCAATAAAATGTTTTTGTGTCTTTGCATTATTCTGGGCAGAGGATGCATAGTTTCCATCAGCTTCACAAAGCATTCTGTGACCCCACCACCCCTGCAAATGGTAAAAGCCACTGACCATCATGCAGGATTGAAACCTGCGTCTCTACAGCCCCTTCTCTCTCCAGAAGTCCAGTCCCAAATTGCTAGCCACTCACCATCTTGCCTGGATGCTACGTGACACGGGGCTCATAATCAAAATCTGGTCTCCCTGGGAAAGTCTCCCCACTCTCAATTGAGATACCTAAGCATTCTGCCTCGCTGAGATGAGCTGGGGTGATTCCAGAAAGTTCCTGGTCCAATGCAGTCAAACCTGTTATCCGTGAGAGGATTAGCACCTCTTGGTGGTCAGTAACTCACAGCCCAGATTAGCTGATCTGATCACTCAGCAGAGAGCAAGGCCTAGGGGTGGAAGCCAGAACAGATGGAGTCAGAATGTCCGGGGGAAGGGACAGAGCTGGGGCTGGCCACCAGAGCAGCTCCCCCGAGGGGCCAGGGTGTGGGCCACGTGTGGCTACCTGAGGAGCTGCCATGCCCAGTAATAACTTCCCATTGAGGTCCAACCTTTCCCCATTTCACAGATGGGGAAACTGAGGCTAAGACCTTGAACCCAGGACTCCTGACTCATCGTCCATTGCTCTCTCCAATACCCCATCCTCTCAGGTCAGAGGAGGCCCTCACCCGGGGTCTGTGGGCTTTAGGGCAAAGGGATCTGTGGGAAATAATACACACATTCTGTAGGTTGTCATGAGTATGCGTTTTCCTAGGAAAAGTGCCTGTGGGTCATATGAGATTCTCTGAGGGCTCCTGGATTTCCAGAAGAGTTAAAAAGCTGGGGTCAGGTTTGCTGAGAAATGAAAGGGAGACCCTGTTTCCACAACACCAACTTGCGAGTGCTTTAGGCAAATCCCTTCACCTTTTTGGGCCTCAGTTTTCCTGTCTGTGATATCAACTATGGGTCATTTTTAAACCTGCTCTCTCTTTCTTATTTATTTCTTTTCAAGCAGCGATGCCCTTTTAAAGATTTTTTTTATTTATTCATTTGAGAGAGAGAGCACGAGCAGGGGGAGAGGCAGAGGGAAAGGGAGAGGGAAAAGCAGGCTCCCTGCCGAGCCAGGAGCCCGATGCGGGGCTCCATCCCAGGACCTCAGGACCATGACCTGAGCCGAAGGCAGATGCTCAACCATCTGAGCCACCCAGGCGCCCCGCAGCGATGCCCTTTTAAAATAACAAACAAAACACAACTATGCAGGTCCTCAAATGGCAAATGGATCAGAGGAGATAGGGACCGTGGGGGCTGGAGACCCCATTTGTTTGGTTTTCTCTCTCTTCTCCCCAGTTCACCGTGGCAGCTCTGCCCAGAGCTCCACAAACTACAGCATTTTACAGCCAGAAAATTCTAGGACCTTATTACTGAAACCATACATCTCCCTCCTCCCATCCCAGGCTGAAGCCACCCACGGCCAGGCTCCAGAAGATGCGGCAGGGACTCAGTGTCTTCGAGCTGTTCCCCACCGCACAGGCCTGCCCCGAGGCCAACCCAGCAGAAGTCTCGTCGGGGACACAGAAGGCCTGGGAACCAGAAGATTCTGTTTGCTGCAGCGAACACTGAATCAACAGAAGTCCCAACATATTTCTTGTTTTGGCTGTGCATGGGTTTTCTTGAATGGGTTACAAAAAGGGAAATCAAAAAATATTCACAGACCTTGGAGACAGGACCAGAGCAGACAGAGCAGGGGGGATGCGGAGGGTCTGCTTTCTCCCCAGGCTCCATCCACGTGCACACGTTGAAGGCTTTCAGAGGTTCAGAGAGAGAAGCTCCAAGGGGTAAGAGGGTCAAGCGCCAGACTGGAAAGAGGCTGGAATGCCCAACTCTTATGTGTCATTGGCTTGTGTGACTTTGGCCAAGGCCCTGGCCCTCTCTGGGCCTGAGTTCTCCATCCGTAAACAAAGGAGCACTCCTCGCTCCAGTAGTCTGAGTGAGCCTGAGGATCTTCTGGCCCCTAAACCATCTCCCACTTCGTGCCTGTGGCATCTCACCAGCAAGGGCAGGAGGAAGATGGAGGCAAGAAGTGAGGGAGGGCTGTGAGTGTGCGCATGCCTGGGGCCAGAGTGCTCCTTACCTCCTAAGGCTGTGTCCATCTGGCGGCGGGGGCGGGGGGGGGGGGGTGCGTGGTGGGAGAGGAGCGGTTCTGATAATTCAGAAGTCCTGCCTATGCTGAGCTGAATCCACCTCCGTGTTCCTCTACACTTTGGCTCTGCTCAGGATACCCCTGCTGAGCGGAGAGGACACCACCCCACCCCCACTCCGAGGGGTCCCTTCTTCCTGCTCAAGTCCTCCAGCTCCTCAGCTTTCTCTCACTTGACTTGGCTTTCAGAACAGCACCACCCTGCCTGGCTCCCTCTTCTAGATAATCTAGAAAAGGCTTTTACAAGTCCTTCTAGGTCCTAAGCATCCAAAAGCTGGGGGCAGGTTGGGCAGGACTAAGAAGAGTAGGACCCCCAACTTCCCTGGGGCTGACATGCTCCATCAAAATACACACCTCAGAGCCTTGGCCTTCGCTATTCCCACTCTGAGGCACACTCTCCCATCCTCTTCCTTCTGATTAACTCTGATTCAACCTCCAGCTCCTCAGCGTCACCCCTACTTGGGGGAGCCTTCCCTGATACCTTCCTCATCCCAACCAGTCGTGGTCTCTACATCTCATAGCTCCGTGCTTGTGCTCATAGTCCTTATCCAGTTGCATTTAAATAATAACTTCTGGAGGTGCCTGGGTGGCTCAGTCGGTTAAGCGTCCGACCCTTCCTCTCAGCTCACGTCCACTTCCCACTAGGCTGTGAGGCCTAAGGGGCAGAGACTACGTAAGTCTTGCCTGTGGTACGTCCTGGGTCCAGCCCAGGGCTGGGAACAGACCGTGTGCTCAGGATATACTTGTTGCATGGATGCAAGAGGCACAGACATGTTCCTCCTCTTATGTGACCCCAAGGCCCTCCACCTTCTCCAGCACAGGCGTCTCGGGGGAAGTCAAACCCTGCAAGGACCTGGAGGGCCTGGGCTGGCCTCAGCCAGTGGGGACCCGCTCTGGGGGCTGCGCCGGCCTGGCCTGGGGTGCAGGCTTCCCACTGTGCCCCAGAGAAGCTCCGTAGAGAAGGCAACACGGGCAGCATGCGTGCACGAGAGGGTGGGCTGTGGCACGGGACGACTGTGCAGAAAGGGGGAAGGGCAGGGTTGGGGAGCAGGTCCCATGCTGTTCCCACCCTGAGGGACACTCAGAAGCCCAGCCAGCATCATCTCGCTCTGCCTGCACTGGGAGGTAGGTACCTTTGTGCTGGATGCTCTGTTGGAGCCTGCGTGTGCGCAGGAGTGCGCACGCGTGTGCAACAGGATGCAGGCTTTGCGTTCCAAGGCTGTGCCCTCACGGCCCGGAGAGGGCCGGGCGCCCAGACTGCAGGGCGGCTGGAAGCGGTGCCACTGCGTGCTTGTGCGGGGAGGCGGGCGGGCAGGAGGGAGGCTCGGCAGAGTGTCAGTGTGTCTCAGCCTGTGTGGGGGCGGCTGTGTGGGGGCGGAGGGCTGCGGCATGCACCAGAACATGTGCGTGCCTGCCGCTCGGTGCCTTGGAGGGGGAGGAAGGAAAGTCTGTCCCCTTCCCTGTTCCTGCCACCCTCCGCCCAGCCTTGAGGACCTCCCTCCACCCCAGCATCCCATCCTTGGCCTTTGGCCCCTGCCCAGGATCTGGTCCCCTGCCTTGGCTTTAACACAGCCTTTCCCTATGGCCTGAGGCTATTTCTCTCTGGGTGTTGGTTTCACCATCTAGGTTATAAATAGACAGTGTATTGGTCCTTCCAGTTCTGATGTTCTGGGAGTCTGAAATTTCCCAAGTGTGCCTTTCATAGAGGGGAGCTAAAGAGGGTAGCCCCTCTAATGGGGCATTTCAGCATCTGCAGAGTTATTCTGATCCCCTTTTCACAGATGGTAAAGTTGGGGTTCACAAAGGCCCAGGGATCCACACAGGGCGGCCCAGTAAATCAGAAGCAGAGTCATGATTGGAAAATAAGCCTTAGCTCAGAATTCTCTTACCCAGAAGGCGGGGGCCCCTCTTCCCTAGTAGCGTTCCTCAGACACGGCAGCAAGCGGGGTCTCTCTCACAAACTGTCCCCCCCATATGCAGGGTGCTGGACGCCTGCACGCTGGCCCTTCCACCTTCTCAAGCCTCAGCCTGCTCCTCTGTCAGGTGGATGCCTAAGCCCTCTGCCTCCCTCAGAGCTAATGGATGGAGGGGTGTCTCACTGGCCCCAAAGCTCTGTGAATGTGAGAGGCTATTAGGAGCAAAATGAAAGCACGCCCCCATCTTCGGGCGGTGTGTGGGTGCCCAGGTGTTCTCTCTCCCCAACATTGCCCCACCGAGCCTCCTGACCACTGAGCCAGGGAAGGCTGGGATTGCTGAACACACTTGGCGGATGTTAGAGCTTGTATCCCGTGAGGAAACCTCAGCACCCAGGACCCCGGTACCTCAGTGTGGGGAACAGCCTCTGGGCCCCGTGTCCCCTGGCCCAGGCCCAGTTCCTGATACACACCATGGGGGTAAGAGGGGGCAGTGGGCCAGCTCTCACCCGTCCCTCTGCCCACCTGGCTGGCCCCTAGAGCCCCTCCCCCCAGCCCAACACAGCCCTTGAGTTGATTTCAGATCCCAGTTTCTAGAGAAAGACGGGCTGCACTCTATCCGGGCTTCCTCCCTCCCTCCTCCTCTCTCAAGTAAAATCTCCTTCTGTACCACTCAGTGATTGCACAGGCTGCAGGGCAATTCTCTGCCTCCTTACCCTCTCCTGGAAGTGGGATCCAAAACCCAGAGAATGTCAAAGGCTGGAGGAGGCATCCTCCTTCCCTGCCTCCTGGAACCTGACCCCTTCCGCCTCTAATCTGGTCTTTGGAGAAGGTGGGTTCTGCCAGGAGCTCGGGCTCAGCTGCCCAGACCCACTCTGACCCCGAAGCTGACATTACTACAGCCCACCTCCTGACAAGCGCCTGTGCTCCTAAGGTCTGGGCTTTTATTTCTCGCATCTCCTGGGAAGAAGGAGGGTGGGGGTCAGGGAGGAGTGAGTGAGCCAGTCTCTGGGTTCTACCTCAACCTTCTAGGGGACCTGGAATCAAGATCCTGGCTTATCTGAACCCCATGCAGAGTGAGACCTTTGTCCAGTAGCATCGAGGGGCCCCAGAAGCCCCTGCCCAGGGCCCTGGGGACTCGGGCCCACACCCTGCCCAGCTGTTGCCCACCAGGTGGGAGAGGAGCAACTGCTCTTACATCCGTAGCCAGCCCTACCTTGGCCTCCTAGAAGGCCAGCAGTGACCAGGCAGGCTCACCGAGTAGGACGCCAGGAAGCCCTCGAGAGGCACACGCTCTCCTCTCCAGCCGGGCAGTCGAGGTCCTGCCGAAGGACATCCAAAGGCTCCGATGTCCCCTTGCAGGACCGCCTCAGCGGCCTTGGCAAGTCACCCTGCCAGGGATCTGGAGTGGGCTCCTGGAATGGGGGCTCAGCTGGTGGGTGGTGACTGCAGTGTCCCAGCCGGCCGGGAGACTGGGCCCTGTGGGCATCTTCCTGGCTTCTCCCCAAAGAAGAGGAGCCCGGTCAGGCCCCTCCCCCAAGCTGGACCAGCTCCAGACAAAAGGTAAACATGTGGCAGTCCCTAGCGGCGGCTTCAGCCTGCCTCACCTTGGAGAACAATGATCCCAGCAGCAGTCCCTGCTGAAGGCCCACTGTGTGCCAGGCTTGTCACTGTGTCTTCACGCGTGCCATCTTATTGCATCCCCACAGCAACTGCCTTGATTTCCAGACTACGGAAGGAAGCGTTGCGTGGCCAGCTCCAGAGCCCGGGCCGTGTGCAGGGCGCCGCCCTACCTGCCCCACTGGGCACCCAGCGCGCGGAGCAGGAGCCCCGGGTGCCCCGCGATGTACCCTGGCCTTTTTAACCCCTGCATCAGAGGCGTGGAGCCTCGTTCTCTTCCGGTACAAGCATCCTTCACCCTAGGCCCATCCACAGCCTTCCTAAGGTCCTGCAAGCTCCTGACATTGCCCGCAACATTTCGTAGATTTGTGCATTTCTCTGGAGAATGTAGACTTGGACTTTCATCAGATTCCTGGAGGAATACGCGACCTAAAAAAGGTTAGGAGTCCATATAGTTCTAGAAGGAAGAGGTCTGAAATCGATCCGACACGGACTGGCCATGCCTACCACCCTCGGTTTGCCTGTCATGGCCACACCAGGGCTCCCTGTCACCTGGCATTCTGCCCCTGCCCCGGTCCTGGCCGGCAGTGGGGTCGAGAAGGCTCGCAAAGGCTCTCTGCACCAAGTCACCACCACCCCACCCCAGCCCACCCCCAGCTCCCAGTCTTCATGATATCCATCTCCTCTTGGGGCAAAACATCACTTTTATTTTCACTTGAAGCGCCTGAGTCACATCTCAACTCCATTTCACTGCATCCTGTGACGCAGCCCTCCCAGCACCGAGCCTTGGTCATCCCCTGAAGGGCAGCTCCTAGCTAATGGGGGAATCCTGGCGTTCCAGGGGGGCACAGGACCCCCGCCGAGCAGGGGCCCATCACACTTTAGCAGACAGGGTCAGTCCTCTGGAGCGGCCTCCTGCCTGCTGCCCACCCCTGCCCCCAGCATAGAAACACACTCAGAAACGCAGGAAGTCTGCAGACAAGAGTGACCACACACCTGCACGTGGGTGTGTGTCTGTACAGGGGACCTGGTGTGTACCTGTGAGTGTCAGGATAGCCTGGTATGTGAGTGTGAGTGTGTGTGTGTGTGCAGGCAGCCTACTTGTCCACGGCCACAGGCCCACCTCCCACACATATGCAAACACCAGCATGAGCTCACACATGCCTTCAACACCCACACTCCCACCCGAGCCTTTGGCCCCGGCCTCACACGCACGCACATAAACCTTCCCGTGTGCATGGCCCCCCATCCTCGTGCAAATGTGCGTGTCTGGACCTCATAGGGATACCACCGTGCCCAAGTCCCACACGTGAACCCTTACACAGCCATATATTTGCACAGACCCAGACCTCACACACATGCTCTGGCTGATGTGCACACAGCTCTGACCTGCCACACGTGTGCATGCACAGTGACGCACATTCACACCTGCACTCCCGTGCAAACCGGCCAATAGGACCCCGTGGGCCCCTTGCACGCATCCACGCTTGCAGGCCTTTCACATGAGGCACACACCAGCACCTCCTCCTGGTGCACACATGTGAACACTTGCATACTCTCTCAGAGCACACAGGCGTACCCCGGAGTCAGTCCTTACACAGCACCCGTCAAAATGCCCCTTTGGATGTGTACATCCGGACCTCACACGGGCACGTACCTGCTGCCAGGGCCCTTCCCCCCTGCACTCCTGCTGCCCTAGCAAATGGCCACCCTGGGCAGGCGAGCCGCTTTGCCCGAGGGGCGAACTCTGTCTCCAAACTGTACCCCTCCCCTGAGTCCTCCCCGGAGCTTCCCCAGACCTAGCTGGGGGTGCCCAGTGCGCTTCCTGACACTCCACGACGCTAAGGGGCTATCTTCTCCCCCATCCTCCCACCCTTCTCCCCACACCAGTCATCAGGGGCATAAAATGAGCTCTGGGGCCGGACAACTTTGCCAAGGGACCAGAGCCGGTATAGCACTGGCCCCTGAAATGGTAGTGTTCCCCCCAACTTGCCTGAGCGCCCCTCCCTGTCTCTCCACACCCAGGGAGCCCCACCAGTCCCTCAGTTATTCAGCCCTGCCTTACTGACGCCCTCCCTCCAAGAGGAGCTGGGAGGAGGGAGGGGAGGAGGGAGGGGATGCGCTTTCACGGAGAAGTTGGCCACTCTGCACAGTCGCCGGTGGTGCCTAAAGTCAGGAGGGACTACCTGGGAGATGGTGAACTCTCTCCCATCAGAGGTGTCCAAGTTGAGGCCAGATGAACACCTCAAGAGAAAGTCAGCAGGGGGGTTCTGGCTTTGGACTCGGCTGCCTGGGAAGATCCCTTTTTAACCCTGAGTTTCTAAAAATCTGTGTGTGCCCAGTCATGTGCAATCGGGCGTGTGTGCATGCGTGCGTGCATGCACACTGGCATGCACCACCAACCCTTCACCCCTACACACACTCACCCGGCTGGCTGTGGCACATCTGGGCACACATAAACATGCCTACACCCAGCTCTGGGCACTCGGCACAGGCAAGTATCCCCCCAAACATGCAGACTCCCTCCCCGTGTGTGTGCACAGGAAGCACACAGGTGCACATCCCCTGCCCGTGACGCTGACCCCCTGCACCCTCCAGAACTCTCTGAGGTACAACTCACTTTCCCAGTTCCTCGAAGAGCTGGTACTCTTCCGTGAAGCGGGTGCAGGTGATGGTGGCCATCCTGGCTCTGGGCGGGCAGGCGAGGCGTGGGGCTGGAGGACCAGACCTGGGGCTCTGCTACTCTGCTCCCGGAACTAGGGGCCACTCGCGGCCCTGTGCTGCCGAGTGCGAACCGAGAACCAGCCTGACTGACGAGCCCGGGGCTTCTGAGCAGGGCACTGTGGCTGCTCACAGCCTCGCGAGCCTTCGTCAGCATCCAGGTCCCCATGGCAACCACCTCCGAAACGCCCTGTTCCCGTTGCCCGGGTAACTGCCCCCCCAACACCTGCCTGCCTTCCACTGCGAAACCGGCTCCGGGACGCCCTGGACCTAACCACACACAATACTGCAGGCCTGTGTGGGCCCAGGGGCAGGTGGACACGGCACCCCCGAGGTGATGGACCGACAGAGGGGTCTGGGGAGGGGGAGAAGAACAAACTTAGTCCACAAGTGATCTTCTCTCTTCCCACCTCCCCCACCTCCAACTGTGGGTCCCTTGTAGCAGACAGGATGGGATTAAGTGGGGCAAAAAGGCAGTTGCCATGGTAACGGCCAGTGGGTGCCACATTCTGGGATGGTCCCCAGGAAAGACAGGATGCAGTTACCCTGGCAACTTCATCTCCTCTGGAGAGACAGGTATTGCCCCGTTGCCCTGGCAACAGCAGGGTTCTAAGGTTTACAGGAAGCGATGGCTAATTCATTGGGATCTCTCTCCCAGTGGATCACTGTAGTCTGTCACTGTCTCTCTGCTCCCCTCTGTATTTCGTTTCTGCCTCTGCCTCTGTCTTCCTCATTCTCTGCCACCTCGTCCGTCCCACTGGCGCTCTAGCTTGAGGGACAAGTGCATTGGAGACATCGGGATTCTGGAGAGAATGGCCCTGCCCGCCTGTTCACCCCCACCCCTCTCCTCCATCCCGTGCCCCCAGAGGGACCATGGAGATCTGGTCTCCTGGGGCTCACGTCCCAGTTTCGGCTTATGCTTCAAGTCAAGGTGAAAGAGGCGGAGGCGGCAGTGGGGAGGGAAGCATGGCCTGGCATGGCGGGGAGTGGCCATGGGCCTGCCCTGGAATCCTCATTCCCTCTTCCTCATTCCCGTTTTCCCTGCCAAGTTCAACTCTTCAGGGCAGCAGCCAGATCCGGGGCCCCAAGATCTCACCCAAGCCCTGGGCGGGGCCGGGGGGCGGTTCGGAAGGAAAAGGCCTGGAGTTTAAGGATCTGAGTTCAACTCCAGCTCTGATGTTCATGAGCTGTGTGACTCTGGAAAAGTCACTGCCCCTCTCTGAGCCTCCAGCGCCCTTTCTGCAAAACAGAACAAAGCTGCCACTGCAGAGGAAGGCTGTGAAGAAGGAGTGGGCTAAGGGCTGTGGAAGCCTTTGGGAAGTATGTAAACATGAGGTCTCTTTTTAGTTTCTGGAAGAGGAAAAGGAAGGTCTAAAGCGGGACCATGGCCACCCCCATCACTCTAGCTTGGACTCAGAATTTCACACCCACCTCCTCCACTCAAGCTCATTTCACAGTCCACCAGGCTGAGGTCTCATGCCAGTATTTGCCCACGAGGAGCCCAGGTGGGATAAAAGGATCCAGGATCCCAACCCTCTGAGTTGCTAACCCACCCCTCTGAACCTTTCAATTGCCTTACTGGTCACCTCACTTGCTGGACACGTTGTCTGCTTGTTGGTAATCCCCAACCCTAGCAGGTCCCTGACTCACTACCTTAGGTCCAGGGGCCCCTGGAGACATCTGGGTTCCCTCTCCCACAATTCTGCCCCTCTTCCTGGGCATCAGGGGTGCGACAGAATGATGGGGCTGGCTCTCCAATGCGGGATGCAGCCACTTCTTCCCAGGAGAGAAACGGGAGGGAGGCCAAGGGGAAGGAGGGGAGGCGAGCTAGGGAGGAGGGGTAATGGCTTGGCCACTAATTGCACCATTACCACCTTCAGAAAAAGGAAAAACCACTCAGTTTTGTTTCTGCGCACAATATGCTTCCCGCTCCTGCCGCCAACGTTGCAATTCAGAGGCAGAGAGGCCTTTGCTTGGGGGCTGCACAGC
The DNA here is from genome assembly GCF_011800145.1 of Mirounga leonina. Lineage (NCBI taxonomy): Eukaryota > Metazoa > Chordata > Mammalia > Carnivora > Phocidae > Mirounga > Mirounga leonina. Next base: position 5,985,591 of record NW_023270921.1, read on the forward strand.
TGGTGGGAGCGGGCTGGGCACGGAAAGCGGAAAACCGCCAGAGGCGAGAGGCAGATGCGGGGAAAGTGGGGGAAGGACTGCACGGCCACCTCCCCGCCCAGACCCTCTAGCCCTTCCCAGGAGATGGCGCCCACTCGCGAAGGCACTGCAACAGCCCTTAGTGACTGCTGAGGCCACCTCATTCACTGTCCAGGGGAGAGGAGAAGGACTTCACCATCTATGGGCTGTGTGATTTTGGATGGGGAGCCTAACTTCTCTGTGCCTCGGTTTCTTCATCTGCAAAATAGAGTTACTAATATTCCCTACCTCCAGGGCTGTTTAAGGATGAAATGAGATGAGCAGGTGAGCACAGCAGCTGACACACTGCGAATGCTCAGAGATGGGAAATTATTACTAGTAAGAGACTCAGAAGCCTTCCCTCCTCACACTGCTCTGTCTGAATCCTGGAAGCACGCACCACCATCCTTGTTCCTAGCACTTTGGTGCCAGTGCTGTTCTCTGAGTCCCCACTGGAGTTGAGTTCCTGGTTTGAGCATCACCTGGCCCCATCCTGGGTGACAGCAATGCCTGTAGAACAAAGGACTGGGGGGGGGGGCGCCTGGGTGGCTCAGGTCATGATCCCAGGGTCCTGGGATCGAGCCCCACATCGGGCTCCCTGCTCCCTGGGAAGCCTGCTTCTCCCTCTCCCACTCCCCCTGCTTGTGTTCCCTCTCTTGCTGTGTCTCTCTGTCAAATAAATAAATACATAAAATCTTTAAAAAAAAAAAAAAAAAAGGACTGGGGCTAGGAGGAGAGGGCTCACAAGACCCCTAGCTCACTTAAAGGGGCTTTAGAAATTAACACATAAAACAAATGACAAGTGTGCCCCGAGGCTGTATGAATGGGTGTCTGAAGTTCTGAACAAAGGAGGTGAAAGTCCTGCTCCTCGGGGAGCTGACCTGACCACTCTTGCTCTGGCTTGGCTGGCCCCATCCCCAGCCCCCACTGGTGAAGAGAAGCACGTAGAAAGCAGAGCACCTCGCGGGAGGGCGGGAGGTCGGGAGGTCGTGCCCTCAGGTCACTGGAAGAGCTAGGGGGACAGAGGCTAATGGCCAGCTCTCTCCCTGTCTCTGACAGCGACCACGGAGGTGGCCTATGTGGCTTCAGGGAGCAAGGGCAACCTGGCCCCGTACCACTCCGTTCCGCCCCCTACCCCAGTCTGTCTTCCTTCCCTACTCTATCTCCTCTTTCAGCCCCCCTTTCTCCTCTCCTTTTTCTCTTTCCCACCTTTCCCCACTTTCCTCCTTCCCTTGAGCACTTTCTTCTCAATCCTCCCTATCCTTCCGGTGCTTTTCACCTCCTTTCTTATTTCTACCTCTCTCCCTCCTGCGTCTTCTCTCCCTCCCTGGCCCAGACCCTGTGCACGGGGGTGGGACACGATGCGCAGGACCTGGAGCCAGAGAGATGGCTGGAGAGGAGGGAGAAGACCAAAAAGGTCTCCTTGGCAACTCTCTCTTACGCATACACCCGCTTGGAACCTTCCAGAGCTTAGCTCAGGGGGGTGGCACTGCCTCAGACAGCCCCCCCATCCTGAATGTGACCACAGCCCCGCATGACAGCTAGCTCACCGCCTTGCCCGTGCCTGGCGGTGGCCGGCATTAGAAAAGCACACCTGCCTCTGGGACGCGGAGAGAATGAGCCCATGATTGCATGGGGGGACTGTTCCTGACAGACAGGTGTCGGGGGGCATCAGAGCCCCGGGTAGCCCTGTGCCAGCCCACTCACACTCCACCTTGCACAGCCCACACACACACATTCACATGCCCAAGCGCCTCAGGGTCCTGCAGGGCCTGGGCAGGTGCCACAGAAAACGTGCCATCGGAAGGGTCCCCACGAGGCCTGTCCCACTAAGGGCAGTGAGCATGGGGGGCAGAATCGGTGGAAAGTGGGCCAAGAGAGAAATGATCCTGCAGAGGGTCTAGGTGGAGGGTGATGTGGTTAATTAATGGCAGTAAGTAACATCAGGCTTACACTTGGGAGAGAAGTCAGGGGTCAGGGAGCAGCACTGTCCCCTGAGGGGTCCCACATAGGAGGCACTGCTTGCAGAGCAGAAGGAAGCCGGGAGCCGGGAGACAGAGGACCGTGGCTGCTGGGCCGACGTCAGCACAGCACAGCCTGCAGTTAGTGGACCCAAGTTCAAGTCCAGCTGTTGGTTAGGAGTGTTTATGGCAGGTCTTTTCCTCACTGGGGCCTCCACTTCCTCCTAAGAAATACGGGGACAAGATGTTCCTTCACTGACTCCAAAAATATGAAAAATAGTTATTTCTGCTTTAGAGCCAGGCCCCGTGCTAAGCATCCCGCACTTACACCTCACACCACGTATCGGTGGGGCGGGCTCAGGCAGTGCCTATCTTGCAGAGATGTGACAGGACTCACCCGTGTACGGTCTGAGTGACTTCTGTACCTCTGCCTTATGTTCTCTGGCCTACATAAGGGCTGGAAGGACCCTGACAGAGCCCAGGCCCCATACAGATGGAGACCAAGGCCCAGAGAGAGGAAGCTGCCCTCCCTCAGGAGCAGAAGTCAGCGGCAGAGTCAGGACATAATCCAGAATTCCTGATTCCCCGAACAGTGCTCCTTCCCCTACCCTGCTCTGCCCACTCTCTTTCTGGCACTGCAGGGCTGCTTGCCTAAGTCCCAAGGGAGCCAATAGGTACCAAGGGAAAGGAAGAAACACTGCCAAGGCCCAGGGTGGGGCTCAGAGCCCTGCCCCTCCAGCCAGGTCCGGGGCTCCCTCCTGGTTCCTGGGGGACCAGTCATGCTTGCCCGAGACTCCACAGGCAGGGCCCAGCTTGGATAGGGCCACCCCTGGCTCTACCCTGGCTGGCTGGCAGATCTGCTGCCATCTGATTCAGCCAAGGGGTAAACCGAGGGTCTGTCTGGCATCTCTAGGCTCCACTCCCTCAGATCTGTGACCCAAGGGGCCAGAGCTGCCTCTGGTCTGCCCTTCTCCCCTCCCCCTCCCCACCGCAGGTGGTATAAACACTGCCAGCAATACCAGTCAGGGGCCTGATGCAGAGCCCAAAGCCTGGCTGGGGGGGACTCAGGGGCCACAGGAGACAGGAGGAAGGGTAGGAGCCATGCTGTCTGCTGGGCAGAATAGAAACCACAAGCAGGCTGAGCCTCTCATCACCATGCCCTAGTCCTGGTGGCTCCTGATCCCAATGCCCTCCACCCATCTCAGCCATGGGCCAGCTGCCAGCACCCGGGGTAAGCAGGTTTGCGGACGGCTGGACTATGGACCAGGTTGCAGGCTGAAGCTTCAGTGGGGCTCCTGGGCTGTCTGCCGGGTTCTGGGTTAGGTAGGACTCTGAACCAGGCAAGCTCTAGGCTGGGTTTGAGATTCCACCGAGCTTCCTCCTAGGTGCGGGCCCCAGCCCCAGCTGGATTCTCTCTGTCTGAGGCCAGGTTAGCCACCGGGGATAGGCTGTGGTGTCTAGGGAAGCGCAGAAAAGGGCCTTTTATGGTCCTGCTCTTATGGCCCCAAAGGGCAGGGGCCTGGGAAGAGAAGCAGGGTTGGAGCGCGAAGTTAGGCCACCTAAAGCAGGGCCAACTCAGCGGTCTTGGGAGAGGCCTCCATTCAACTGGTGCAAGCCTGGAGCTGCAGGGGAGTCCTGGCTCCATGCCATTGCCATTCTGGAAGGGCACAGTCCATACAGCTAGGAGAAGCACCCGGTAGAGCCTGGAGTATCCTGGGTCATGGGCAGACTATGAACAATCCATCTGTGGGATATGCTGGGCTTGGGGCACCGTCCCAATGGACGACCTCTTCAGAGTCTCCCTCCTGAGCAGGCAGAAGTGCTAGGGGTGGCCGGAATCCAGAGGCCTCCGCCAGTCCTGGCCCCTGCCCCACACAGCGCAGGCATCAACATCCTGGAGACAGAGAAAGCTCCCCCTGGGGGGCAGAGGAAGGGGCCCAGGACATGGTCAGTCACCTCCGCCCTGCAGCCCCAGGCCAGACTCTCACTGCCGGGCCCAGCTACCTCTGCAGAGGGGATGCACTCTGGAACCCGTACCCAAACCCCCTCCACTGCACCGCACCCACCCCACCCCACCCGTCCTGCTCATCCACAAGCTGACGAGTCCTAACAGGCCTCCTTTGCCAGTGACAAAAATAACTATTTTCAAAATTCACAGCAGGGCTTTCGCCTACACATGCTGCACCGACTGGAACCTGAAGGGAGATATGCAGAACACAGTGTGTGGATGAAGGCACGCTATGCAGCAAGCAGGCTCTGAACCCCCCAGGCCCCTCCTCCCACCACTCAGCCTGTGCTCCCCAACACACACACACGCAGGGGTCCCCAGAACACCAAGTCGGAAGGGCTCTTAAATCATCTATTGTACCCAGGGGGACACTGAGGCCCAGAGAGGGTCCGGGATTTGCCAGAGGTCACCCAGTGACCTGTGGCAGGACTGTGCCAGAACCCATACATCCTGCTTCCTGGGCAGGCTGCCCACCTCCTCTCCCACTCACTCGGTCAATGGTGAGCTCCTACGCGCCCTCAGGATGCACATGCCCACACCCTTGTGCTCACAGATAGCCCTGCAGCCCTGGCGTCCATGTGACTGCATTTTAATCAAGTTCATGGGCTCCTCCACAACCATTACCTTGGCCAGTTCTCTATAGCCCTGTGAGGTAGGCAGAGCTAGGGCTGACATCCCCATTTGCAGATGGGGAAATCGAGGCCCGAAGGGGAAGGATTGGGTCCAAGGTCAAAGCAGCGCCCAGTGTCCTGATTGTTGGTTCAGAGCCTCTTTTCACATCTTTTCCCACCACCGTTGATCCTGCAGCAGCTAAAAGCTGGGTCAATCCTCTGGGTGGTGGGGGCCGGAAGGGGAGCTTTCTCCCACAGCCCCCAGCACTAGTCTGGCCTCAGGACTGGCCCAATCCATGGGAGGACCAGGAAGGTTAGGCCCCATCCCTGCACCTCCACTCTCAGCACTCAGATGATTCCTTAAGAGAGTTGGCCGGACCGCCATGCCTCAGCGAGGGTCCAAGCCTAGAGTTACCTCCTTGTGGCCCCTCACCCAAGCAGTAGCACAGAGGTGCAGGCTTCAAGGGTGAGGCCTTCAATGAGCTGGGAGGTGGCAAGGTCAATGGGAACTCCATCATGGCCCCAGGCGCCAGGTTCACACCACGGAGCCACCAAGTCATTAGAGCTCATTACAGACCAGGAAACTGAGGCCCTGAGAGCTCACGCAGGCCACTTGAGGTCACAGAGCAAGTCAACGGAGAGGCAAGACTGGAATCCAGGTACCCCAGTCTAGTTTATTCTGCCCTAAGCCAAGCTCCCCACCCTTCAACTGAGGGTCTCTGTGCCTTCCATTTCCCGGCAACTGGGGACTTGACCTCAGGCCCCTCCGTGGGGAGGGGCAGGCTCAGGCTTGAATGGGGAAGTACATCTAGGGGGACAGAGATCCTCACCTCCCCCCCATCAGATCCGCTGGGACATCAGCCTGGTGTTGAGTTTACGAAAAAAGGATCGCAGCTTGCAAATCTTGCATTTCTTCTTGCGGCGCCCTCGGGAGAAGCTTCGAGCCCTGCTTGCCTCTTCCTCGTCTTCCTCGTCTTCCTCATCACTGGCCCAGGGCCCCCAAGCACCCCCATTAAAGTCGGGATGGGCCCGGGGATTCTCAGCTGGGTAGCGCACCGGGATGGCCGTGCGGTTATAGTCCACCAGACGGGCCAGCAGGGCACGGACCACATCGGGGCGCTGGCCAGCCAGGTCCTCCCGTTCATAGGGGTCAGCGCTGATATTGAAGAGCCACACCGCCTGGCGGGCACTGGCCATGCGCTCGAGGTTCCACCAGCTGCCGGGAAAGGCGGCCAGCGTCTGCGGTGGGATCCAATCCCCATAGCCAGGGTCCCCCGTGAGCAGCTTCCACTCGCCCACGCGGATGGCAGCCTGCACGGCGGTGTTCCAGATGCCAAAGCCAGCCTCCAGGGAGCCGTGCCGGGCATGGTTGTAGAGGGGGTCGATGTTGTGCAGGATCTCTGTGCGCGGCGAGGCCCGGCCCTCGCTGATGGCTGGCCACACGTCGTAGCCGTCTAGCCCGTCGGCCCCCGAGGCGGTGCCACCTGCCAGACCTACCAGGGTCGGGTACCAGTCAGTGATGTGCACCAGCTCCCGGCTCGTCCGGCGCTTTCGCTTGAGCAGGGGGCTGTGCACGAAGCCGAGGCCACGCACGCCCCCTTCCCAGTAAGTGCCCTTGCGTCCTCGCAGTGGCCAGTTGCTGCCCCCCGAGAAGGTCTGGCCCCCGTTGTCACTGGAGAAAACGATGACACTGTTGTTGTAGAAACCATAGCGCTTGAGCGCCCAGGTGATGTTGTGCACGGCCTCGTCCATGCAGGTTACCATGGCGGCGTACTTGCGCCGGGCCACGTTGCCCATGGAGCGGTAGCGGTACAGGTACTCTCGCGGGGACTGCAGGGGCGTGTGCACCGCCTGGAAGGCCACATAGAGGAAGAGGGGCCGCCGGGGGCTGTGGCTAGCGAGGATGTGGCTGACCCGCTGGGCGTAGAGCATGGTGGAGTACTGGCCGCTGAGGCCCCAGGCCACGCTCTCGCCCTCGTGCAGGTCAAAGCCGCACACGCCGGGACCGTCGCAGTTGTCATAAGTGTAGTAGTCCACGTTGCCGGTGAGCGAGCCCAGGAAGGTGTCGAAGCCCCGGCGGGTGGGCAGGCACTCCTTGCGGTAGAAGCCCAGGTGCCACTTGCCCACCATGTGGGTGGAGTAACCGGCCTCCTGCAGCTTCTGGGGCAGTGTCACCTGGTCCAGGGGCAGGCAGTTGGGCTGCCGAGGGCGGATGATGGAGTGCTGAAGTCCTGTGTGGATCTGGTACCTGGTGGGAAGAGGGGAGGGTGTGGAAGGCACAGGGGAGCTAAAACCACTGTTCGGGCCGACCACGCCCCCATTCCCTCCCTGAGGGGGGCTCTGGTCCCAGCACTCCCAGAAAACGCACAGTAGGCAGCATGTGAGAAGCACTCCAAATGCATTATCTCAGGGAGTCCTCAAAATCAATGGAAGCAGGTATTTACTGTCATTTTACAGAGGAGGAGACTGAAGCTCGAGATGGTTAAACCACTCACCCAGGATCACGCAGCTAGGAAGATGGGGGAGTTAAGAGTCAAACCCAGTTTATTCATGACGACAAAATAATAATAGCTAACACCACGTACTCTCTTGTGTGCTCAGCATTGTGCTAAGCCCTTTATATGAATTGTCTCACCAACTCCCCACTAACCTAGGGAGTGCATGCATGTCGTTATCATTCCCATTTTCCAAATAAGGAAACCGAGGCTCAATAAGTTATATCACTTGCCCAGTGATTCAAACAATTAGTAACTGGAGCTGGGATCTATATCCCAGGGGGTCTCCAAAGACCTCAGAATCCCTAAGTTTTAAGCTACTAACTTGCTATTGTGCCTAGAGCAAGTCCTGCTCTCCCAGGCAAACTCATACTCACTCTTCAAAGCCCAGCCGCAATGTTACCCCCTCTGTAAAGTCTCTCCTAACTCTCTCAAAGAATGAGTCACTTTTGCTTCTGGGTTAACATTTAGTATACATGATCATTGTCCCACTTGGCCATGGGATTCTACTCAGTGGTACGTGCTCTTGGGGCCAGTGATATGTAATGGGGCTGTCCTTTACTCAACTTTATATTCCTGGCATTCAGGTGATGTTTAAAGGATACTCAATTACTTATGGAAGGAAGGAAGGAATGCACTCAGGATTTTACAGGCAGAAGGGACCCAAGTCAATTTCTAGTGTATTTACCTTGTCTTAAAAATACAGGTCCAGGGGCGCCTGGGTGTCTCAGTCGGTTAAGTGTCTGACTTTCGCTCAGGTCATGATCTCAGAATCCTGGGATCGAACCCCTAGTGGAGCCCTGCATCAGGCTCTGCACTCAGCGGGGAGTCTGCTTGTTCCTCTCCTTCTCCCTCTGCCCCTCCCCCTGCTTGTGCTCTCTCTCTCAAATAAATAAATAAAATCTTAAAAAAAAAAAAGAAAAGAAAAATGCGTGTCCACAGGAGGGGAAGGGCCTTGCTCAAGGTCACTCAGTGGTCAGGGGCAAAACCAGGACTTGAACAGAAGTCCAAGCAGAGTCCAAGCACAGACTCCTTTTCAGCAAACTAGGCTGCCGTGTCTCTTCCCTCATGGCTTCACTGTGCTCACATAGAGGGGGGAGTTCAGTAGAACGGGAGATCTCTGAAAACCTTCCAGTTCCCAAATTTTATGAGACCAGTTCTCATGTGCCCGCCTATAAATTCATGCGGCCCCTGGATCTGGGTCACTCACCCAGGCTAATGCTCTGAGGCAGGAGCAAATGGTTAGCAGAATCCTGCATTCCTCATCTATTCATTCAAATCCCTTCTGCGGTCAAGGCCCCCATGTGATCTGCGTGTGGTGTCCAGCCTTTACCCAAGTCTTAAAAGCCCAGAGTAAATAAGAAGCCTGGAACTTCACAAGGGTCTTAGAATCCTACACCTTTTTCTCACCCCAGGGGAACTGGAGTTAAGCCAAGACCTGAATACCTGACGCCTTTAACCCAGGCACTAGGATGGGCTCTCCTGTTTTTGGTTTCCTTAACTTAGAGCTGTTATCGTTGTTAGCCATCATTAGCCACTATGGCCATTTTTACACTTGTCTATATGCCACATATATTATTTCATTCAATCCTCATTAAAAACCTACAGGGAAGACTAGTACTATCCCTATTCTACAGCTGATGAAACTGAGGCTCTCGAAAGTACAGCAACGGGCCCCACTGCAGACAGCTAGCAAGCAGCAGCTCTGAGCTTCGACCCCGGATCTACACAGCTCGTGCTCAAAACCTCTCGGTGATCCTGGCTCCGCAGACTTCAGTCCAGCTGATGAATGATGCCATTTACTACAAGATGCACCCCAGGCCAAGCAGCGGCAGAGCCTCTTCACAGGGCTGGGCACCACGGAGCACTGGTTTGTAAAGTGGGTGGGCCAGCTAAGAGTCACCGGAGCCCGTCTGCAAGTGGGTAACGTGAGCACCTCTGGCGCTCTCCAGCTTCACCGGACACGACTGGATGCGCTAACGAACGCTAATGAGAGTCGTCAGCACCAGTCCGATGGAGCCAGCGGCAGGGGGCTGAGGGCAGCCGCTGCCCAGCCACGCTCAGCTAACTTCACAGATCAGGGGGCTGGAACGCTGCCCTGCTGGCTGCTCGGGCCCCTGCTTAAACCAAAAGTCACCTCTCGAGAGAGAAATGCTAACTTGTGCACAATTCCTGGGAATGCAGATTCTTTTCCCTCTTCTGGAGGTTAGTCAACATTTGGTCTTCACCACCACTACCAACGCCCCCACCCGCAACACATACACCAGCCCCTCTTCCACACTTCTCCAGTTCTCTCTCTCTCTCTCTCCGTTCCTGGAGCTGAATGCTGTGTGTCTGTGTGAAGGAAGAAAAGGCACCTATTCGACTCCCAGCTCTGGGACCCCTGCCAACCACCTGGCCTCTCAGCCCCCTCTCCCACAGACCCTGAAATTGGGCAGAGGCATGAGTTGGGCCCTCCCTGACTCCATGCCTCAGTTTCTCCCACCTGGGAAACAGGGAGAGCAAGGCTCTGGTTCCTGAGATCATACTAATGGCTTCTGGGGGGAACTTGGGAGAAAGCATGCCTTGGACCCCATCCAAGGAGGATTAGCTTCAGCCTTGCCAAAGGATTTTCTCCTAAGTGGCCAGAGTTTGCCTTCCACACCCCCATCTCCTGTTTCCCTGCTCTTTTAATCCTGTAATCCTGCAGACAACTCCTTACGGAGAAAGCAGCACGTCTCCTTGGGGCTCCCAGCCAACTTAGGAGGATTTTGCAGATGAAAAAACAGAGATTTGGAGAAATGAAGTAACTAGCCTAAGGCTCCATAGGTCACGGCATCCTGTGTGTGTCTTTTTGCCCCGCCTCTACGTTCCTTCGTTTCCTTTCCATGCAGCCCTCAGTTCGGGGACCCTAATCCCTCTGGTGACATAGGGGCTGCCATTTATTAGAGCCGCGCAACTCAACCCATCCTCACCACTCTTTTTCAGGATAAACACTGCTCTCCACTCTATGGACAGACAAGAAAGTGGAGGCTTGGAGAAGTTAAATGACTTGCTCATGGCCTCAGGGTGTGTAATTAGAAACAGCGTTAAAACCTAAGTGTCAGAGACTGCCATGTTCCTCTCACAGAGGGATGCCCAGATGTCTCCTTCACATGGTGCATAGCGTGTGTCCTGGAACATCAGAGGGAGGAGACCTCAAAGATGATCTAAGCCATTCAGTGTACAGTTGGAGAAACTGAGGCCCAGAGAGGGCAAAGGACTTAACTAATGATCACACAAGCGACTGGAGACAGAATTGGCCGAGTCCTGGTTTCCCAGGTCCGAGTGGGGGGAGGGTGGTCTGTGAACGCAGAGGAAATCTACAGACCGGATTTATTTGGGGCTCTTACGGCCCGCCCCAGCAGCCTGGGTCATGCCTACCTGCCAGTGAGAAGTTGGCTCCGCGAAGGCGTGCAGATGGGCTGGATATAGTAATTCTCCAACTTGACACCCTCGGCTGCCAGCCGGTCCAGTGTAGGGGTCTCGATATCTGAGCCATGGTAGCCCACGTCGTGGTAGCCCTGGTCGTCGGTGAGGATGAAGATGATATGGGGAGGCTGGGGTGGAGCGGCCGAAGGCGGCTCCACGCCGGCCTCCCCGGGCCCGTCGGCCACCAGGCTTGGCTTGGCCCAGTCCCAGGACAGGTAGCCGAAGCTGAGCAGGCTGACCAGCGAGAAGCCAGTGAGGGCGTGCATCGCCATGCCGGCCGTCGCGTTCCGGCGCACAGGGTTCCCGGGGCCTCACCGCCTCGCGCGCCCAGGGCGCACGGCCCGCACGCCCGCCGCCTGGCCGGCCTGGACGCTGCGAGATCGTTCAGCGGCCCCGGGGGGCGGCCCAGGGGTTGGTCCAGGACTGGCGGCCGGAACTGCGCGGCCGCAGCGGGGCGCTCTGGGGAGGTCAGGCCCGCGCCGAGCTGCCGCCCGCCGCCTGCGCGCCCGCCCTGCGCCGCGCTCGCTCCCTCTCCCCCAGCTCAGCCGGGCCAGCCTGAGACGCGGCGTGGCTGCTTCCAAAAAGTGCTCTCCACCATCCTCTGACTCTCCCCTTCCTACTAGCCCTCGATTTCTCCCGCCTCCTAATTTCTCTCGCCTCTGCTTTCCCTTCCTCCTCCTCCCGACCCTCCAGCCCCCCGCCCGGCCTCTCGCCCCGCCCGCAGTCCTGAGAACAGTCGGGCTCCCCGCAGGGAGGCGGGCAGGACCCCACCGGGGAACGGGAGGGAGGCACGGGTTGGGCGGGCCTGGGGGGACACCGCGGGAGAGAATGCGAGAAAGTTGTAACATCTGCCGGGGCAGAACCCCAGGTGGAGGGGCGGGACGTGGAGCAGCGGCTCCGCCCCCGGGCGGGAAGCCCAGGCCCGGTCGGCCCTCTGGCTCCGGCCCCCTCCCGGCCCGGGCCGGGGAAAAGGAGGGAGAGGGGCTGCTTGGAATTCAGTGGAACAGCTCCCGAATGGTCCGGTCAGACATTCCAAGATCTTGGAGTCTTAGCATCTTTGCGTGCCAGCCCTGGAAGGGACGCGCCTAGTTTTCTACTCCAACCCAATCGTTCTACAGTTGGAGAAACTGAGGCCCTGAGATAGGTGGGAACTCGTGTAAGTCACAGGGCATGTCAGTAGCTTCTTCCCTGGGGCTCAGCGGCTGCTAGAGCGGCAGTAGAGACAGCGGTGAAGGATAGGGATACCGCTAGCAAGCACCTGGGGCTGGAAATCAGGAAACTAGGTTCTGGCCTTTGCCAGCTTCCCTCTCGCCAACCCCTCCCCTCCCCCTCTTCATTCTGCCCTCCCGTGCTAGAATCCAGAGGGCCCGGGCTGTTGAATACATATCCACAGGGTCCAGAAGCTCAATCAGCACATGTTGCATGAATGAATGGATGAATGGGCCTCCAGCAGGCATGCAGGCCAACTCCCACCCAAGGAAATCTCCAGGGCAGAGAAGGCAAGCCAGAAGGACTCCTGGGCCAGACAGGTATCAGAAAGGAGTAAAGCAGGGGGATGGCTGTATTGCCAGAGGAGGGCGGGGGCTGCCGTGAGCCAAAGACCACAGCCTTGTGTCCGGCTGACCATTGTCATGCAAAAACGTGGACCAGTGTTTCCAGATCTTATGATTTTCCAAGAACATCCAAATCCAGATTATTATGAGAAATATTCCAACTGTTAAGTGCTAGCAACTAATTTAAAGCAAATTTAGGGGCGCCTTGGTGGCTCAGTTGGTTAAGCGACTGCCTTCGGCTAAGGTCATGATCCTGGAGTCCCAGGACCAAGTCCCACATCAAGCTCCCTGCTCAGCAGGGAGTCTGCTTCTCCCTCTGACCCTCCTCCCTCTCATGCTCTCTCTCTATCATTCTGTCTCCCTCTCAATAAATAAATAAATAACTTTAAAAAATAAAATAAAATAAATAAAGCAAATTTAAGCACTGCACAGACCAACTCAAACCTGAGGAATATGTTAGGCCATGCAACTTCCGCTCTGCTTCATTGTTTTCCAACGTTTTCCTAGGCCGCATTTTTAAATGGGAAAGCTGAATTAAACAAAACCGGTTAGGCTCCCTTCCTACCAGCACTTCAAATGTTGGATATGCTGATCTCCAGGAGGGGAGCTGGTAAAGCTGAATTTTCCAGTTTTATGTGGCCACGGACCCTCCTTTCCACAGGGCTTCTCGAAGGGCCAGTGTTTGGGGGAACTTAGTTGAACGAAGAGTGCCCAGGTGTGTCTTCTCTGCTAGCATCTTTCCCCTGCCAGTATTCTGTCATGATCCCTTCCCTCTTCCTTAAAACCACTGTGTGTGGGGAAAGAAACCAGACTTCCAAAATAGCAGCCCAAGTGAATCCACGTTTTGAAATGAGGGCTGCGTGGGGCCGGCCGCTCCTGTTTGCTCAAAGCCCCATATTTAGGGTGACCAGATTTATCAGAAGGGAAAACTGAGCCTGTTGTTCTGGCAAAAGAAATGTTGAGGACAGACAGGAAAAATACAGCCTCCTGAGGGGAATGCTGCTAAAATGGTGCTTCCGAAGGCTTCAGCCTGAAGGCTATCCTGGGGGTCAAAGTGGGACAAGTCACAGGAGGTCAGATGGACTTGGGTTTTGCTGTCTTTGCATTGTCCCAGACCTCGGTCAGGAGGACGAGGAGAAGCGGCACAGGGAGAAATGGCAAGGGAGGTAGGGTGGGGATGTAGCCTGGAAGAAGAAAGGTCTGGGGAGGGAAGCTCACAGGCTGCAGATCTGGGCGGGGGGCATCAAAGGGACAAGACAAGTAGAATTTCTAAGAGTTCAAGACTGTAGGCTCTGACATCAAACTGCTTGTGTTCAAATCCTGCTGCTTATTTGGGGTCAGGCCCTGGGCAGATTATTTGGCCTCCCTCAGCCTCAATTTATTCTTCTGTAAAATGGGTTAATAATATAAATGAGACACAACACAGTGTTCAGTAAAGCGCCCAGCACAGCGTAAGTACTCAATGAATGTGAACGATTATGATGATTGTTCTCTGTGGTTCAGGGAGAAAAGACCAAGTCCTGTGGGTTGAACATTACTGGGAGGCAGATTTCAGGCCAATTTAAGGGATTACTTTTGTAGGAAATCTGGCAGCTTTCTTAATAAAAGGATGGCAGTGATGGGTGAATCACCACGTGGAGAGGAGTAGGTGGAACTCTGGGGCCCAGCTCGTGTTCCCCAGTATTCATGTTTAAGGGCCCCTCAGTACTCCCCCACACCCATGGTGGCCTCAGGGGGCATCTTTCCTCTCTAGCATTCTAGGGAAATAAACACTGACCTGCAACTCTTAATGCCATTACACAGAAGGACCAGGCTAGAACATTTAGGCCGGACATTTCCAAAGGCTCAGGGATGCTGAGGGGGAAATAAATAAGGAGTAACTTGAATTCAGGTCATATCGCTGTTAAGACGTGACTCACTCATCTTCCTTTTATGTTCCCTACAGGATGCCTACCTGCCTTCTTCCTGGGACAATGTCCATCAGCCCTACTGCCACCCAGATGGACTCAAGAACTCTAAAATATCTCAAGTTCAGGCTCAAAAAGTAAGTCTCAGAGAAATAGAAGTTCCCTCTTGAGCTAAGCCAGCCTTTGCAGTTTCTGTCTCAGGACCCTCCTGTTTCCAAGGTGAATGACAACAGGAATATCCATCCCCTACGGGCGGGGGAGATCTGTCCCCGCATTCACGTAGGTGCATGCTTTCCCCATCATCCCCGAAGAGCAGCCACATTAAAGCAGGACCAGAAACCTAACATCGGCACATGAAATGTATATCGCAGATATCGCAGGGGTATAGTGGTGTTACTTTCTGTCGGACTTCAAAAAGCACTGAGCTCTGTGTTACTAGCACAATGCAAAAGGGGCAGAAAGTGCCCATCTGTCCAGGAGGGAGAGAGATTCCAAACTAAAATGGGGAGCAAAACTTTGAAAGTTCTTTCCAAGGACTTTGAAAGTTCTTTCCAACTTGAAAATGTTATGATTCGGGTTATTTATCCATAGAAAACTTGTTAGGATGCGGAGATATAAAAGTGAAAAAGTGGGTGAGTCTATTTTGTGGCTTTGTCTTTCATTTGCTGTGTGTGGTGTAGGTGTGGGTGTGGGTGTATGTGTATGTTTGACCATCTTTGAGCTAAAATTAACTCAGTACAGATATTATTTTCTTGTGACTTAATTAACCTTGGCAAAGATCTTATGCACGGATTATGCATGCTCTCGTCCTCTGGAGGTCAATTTGTGTAGGCTGGGCCAAGTCAAAGACCAGAGAGATAACATAGAAGGCCTCTGAACAGTCAATAATGTCATAGAGTTCAATCCCTTCACTCGGAGGAGAGCTCCTCAGGCCTTCCTCACTCCAAGCCTACTGACTCTTGCTTCATACGCAATTCTTACAAGGCTAACGATTTTGTTTCCCAGGCCGGTAATATTGGAAGTAGTTCAGAGGGAATAGATAAGAAGGTGGCTTGAAGCATTTGCCTGTTTTATAGTAATACAGTTTCGCAGTGAAAACATCAGGGAGAAACAAAAGAATAAACATAAAAATCAGACCAGTGAATTCCAAAAGCCAGGGAGTTCGGGCCATTTGGTGCAAAAGCAAAGAGCTACGTCCACCTGAACAGACCCGAGGGCATCACCAAATCACAGCCAAGCCACAGAAGGGAATGAGGGGGTCACCCTTCAGCGTTTAAATTCTGTTCAAGTTCTTTTTAAGAAAGCTGGAGAAGGCATCAGAGACGTTTTAAGGTTTCCATCCAAAATGGTTACTTTGGTTCACGGCGTAAGCTCAGCTTCAGCTGTAGAGCGCTTCCCCAAAGATGCAGCCTCAGGCAGCAGCTCCGCGGCGAGAAGGGTGCCGCCCTGCCGCGGTGCTGGGGGTCGGGCTCCCAGCGGCAGGCCCGGCTCAGCCACCTCCTGTCTCTCCTCGGAGGCCACAGGTGCCAGAATTAGGTTCCCCGAACTTGAAACCCCATGAGCCCCTGGGGCTTGAAAGGTCATATATATGGCCTGTGGCGCCCGGGAAGGAAGCACACTGAGTGGGATCACAGAATTCTGCTCCTGGCACCCTTTCCAACAGTTAGGCCCTACCCTCCTAATGAGCACTTTCTCTATTTGAAAAAAGGCCTCCCTGAGAGAAATTCCACAGGTTTCCTTGGTCCTCTGGTCTAGTGGCCACTGGTTCTCACTTGAAGTCCCGCACTCGACTAGTGCATCATTAATTACAATGAATGAACGATCAAAGGTAAGGTCAGAGGTGTTCAAGGAAGCTGTGCTGGCCACCTCACGAGACTATACTGCTTGTCCAAACGAGCTCTTCTCCCCAGTGGGCAGGCTGAGGGGTATCTGAGGCCCAGTCCTTGCTGGATATTATTTGGGCAAACTGGTGCTGGGAGGAAGAGCATTTTCCTCCTTGATGTTGGTGTACCTCCTTCTGCATTTCCGAGGGGGAGACACACTCCTGCCCCTTGCTTCCGGCCCTCTCGGTGGTCTCACCGAGTCCCCTTTGTTTTAGCCTCAGGATCCCCATATCAGACATCTGAACCAAGAGTGGCAAGAGCCAGGGCACCCTAGTCCCTTGCCTTTAACCCTTCACAGGGCCCCAGTCCTGGGTATTTCAATGGCTCCTTTCTCTGGCGCTCAATGAAACATTCTTCCAAGTAGATTATTGAAAGCAGAGCTCTGGGTCCACAATGGGCGCTCTGTGCTCACAGCCGCTGCCCAATCTGTTTGCCCAGCTCGACTGCGGCCTTGCCTCTCCGCACACTCTCCACCCTCCACCCACCCGACCCCGGCCCCACCTCGAGGCCAGCTCAAAGGGAGGCCGTATGAAAGGACTTGTTCTCCACCTTCTCAGAAGTTCCCGCCATGACCTCTGCCAGCCTTGGGAGGAATTAGCCCAACGGGACCCAGGCCTGCCTCCAGCCCATCCATCCGGGGCTCTGCCCACTTTGATGTCCGGAGGTTTCCATCCTCACTGGTCAGCTGGTTTCTCTCTCTCACACACACACCAGGTGGAACTTTCAGAGAAAGAGGTAAAGTCCCAGAGAGTCAGATTGGGAGTGGGGGGCCCTGAGATCCAGATAAGTGAAGGGGCTCCTAAAATGAGGCTGCCAGGCTGCCCGCTAGCATCCCCTCCCAGGTTCAGAGAAGGCAGGAGTGCCCGGGTGAGACCCCAGGAGCCAGTGGCTGTGTTCCTTCCCCACTCTGCCGTTGGCTAGCTGTGTGACTTAGCTACCTGAGTTGACCTCTCGGTGCCCCAGTTTTCTTGTTTGTAAAACAGGAATAATTATAGTAGCTACCTCATAAAGTTGTTGTAAGGATTACAACAGACAAGGCATGTGACGCTTAGCACAGAGCCGGGTGCATAATAAGCTCTCACGAAATGATAGCTGTTGTTATTATTGTTACTATATTTAGATGTTATTGTCATTGTACTATTCCTACAAGTGCATAGCCTCAGGGAAAAAATCTGCACTCCCTTGATCAAATCCTTTTTCTCTTCCAAAATTTTCAGTGGCTAGCTACCCACTGTCTGTAGTAAAGGGCTCAAGCTCCTTGGCTTGGCTCTCGGGAGACAGAAACTTGACTCCCGCCTTCATGATAATAGTCACCAGAAATGTGGCAGGTAAATGGGTCCTCTCACTACCTTTACTGTTGTCACTGTCCTCATCTACTATATTTGGAGAACCTGGCTTTTAGCACCAATATAAGGTAACCCTGCCTGGGGGGAGAAAGACGCTAAATCAATACCAAATCGAAATGTGGAGGTCATAATAGTGCTATAATAGCTTGCATTTAGTGGACACCAACTGTGTGCCACGTGCCATGCGTGACTACATTATCTCACTGAATTCCTGCGCAGGCCTAGGACGCAGGTAAAATTATTACCATCATCTGCATCTTCCAGATAGAGAAACTGAGAAGCAGAGAAAGGGTAAGCAATTTGCCCAACCTCACACAGCTAGAAAAGTGTCAGAGCCAGGATTTGAACGCAGGTCTGGGATCTAAGTTCTGTTGTATCGAATGCGCCACCATTCACTCTCCTATTAGAGACCCCCAGCCTGTCACTGGGGTCTTCACTTACGGTTCCCCCTGTGCTCTTGGCGGTTAGATGCCAACTCTCTTGGTGCATTGGAATCCCCTGGCGCTCCCCAGGGGTCCTGGGAGGCAGCCTCACATCCTGGCATCCTGGGTAGAGCTCCACCCCTTGGCCACCACTGGCTCTCCAGTCTGCTCCCTGCCCTTTGCATCCCCTCCCTGAGGTCCCAGTGCCTGCTCCAGTAGCTTGGGGATGTCCCGAAGCCCTTTGAGGCAGAGGCTTCCCCTGGCTGCCTGACTTCTCAAAAACAGATGTCACCTGTCAGCTCTGCCTCCCTGTGAAACAAGAGCCCGTCTCCCAGGGCAGCAGTCTTGCCGGGCTTCTAAGGGACAGGGCAGGGCAGCCCAGCCCCCACTGCCTCTGGCCCCGGCTAGACAGCTCCAAGCCAGGGATGCTCACTAATGACGGGGAAGAGGCGTGCCTCTGTTCCTATGGCAACGGCTGCGCTCCACTTAGTCAATCACTTTTTGAAGCTCCTGCTGGTGTGAGAGTTATTTTGCATAGACATGCTTAACTCTTACCCAGGAACACTGATCTGGGTCTTTAGATCCTTCCAGATCGCTTCTGAAGTTGATTTTCTCTTTCCTCCCTTTGTCGAAGTCCCTTTATCTTGAAAGCTCAGCTCAAAATTCCACCTCTTGTAAGAGACCTTTCCGGTTCCCCTCCCCTCACCCCTCCCCAGGTGGAGTCAATCTCTTGCTCCCCACACTCCCCTGAGGCATGTTTATGGCTCTCTTAGATCACAGTCTGCCTGTTTCACAGTTATTTATGTGTCTCCCTCTGAGCCCCTGGTGAGTGATCAGCCCGTAGTAGGTGCTAAACAAACATTTGTTTGAATTTATTTGAGTTTCCCTTTCAGGGTTTTAAAAAAATTACTATTATTAACAGTACAGACCATTACTAATAATCCCTCTGCTTGTAAAATTATTTACAGTTTATATATAGCTTCATGCTTGAGGGCACTGCTTTAAGCCCAGCTCCACCCTTGCTAGCTCTGTGACAACGTATAAGCCCTGTAACTGCTCTCAGCTTGCTTCCCGTCGGAAAAAGGGATTGTTGTAAATATTAAAATAAACGTGTAAAGAGTTTACTTAGCACAGGGCCAGATGCTCGCGATGCCTCAGTCATTATTATAACTCAGTCTCCTTTGGACCCCACCAAAGCTCTAGGATGAGAAGTAGGGCGGGGCTTTTGCCAGTGTCATTCTTGTCACCAAGGACACATGAGGAGGCTGACGCTCGGAGAGGGGAGGTTTGGCCTAAATGTCCAGACCTCAGTCAAGCACTGTGGTGGGCACCTGTTGTCAGCCGTGGAGCCATCTCCCCTTCCATGGTGCTGGAAGCTGCATTTTCCTGTGCAGAACTATTCCTTCCTCTTGGTGGGTCCACTCCAAGGCAGACTTGGCTAATCAGAGCACCAGATGTCCCTGGCCACGGTGATTAGTGCGGGGACGGGCAAGGGGACCCAAGTCTGTCCAGTGAGACTCACTTCTGAGGTTTTTGTTTGCATTTCTGAGAGCAAGATTGTCTCTTTGCTGCTGGACTGTAAGCCTAACTCTAGGCTGACTCTAGGGGCTAACTCTAACAGGAGGAAAGCCAAGGGCAGAGGGGAAGACAGATTCATCATATTGTCAGTTGAGCAGAGGAATCCCAAACATACAAGTCCCCGTGAACTTTGGTAGTGGGAACGGATACAGTCTTTCCATCATGCCAGGTTGTGTTGATGTGTTCCACCTGCAACTGAACAAGTACCAGCTATTGCAAATATTCTATCTCCTCCACACCAAGGTCAAGGATCTCTCTATTCCATTCATTCACGCAACGAACACTTACTGAGCGCTCACTATGTGCCATGTACTTCCCTGGGTTGAGACCGTAGGGAAGGACGAGACAAACCACACAGCCCTCTTGGAGTTGATGGTCCATTGACATGGAAAGAGACCGAGACTCAGAGAGGGGGACACCCCCAAAGTATGTGTCCTTCGAATGATTCAGGGTGCCATGGTACAGAATGAGGCTGGGCAGGAGCTGGGGCAGGCAGCTGGGACTGGTCAGTCAGTGGCAGGAAGGACTGGTTTAGGCATTCATGAGTTTCTTCTGCTCATTCCAGGTCAAAGCAGGAAGGTTCTAGACCAAAGCAAGAGGTTGGACACAGAGGCTGAGGCTCTAGTCCCTCAGATCTAGGACTCCTGATGGGACATTTTCCCGGGAACAGTGTGGCTCTGAGGTCTGATTTGGGGGATTTGACTCCCATGCTCCTGGCTGAATGGATAGCCTCTCCTCTTGGGCCAGAACTCCAATTATTAAAGGCTCTCCAGCATCAGGATTATCCTAGGAGGAGGCTTCTTCTCCTGGGATCTTTAACTACACTTCTCAGAGGGAAAGGCCCACTTTCCAGCCTAAACTGAGATGAGTTTTTCTCCTCCATCTGATGACTCACCCCCTGGGAGAGCCCAGTCTCTCCAGGGCTGGGCCCCTTGGGGAGGTTGTGATGTCTAGAAGTTGGATTTGCTCTCAGCTTGCTTTGTTTGTCTCTGCCTCATCTGGATCCAGCACAGAGTCTGACATAATAGATGAGTAAGTTTTTCTCGAATGAATGTTTGTGAGTTTTTGTTTGGTTGGTTTTTTACTTGTGGGGGGTTTTCAGAGGGAGAGAGTGTGCCCATCCCGAGGCAAACTGACCATAAAACTAGTACAGTTTAAGTATCAGGACCTTCCCTGGCACAGGCCCCTCTCTAAGCCCCAGGAGGGGCCCTAGCAATGTGTTCACATGGTCATGTGCTTCTGTAAAAATTGCACAAGACATTTTAACTGTAATCAGTTGAGATCACTCACTTTTTCCATTCTGTCCTCCTTACTGTCAGATCTTCCTTTTGTCAGATGGCTTTAGAATGGCCGTGGCATTTTGTGGATCTGGCTAAGGAGAAGTGGAATTGGTGATATCTTTAGTTTGCGTTTGGTGGCTGTATATATTTAAGTCAGCTGTTTTGGGATAGAAATGTCTTGGAGGACCCCCTTGCTGTCTACTGAGCCCACTCACCTGGCATAAAGACACAGAGATGTAGGCTCCGAGCTGCATGGCACCATGAATGTGTCCTCCAGGGTCTGGCAACAGAACTGTGTGTGTTGAAGAGGAGGGATCATTTGAAATCTAGGAAGCTGGAAGCTAGGCTGTAGACAGTTCTTCCAATGATCAGGCCTCTACGATTATAAGCAGATAACCTTTCCTTTCTTTTTGTGTTGTTTATGGTTGAACTGTGTCTCTCTGAAAAAGGTCTGTTGTTGTCCTAACTCCCAGTACCTCAGAATATGACCTTGGTTGGAAATAGGGTCTTTATGAAAGTAATCAACTTAAAACGAGACCCTTAGAACGGGCCCTAATCCACTATAACTAATGCCCTTATAAAAGGGGGAAGTTTGGACACAGAGACAGACACACCGTGAAATCCCAGATAGAGATGAAGGCAGAAATCGGGGTGATGCTTCTACAAGGCAAAGAACACCAAAGACTACCAGCAAACCCCCAGAAGCTATGAGAGGGGCCTGGACCAGATTCTTTCTCACAGCCCCCAGAACGAACCAATACTGCCAACACTTTGATTGCAGACTTCTAGCCTCTAGACCTGGAGACAATACATTGCTGTAGTTTAAGCCACCCAGCATGGCACTTGGTTATGGCGGTCCCAATAAACAAATACACATGGGAAACAGAAGTTGTCAGAAGACCTGTGTCTGTAGGCCACGAACCTGGGGCAATACCACACATAGTGAGTACATCCATGTGTGAAGCCCCATGTCTCATGCATTCCAACTAGCACAAATCAAAAAGAAAAATCCAGTTAACCATGCAAGAAGGAAGAGCCGATTATCTTTCCATTTTCTTCCCAAGAGTATACCTGTGGCCTCCCCCCCGCCCCATTCTCCAAGACCTACACGGCTCCCACCATCTGGAACTTTCTCTTATTGTCCACAGCTGGGGCTTCCCTACCTCCACCCCCAGGGCCTCATCCAGTTACCTGTGTGTGCTCCCCACATCATATTTAAAAAACAACCAGCTGGGCTCTGCTCCTGTGGGCCCAGATCCCAGATTTGAGATTCTAGAGATTTAAAGGGTAGAGTGGCCTGAACCCTATCCCCCAAACCACCCTTCCTCATCACTTTCCATTCCTTCCCCCAGCCCAGAAAACCAAATCAGAGTTCTTTCCTCTCAGACCCTGAAGGAACATTGCCTTCATGTTTGGCCCCAGGCGAGCATTCTGAATTACCCTGGAAAGGCCATCTAAACATTGGCGATTCTGCTGGGTTTTTTCTTTCCACCTTTTCCTCCTCCTTCCCCTGGCCTGGCCTCCAGCCTCTCTTCCATATTCCCTGCCCCACAGTGTCCTCAGGGG
This sequence comes from Mirounga leonina, assembly GCF_011800145.1. Lineage (NCBI taxonomy): Eukaryota > Metazoa > Chordata > Mammalia > Carnivora > Phocidae > Mirounga > Mirounga leonina. The sequence continues at coordinate 6,007,708 of NW_023270921.1, forward strand.
AACCCGGCCCTCTCTTCCCCTGCAACCCACCTCCCACCCACCCTTACCACCAGCCTCCTCTCTCTTATCAGATGACCAGCCATGGTTGTTTTTCTTAGGCATCTGTCTGAGGCTCTTGGCTAAGGATGTGGGCAACAGCAGAGGGAACTACAGTGTGGTTCGGCTGCAGGGGCCGGGCGGGGATTCAGTGGCTCACAATGCGGAGGGTTCCATCTAGAGCACCCTCAAGCACAACTTGACTCATCAAGATTCTGGACTTGGCACTGAGAAGAGGGGATTGATCAGGATCCTTGGAGTTACAGAAACCCATTTTGCCAGCTTAAGGCAAGAAGGGGGAGTTTTTCGACTGGTGGAGCCACGAGGAAGGAGATGGGAAAGAGTGGGGCTGCTAGGATGACTTGCACTCTTCCATTTTTCAGCTTTTCCCCTCTGTGGGTGTCACTGGTATTCTTCCAGGCTCACCAGGAAGACGCTCAGAGACACTTTCTTGGCCCAAGTTAAAAGCTCCCAGAGAGCTGGCACATTACTGATGGGAAGGTTCAAAATGGTGCAGCCACCATGAAAAACAAAAGTCAACAGAGAATTACCTTAAGACCCAGCAATTCCACTCCTAACTGTATGCCCCAAAGAATTGAAAACGAGGACTCAAACGTACACTTGTACACAAATATTCGTACAGTGCTATTCACAATAGCCAAAAGGTGGAAACAGCCCAAAGGTCTTTCAGGGGATGAATGGGTAAACAACTTGTGGTAAACACATACAGTGGAATATTACTCAGCCATAAAAAGGAATGGGGTTCTGATACATGCTACAGTGTGGATGAGCCTCAAAACCAATATGCCAAGTGAAAGATGCCAGACATCTAAGGTCACATATTGTAGGATTCCATCTATGGGAAAGAGCTAGAAGAGGAAAATCCATAGAATGCAGATTGGTGGTTGTCAGAGGAATTGGAAAGAGGAAATGTGGAGCAACTGCTTAATTGGTGTGGGGTTTCCTTTGGAGGTGATAAAAAAGGTTTTTGAATGAGAGGTGGCAGTTGTCCAACATTGAATTGAGTTGTTCACTCACCTTTAGAAAGTTAATTTTAGGTTGTATTCATTTCACTACAATAAAATGTACCCCATAGAAGAGCTCTAGTTGGCCTAGCTTGGGTCACGTGCCCACCCTGGCCAATCAACAAGGATTAGGGGTGGGATCTACAAAGACATGGCAGCTCTCCTTGGAGTCACGTGGTTGCAGTTGGGGGAAGTTACATTTCCTGAAGAGGTGGGAGACAGGGCACTCTTCTGAGACAATGAAACTTTAGTTTAATGAATAAAAGAATGGCCAAATGACAGGGCTAAAAGAGAATCTGGAACCACACCATCTGTTTGGTGGCTACTAGTTAAATATGGCCATTTATTTTTTTAATATTTTACTTATTCATTTGAGACACAGAGAGAGAGAGAGAGAGAGCATGAGCAGGGGCAGAGGCAGAGGGAGAGGGAGAAGCAAGCTCCCTGCTGAGCCAGGAGCCCATCACGGGGCTCCATCCCAGGACCCTGGGATCATGACCTGAGCCAAAGGCAGATGCTTAACTGACTGAGCCACCCAGGCACCCCAAATATGGCCATGAAGATTGAAATTAATTCAGTTTCTAAATGGCATGAGCACCTTTTAAGAGCTAGCGACTACCATATTGGACAACAGAGATACAGAACTTTTCCATCACTGCAGAAAGTTCTATTGGACAGCACTAATTTAGGGATCATGAGTCCAAGCCCTTCCTTTTGCAGGTGAGGGAAATGAGACCTAGAGGAGGAGGGGACTTACATAAATACAGCAGTTGAGGGCCATAGCCAGAACCAACACTCAGGCTTCTTGACTCCTATTCCGACAATGTCCTCTCCCTACAGTGGCCCACACTGTAGGGTGCTATCTCTCCTCAGGGGGCTCTCAGTTTCATGGGAGAGGAGACATGCCCACAAGAAATGACAGGGCAACCCCTTCGATTCCATTCACTGATAGTCTTAGGCTGCGGGGGGCCAGGCTCCCAGTCACGCCAGGAAAAGCAGTGTACGCCACAGGGAGGATGATTGGCAAAAGGCCACACAAGCGTAGGGCAAGTAGACATGAAGTTCTTAATTGGAAAGAAGCTCTAATGTCTTTCTGTTTATAAAAGCAACATGTTTGTTGCATGCAACTTAGAAAACCTCAAAAAATATTAAGGAAAAATAAATATCACCATAATCTTCATGACTCAAGAGATTGTCATAGTTAACATTTTTATATATATCCTTCTGGGCCTTTTTTTTCTCTGCATTTCCAATTATAGACACATATATATGGATCAAAATGCATTTTATACACTTTATTCTGTCTTCTGCTTTTTTCACTTAATATATTTTGTACATTTTTTTATGTAATCAAATGTAGATTCATGTCATCATTTTAACATCTGTGAGAGATGAATTTTGAATAGAAAGCTCTGCAAGGCTCCTTGATGAAGTGGCATTTGACCAGGCCCTTGAAGGATCAGGAGGCAGACGGTGGCCAGGGCATCCTCAGCAGAGGGGGCAGTGTGGACGAAAGTCAAGTCAGTGACAGTCCACTCTGCCCACTAAGCTGGCCGTCGATAGATGAGGGGATTGAGGCCCAGAGGCAGGAGTTGATGTTAAAAGGGTGAGACTTGAGCCCCGGACTGCAACCCTTCATCCAGGGCATCTGCCCTCACAAAGTCCAGCCCAGAGTCCCCCCACCCCCCCACCATGGGCACTTGAGGTCCTGCACCACCTGGTTCTTGTTCCCTTTCATTGGCTTTGTGGCAGATGACTGCCCATCCTGGATCACGCTGTGCTTCTGCTTCCTGCACCGACAGGGAAATCGAGGCCCACAGAGGGAAGGGTTATCTGGGTCACCGAGCTAGAGGATAATGATGGCCGTCACAGAGAGAGCCCTCACGCATGTCAGGCCACGAGCTGGGGCCTGGCCTCCGTTCCACCCGGGGACCCTCTCCTCCCCTCCTGAGGGCCGTGCCCGCACCACCGTGAGTCACAGCCGGCATGCCTGCTTGCTGTGAGTCAGCAGCGTTCTTGGGGCCTAACAGTACCACACTGCAGCCGCAGGCCCTGCCTTGTGCCTCCGTGAGCCTGGCACCTTCTCCGGAGAGGCGAGACGTGAGCGCGTCAGCCAGACGAGCGGCCTCAGGTCACGGTCCGACAGCCTGGGAGCTGACCCGCAGGGGCCTCGGGGATGCGGATGACTCAGAGAAAGCCCAGCTGCCTCTGTGCTGGCCCGGAGCTGGATGCTGATGCCACATGCTCTCTCTGAAGGAAACTGGGGGGGCGGCGGCGGGGGAGGCATCAGCCACTGTCCAGGCTGGGAGAGGTTGTGGGGGAGCAGTGAGAAGATTCTCTGATACCCTCTCTGCCCCGATTTGGGCAAGTCATTCCCCACCTCTGTGCAGGGGGGGATGTTAAGAGTAGAGGCTTTGCCATGAGACAAGCGTGGGTTGGGATTGAGCCCCAACTCGGCCTCCTACGACCCATGATCATGGCCAGTTCCTTAACCCCACAGGGCCACAGCAGGAGGAAATGAGACGAGGTATGTAATGCACTTAGCACAGGGCAGGACACAGGGAGGGCGCTCAAGAATTGGAGCTCTCATTAAGGTAGGAAATACTATCCACAGTCTTTTCTGGCAACCCCCTGTATGCATGCACCCATTCACTCATTCATTCATTTAACCAGTATTTACTGAGCGCCTCCAGCTGGGGACAGAGCTGGGAACAGGGCTTTCCGGGGAGCGGAGGTCACCTGCTCAGCTGATATTCATGGCCAAGGCCTCTGCTGAGCCGAGAAAGCGCAGATGTTGACCATCACGGTCTCTGCATCATGGAACTTACATTGTAGTGGGGAGAAGAGAGACCGTGCAAAGTTAAATGGATAATAAGAAAGAAAATTGCAGGGCACCTGGGTGGCTCAGTCTTTAAGTGTCTGCCTTCGGCTCAGGTCATGATCCCAGGATCCTGGGATCCAGTCCCACATCGGGCTCCCTGCTCCACGGGAAGCCTGCTTCTCCCTCTCCCACTCCCCCTGCGTGTGTTCCTGCTCTCGCTATCTCTGTCTCTGTCAAATAAATAAATAAAATCTTTTTTTAAAAAAAATGCAGATAGACGGTTGAGGGTGGCGGGGGGAGCCCGTGTAGATGGAGTGGCCAGGCGGCCTCCCTGGGGAGCGTGATGTTTGTTCTGAGACGTGAGGGCGGAACCGTGAGAAGAAACCAGCCTTGTGAGGAGGCAGGAGGAGGGCCCCCGGGCCAGGGCCAGAGCAAGGGAGACGGTCTGCTGGGGAAGGCAGGGCAAGGAGGTGTGTGGCACTGCCCTGAGAAGGGGAGTGGCTCGAGATGAGGACAGAGAGTGTCAAGGCCTTTCAGGCCATGTGAAACGTGTTTATTTTCTCCAAAATGTGACTCCATGCCTCTGTAGGTCAGGGTTCCCTGCAGGGCAAGACCCCCCAATGCCTGAATCGGGACTAAAGCTAGCAAGAGCTTGGCCATTTTCCCAAGGGGGCAGCCTGTGTTCTGTGTTCTGTTCCCGCTGCTGTGCCTCTCAGCCTTCCCAGCACCAGCAGGGCCCTTGGAGGTGAGCCCCTCCTTGCTCGAGCACAGAGACCACAGCAGAGCCACCTGGAGGCTATTTCTGGCAGGGGGCCGAGCCCCCCAGCTGCATTCCAGGAGCAAATCTGCCTCGATAGTTGGTTCTGAGGAATGCAGAGTCCACCTCTACCCTAGACACAAGGAGCCTTTTTTCACCCAGGCCCCTGGGGTGAGGGTTTCTGGGGCTGGAGGTCACCCGACTTCTGCTGTTCACGGTGAAGACCTGTGCTGAGCAGAGAAAACACAGCCGTCAGCCAGAGGCCCAGCACAACACCTGCAGGGAAGGACCTGGACAGGGGAGGGGTGGGGGCTGCCAGGCTCACTGGGTCCCTCCCTGCCTCCCGAAGTTCAGTCACACTGGCATTCAAGGACCTGCATCTCCCTTGCCTATTCTAAGCAGGGATGACAGCCTGCCATACCATAGATCATCTCCTGAACCCACTTCAGAGACAGGGAAACTGAGGCCAGGGAGGGGAAGGGGCCACCCAGCTAGATAATACCCGACCATTGAGAACTTGTCATGGGTCAAGAGTGTGGTAAGAGCTTGACCAACACTTCACAACAATCCTGTGATGTGGCCACTCATGTTACCACCATTTTCCAGATGGGGAAACTGAGGCTTAGAGGGGTTCACTTACAGGCCCAAGGTCAAGGAACTACTAAGAGGAAGAATCTAGATTTGAACCCAGGCCTTCTGGGTGACTAAAGCTCACTCTAATGTTTTTGTTGTTGTTGTTGTGTTTTATTTACTTAATTTTGTGACTCCAAAACTCACTCTAATGTTTTTTGTTGTGTTTTATTTACTTCAATTAATTTTGTTCTCAAAGGAAACTTGTTATTACTACTACTAGTGAAAAACCCATGTTGGGCAAAGGTAAAAATAAATGCAACAAAACCCAAATAATGTTAGTAAATTCTAACTAATTCTAACCAAAGTCTAAAAATATTGTTGCTTTTCAAAGTACCGCAAACTGGGTGGGTTAAAACAACAGAAATTTATTCTCTCACAATTCTGGAGATTATATGTCTCAAATCGGGTGTCGGCAGGGCCATGCTCCATCTGAGATGCTGGGTAGAATCTTTCCTTGCCTCTTCCTAGCTTCTGGTAGTGGCCATCCATCTTCCGTGTTCCTGGGCATGCAGACGCAGGTGTCCGATCTCTGCCTCTCTCGTGTTGTGTGGTCTTTTCCTTGTGTGTCCGTCATATTGGATTAGCAGCCCACTCCCAATCCAGGATGACTTCATCTGCAAGCCTCTATTTCCAAATAAGGTCACGTTCACAGGTACTGGTGTTAGCACTGCAACATAGATTTTGGGGGGGAACACAACTCAACCCATAACACCAGGAGTCGGAAGGCATGGCCCTTTGACCTCTGGTTTTCCCTGGCGGGTGGAAGGGGGCATAGAAACGGAGGGAGAAGGTGAGCGGGAGCTCTGATCCGGGTACCCGGACATCTGGACTCTGCCAGCAGCTTCCAGGGTGACCTCAGACACTCCCCTTTTCTAGGCCTTATTATTCTTCATGGTAAGATGAGGAAAAGCACGCCCCGCCCCCAACCAGGTTCTCATGAGACTCAAATAGGCCAGGGGCTAAGAAGGGGCTTTGCAGCCTGGAAACCCATACACGGTTTCCCTCGGCCTTTGACTTCCCTCTCATCCTCTCCCCTGAGCTGGGCAGCATTACTGAAATGGTAGTTTTTCCACCAGCCCTGCTAATTAGACATGCACGAGGCTGGGCCCTCAGCCCCCACCCTCTCCATTTCCAGGGTTTCTCATGAACTCATCCTTTCTCCTGTTCCTCAGTTCGGTTACTTGGCTCTGAAAGTCTGTTTCCTTCCCTCTACAGTGGGGAGAAGGTTGCCACCACATATGGTTGTTGCAAGATTAAATTTAGAGGCAATGCAGTTAAGTCAGCACCGTGCCTGACGCATGGTAAACTTGAATAAACACTCATTAATATTGATTTGATCATCACCGTAAGGAAATAGCCCCCACAACATATAGACACACAGCGGCCACTGTGTCCCCCCTTAGCTCGTGCGCCTTTGTTCCTGCCTTCATTCCACAGCCTTAGATTCGGCCCCTCCTTAGCGCCTTGCCAGGTTTCAGAAAGGATGGGCCTGGTTTGTCGGGAGACCCCACCAGTTCTGCTCACGGTGTGGGTTGGGAATGGCCCCTGTCTCTCCGGTCCTTAGTCTCCTCCTCCGTACAATGAGGGTATTAGCCTGGGGGCAATCTCTGGCAGGCCCCAGCAGCTTTCTTGCTGTATGATTCTAGCCTACAGGGGCCTTTTAGGGCAATTCAGGCCCCAGACCTTGAGGGGCTGAGCAAAGGCATGGTGGCCAGAGTTCAGACAAAGGCCAGGACTCCTGGTTCTGCTTCCTGCTCCACTACTGACATACTTGGGCAATTCCTTTCCCTCTTCGCGGCTCTTCTCTCCATCACAAAAGAGGCTGGCCAGGATGAAAGCCCTTCCGGTCTGCTTGTCTATAGTTCAACAACCAACCCTCCTCTGGAACAAGGTTGTCCTCACCACCTGGCCTTAATATCTACTGTACATTCCTCCAGAAGGCATGTCCCCCCCTGGCCCCACTGACCGCATGGTGCTCTTCTTCACCTCACTCGGCTCGTTAGCATTCAGCAAAGCCTCCCCTTTCCAGCCTATCTGAAACCACACGTATACACACAGCCCTGAGACTGCTTCTCCCTAAAACAGCTATTACCTGGTATCATACTACACACTTATTTGTAGCTTACTTTTTCCCAGGCTCCCCCACTAAAATATAAGTCCTCTAATCACAGGGACCTTCTCTTTCTTGTTCAACACAGCACTCCAGTGCCCAAGATAAGACTGGGCACATAGTAGGTGCTTGATATACTGTGGAAGGAAGAGAGGGAGGAGAGAAGGAAGGAAGGAAGGAAGGAAGGTAACGTTATCTACATGCGTGAATTTAGCCAAGATCACCTAAAATGCCTTTTCTTTCTCACCATTGCTGTTGCTAAGCGATGTCTTTTTGTATTTATCTGTTCAACCAGTATTTATTGCCAGCTGGCTCTGCCCCAGGCGTGGAGCTGAGGCCAGGGGATAGGGAGGCCATCTCCTCTGGGTCTTATATCCTCCGAGGAAGAGACAATTTAACATTTTACCCAAACAGTAAACCAGGCTTGCGGTCAGTACCGTGAAGGAGAACAGGACACCATGTGACCCTGGAACGGGTCACGGGCTGGGGGCGGGGAGGAGTTAGGGAAGACTTCTCCGAGGAAGTGACACAGGACCTGAGTGGTCAGTCCGGGGACGGGGAGGGGCGACTGGCTCCCTAGTGTGGACCCTGGCAGCCCCCGGAAAGCAGGTTCTCTGGCCTGCTTTCCTGAGAACCCTTGCTCGCCCAGCTGGACACCCTCCTCCAACCAAGCCGGGACCTCTCTCCTCTCTGCACCCTGAGGCAGCAGATCCTCGCTTCTGAGCTGTCTCTGCCTTGCATGGCCTCGGCTGCCAACCTCTCCATGGGGCACTCCCTCGCTGTCTCCCTTTGACACACGCCAGGGGGCAGGCCCTGGACGCACTCCCTGACTTCGGCCCTGTCGCAGCTTGCAGCGGCCGCCCTCCCCTCTCTCACCTCACCTCTGAGGCGGTGGCTCTCTGACTCCCCTTCCCTGTGGCCAGGGTGCAAACCTACATCTCTCCACTGAGTCAGAACCTGGCCGACCCCAGGTGGTGTTAGAGGACATCCCAGGAGGCCACTGTCAGGCAGGCTCTATTTAGCAGCAACAATAACCACAATAATAATAGTAACAACAACAACAATAATAGTAACAACAACCACAACAATAATAGTAGCAAGGACAACAATCATAAAGGGCCTTCCTCTGACACTTGTCTTAGTAGGTGGTTGAGCAGGGGCTCTGTGACAGGGCTGTGACACCAAAGCCCTCCGTGTCTTACCGAAGAGCAGGGCCTATCCGTTCCACACCCCGTGGCTGGGCTTACTGGGGCCGGCAAGTGAGCCAAGGGCCTGCTCCTTTTCCAAGAAGCCAGCTGTGCTCCCTCATGAGGGAGTGGGATAGGGTTGGGAGGCAGTCAGAATCATGGATCTTTTCAATGTTGGGCAGAGCCTTGGAGAAGGGAATTAGATGGCCATCCTGCCCTCTGGACATTTCCATAAATGATAGTAATTACAACAGCTACTATTTATCTAGTACTTACCATCCAGGGCCGGGCGCTGTTGTAAACAATTACACATGCATTCGTGGCCTGATCCTCACAGAAACTGTTATCCCCACTTTACAGATGAGCAAACTGAGGCCGGGAAAGTTACATCCCCATAGCTACTGAGCGACTGTGCTGTGGTGGAAGCCAGTAGGCTCTGGAGTCAAGCTCTTAAGCTCAACTGTTCAAGCATCTCAGAGTCACTGACGTGGCCCTTGCACACAGCCTCCCCCGGGCTCACCCCCACCCCCACGTGGAACACACAAGGGCAAAGGGACCAGTCATCCCGGCCCACATACTCCCCCAGCCCTTGTCCTCCAGACCAGAGGCCATGTTCACAGTGATGGGTCTGGACGTCTTTTAGAAGAAAAATACAATTTTCTTTTCCACTCAACAAGCCCATGTTTCTCTCCCCTACCTCCAGCCCCAGTGTTTATTTCAGCAAGGAAATGGCCTTTGAAGTCCTCACTTCTTGAAAGCTGAGAGGGAAGGGAGGCACTACAAACATTTCAAAGCATGTCCACATTTTGGTCAGAACGTGGAATTTTTTTAAGGATTAATAACACTTTTTGGAATCCACCGACCCTGCTGCTTTTTCAAGGTGAAAAAAATAACCCCTTGAAAATCACAGCTGTCAGGGCCTGGGGGGAGAAGCCCACGAGGGCAGGGAGCAGTGCCGAGGGCCTTCGTAAGCAGAACCAGGCAGAGACTGATGAGGAGCCGCCCGAAGTGGGCTCCGAGGGGGGGATTTCATAGATTGTGGCAAGGTGAGAGGAAGAACGACCGAGTCGTTCCTAAAGCTCCATTCACTCAGCTTAAAGGATTGTCTTTCGCTCAGGGGTTATGCCCTTCCTGCTTTGCTTGATGTCAAAAAGTACTCTCTTTAAGGAAACCGTGGCTATGTTCAACGATAGCCTTTTAAAAGTGTCTTTAGCAAAAGAAAATAGTTGCCAATCCAGTTTTGGTCTCTCCCAGTTTTTAATTTTTAATTTTTTTGGAATGCGTCTGGTCTATGAAATTTCAGGTCTGGGAGTATAGTTGGTGATGACGAACTAGCTGGACCCAAGTTATCATAATCCAAAGTAGAAACAGGGGCCTCCTAAGACTCTGCCAAAGTGTTGAAGAGGTTCAGGGAAGGTCTCTCCCGACGCAGATCCTAAGAAAGTCTTCTCAGAGGAGGGGGCGCTAGATTAGGCCAGGAAGGTCAGGGACCACTCCACCCCACCCCCACCCCGGCCAGGGCCAAGGCAGAGCTCCAGGGAGAGGGAAGGAAATGAGCAAAGCCACAGAGGAAGAAACCAAATGACCCTAGGGGGACACCTGCCTGCCCACACGCTCCCTCAAGCTGATCTCATGTACTTCTCACAACACCCCTGCAAGGGACGTACCCCAGTTATCCCCGTCTGACACGCTAGGAGAAAGAGTCATGGGCAAAATCACACAGCAAGTAGAGGTGGAGCTGGGGAGTGTGACCAGCTGCATAATTTGCAAGCCCAGTGCACCGTGAAAAAACATGAAGCCGAGGGTTCAAACATTATTAAGAATTTCAAAATGGTGACTGCAGGACATTCATCCAAGCACAGGGCCCTCCTAAGTGCAGGGCCCTGTGCGACTGCCTAGGTCATACACCCAGGACATGAACATACACCCAGGACATGAACTTGGCCACCTGGCCCAGAAGTCTAGTTCTTTATATGCTGCTGCTTTCCATTCGATGGAAGAGTTAAGTTAAACAGAACCCACATCGACAATATACCACGTTGTTCCTCCATGGCTATGTTTGGGGGGTTAAGACAATAGGTGGATGTTTTTCTACTTTTCTATATAACTGATTTTTAATACAAGTATGATTTTCGTTAGACTAGAAATGAAGAGGTGCCTGGCCTTGGCATTTTAGTGGTTTTACCTATAGAACAGGAAAAATTATGGAGTTTCCTGGCCATTCTCTGAGCTTCCTTTTCAGGGTCACTTGGTTCTTCCTTGTCTGTCATTCTCTCTGACTCTAGACCCCTACCCACCCCCTGTCAGGGCCCCAGCCTGGCCCTGGCCTATGGCAAACTGTCAGGACCAGAGTATGCTGTGATAAACCAGAGCATGTGGAACAATGGAAAGACCATGGCCTGGGAGAGAAACTAGGTCTACTTCCTGCTCTGCCATGAATGTACTGTGTGGCCTTAGGTAAGCCCCTTACCCTCTCTGGGCCTGATGTTATAGTAGGGCCCTTTCATACAGAGTGGCCTACAGTTCAATTACTGCAATGATCAAGGGGGCAAGCCCACCCACCACGATCCTTTCTAAGTATCCTCCTTTTCCACAGAGAGAATAGAGGGAGTGAAACAGGATAGCCTGAGGAGAGGTGGTATAGTAGAGTGGGCAGACCGCTGAGCCTGCCATCAGGAATTCTAAGTTGGAGATTCTCTAGGTGGGTGCTATCTGCCCTTCTTAGGACCTCTGTCCTCTCTGTTCCAAACTCTCCGTGGCTTCCAACTGCCCCCAGAATAAACCCCGAACTCCTTAGCATGGCCCTCCATGACCTGTCTTGCCAGCCTCATCTGCTGCCATCTGTGCCTCTTGCTCACGCTCCACCTGCCATGCTAGCCTCCTGCCTTCCAAGCTCATTCACCCTCAGTACCTTTGCACTGGCTGTTCCCTCTGCTGAGAGCTCTCTTCCCCAGACCTTCACGTGGCTGCCTCCTTCTTGCACTTGGAGCCCCAGCAACATTGTCACTCCTCAGAGAGGTTCCCCCAGTCCCCAGAGTCATCCTGTGAGCTCATGTCTGCATCTCTACAGTCTTCTCAATCACCCAAACACTTCCTGTTTGTGTTTTTTATTGCCTGTGTGCGTCTCCCCTTTCCCTCCCTGTGACAATCAGCAATCATACCAGGAGGGACCTTCTGCCTCCTTCCCTACTGTGGCCTCAGTGCTTAGACATTCCATAAATATTTGATGAATGAGTGGATGAATGACCAGCATGGACATCAATTTGCCTATCAATGCAATGGGAGTGTAGGTATTACCCGGCTCTGGTCATAGGTGCCTTTTCAAATATAGCACAGTTTAGGGATCCCCTCCCTGAGAAAGCACAGACACACAACATTTTTTAAAAAGATTGATTGATTGATTGATTGATGGGGGGGCACAGATAGAATCCCCAAGCAGATTCCCCACTGAGCGTGGAGCCTGATGCAGGGCTCTATCCCATGATCTAAGATCATGACCTGAGCGGAAATCAAAATCCTCAACCAGTTGAGCCACCCAGACGCCCCAGACACCCAACATTTTACGTCAAGTTTGGAGAGGGTGTCCCCAGCCCCTTTGAAGCCTACCCCAGACTCCCTGATCTTGCTCTGAGGTTTTTCAGATTTGGAAAGAGAAAACAGTGAGATCGAGGGGCTGTTCCTTTGGTTGCAAAAGGTGCTCAGGATTTGACTCCCCTTTCATGGACTTTGCATTTCCTCATTTGGAGGCGAAGGTGCCCCTGGGTGCCCCCTCTCACTCCTGTCCCTAACTCCGCAGACCTCTTACAGTCTGGGCCCATTATTCTTGCTCCTTGGTTTGCCACCCCCGTTCCTCCTGGCCCTGTCCCCTCCTCTTCCTGCCACTGGGATCTTAAGATAGCAAACTCAGGCCCCCTGGAGAAATGGTCTCCCTTAACACCAACATAGTCCCCATCTATAAAACCTTTCAACTTCATAAGCTCGTAACTGCAGAAATCTGTCCAAACATTCCGGGGCGGTTGTAACTATTGGTGTTGGCTTGCAGACCTGAGCCAAGCTGCCAGGGCTTTAATGAGGAAATACTTAACAGTCCCAGCCCAGGGTAACGGCCAGGGAGGGTGGGGAGCCCGCAGATGGGCGCCAAGCAGCCATGAGCTGGCCTCCAGGGCACAGTGGATAAGACAGGCTCTGCAGCGTTTTCTCAGAAAAGTGAAATTGACTTAATCCTGTTACCCTTTGCGGGTGTGGGCGGAAGAGGCCAAGATGGGTCAGGACAGCTGTCAAGAGCAAGAGCTTAGCCAGGGCTGAACTTTTGAGTTGAGAGCCGTGTAGCCAGACGGATGAGAAAGGCGCTTTCTCCCTCCCAGCCTCGGCGCTGGCTTTTCCATGATTAATGTGGAGAGAATGGCTTACACGCTTTGGAGGGCCGGCTGCGAGGAGAAGTGGTCCTTTTCTTCCCTCCTCCTCAGGCGCCTGTCTGGGGGGTGGTGGGCGGGGAAGGGTCAGCCGTGTTGGTGGGGTCTGCGGCCGGGTTGCCTAGAACTCCTGCAGGAATCCACATCACTGAACACCATCCCCCCCCCACCCCCCGCCCCGCGCGCTCCTTAGGAAGGGGGGCTGCTCTGGCCCCAGAGAAGCCCGTGGTATTTTCCCTCCCACAAGCCACATGAAACAATTCCCGGGGGAGAGGGAGAGAACACACTTGAGAAGTGGGTGTGAAAATTTGAGCCTGGTAGATGAGGTGCCATCCACGACAAGGGGGCAACTCGGTGGCCTTGGAGACTAGTCTGAAGGAGTCCCCTTCGGTCTGGTCACTGGGAAAAGCGGCACCCCGGCTGTGTGGCAGGAGGAAAGTGCTGTCCCACTGCACCCCTGCCAGAGGTCCCCTCTCCCTACACAGTGCTGACAGGGCCACACTTTGCACCTGTGGCTGGCGGGGGGCAATTCTAAAAGTCGATACCCAGAGGTACTAAGCAGAGCCGCATACCTGACTACCCCATTGGCCCAGCCTGTCACCACCTTGGAGCTTCAGTTTTTCAGGGTAGTTGGCCCTGGGCCACGGAGATTCTATATATTCCACGTATGTGGAGAAATGAAGGTCACTGTCGTAGGAGCTGAGGGTCTTTCCCAAGAGAGTGATGGGTTTCTTTTCCCTTCATCACATCAGTAGCTCTTAAGACCTTGCCTTGCCTAAGGTCCTGTGCTCTACTGAGATTCTCCAAGACCCCCATGGGATGGAGCCCTACTCTCTTCCCAGATAAGACCCTGGGAATTATGCTTGAAGCCCTGGGGGTCAGGAAAAGCATTGCTTAGGTTTCTGACTAGGGAAGGAAGAAGAACCTGAGGCCCCAGAAAAAAGCTGAATTGGAATCATAAAATGGATTTTCCCTTGGAGGTCATCTGGCACCAGGCTGATTTTGCAGGTGGGACCTCTCCAGCTCAGAGAAGGAAGAGGACTAAATGTGCCTCCGACTCCCCCCCCACCCCCACTCCCCACCCACCACACCACAGAGCTGCGTGATTCCCTCTGCCCAAGGACCCCTGAACGTGGCCTCCCCTTCCCTTCCTCTGCTCCCATCTCTGGAGAGGGCCCGGCAGGCCATGCCCGTGCAGATGCTCCCCCAGCTCCCAGCAGAGGCTGGGCTTGGGCCAGAGGAGTCTCAAGGACCTCATCAGAGCTGGGGGGTGGGGTGGCTCACAGGCAGGAAAGCAACAGACGCAGGGACAGGAGTCAAGAAAGCTGATTTCAGTCCCAGTTCTCTGCTAGAAAGCTGTGTGACTTTGAGGGGGCGCTTTTTCAAATATCCCTGTTATTTGAAGAACCCATCACATTTGACAAGGCTCTTTCACATATGTTACTTCATTCTACCCTGAATCCCTTGGGGCCTCAGTTTCCTCCCATCAAAATGAGGGGATTGGACCTTCAAGGCATTCTCCACACACACCCCCCATGCTAATATTTTGTGAGAAACTATGTTTTCTGGTATTTGATATATTTTATTGTTCGTTTTAGGATTAATGATGCTAAGAGTCTGCATTCTGGGATTCTAGAATCTTCGGCTTCTAAAATGCAATGGCCTTTGGTTCTGAGAATATATGACTTTTTTTGTTCCGTGATTGCATATGTCAGTGCTGCCTAAGTTTGTCTCGTACCCACACCACCTTCACCACCTAGGCTATGTCTGCACACCACCTGTATTTGTATGCATTTAGTATTTTTCTTTAAATAGACTCTTTTTAACTTAAATAAATGTCTTTAAAATGGAAACTTTATATCACTACGGCAAATGGAAAACGGTCTCACCTGCCATAAATAGGACCTAAAAGTAAAAATAAATACAATAAAAACAATGTTATTAAATTCTAACTAGATACTGTTGCATGCCAAAGGCTCGGAGCCCAAGGCCTGCTCTTAAAAAAAAATCTTTTTTTTAAGCACACATGTACACACACACACGCAAGGCTTGGAGAGGCATTAAAGACATGTTAACATCAAATTAAAACAGTATAGTGAGAAGGACTGAGAATATCACTGAACCTTTCATCTGCTTCTCCTTAAGTGTTGGTGTATTTGGTGCTGTCCCTGGACACCACCTACGTTCATTGCCAAATGCGTCCCTTCACCATGCCAATCACCTTGCTCTCCTACACGTAGGTAAAGGAACCTAGAATTCTTGCCTTTGGGGCCACACACACATTGCCCAGGAACAATTGTCCACACTTTGTCCAGTTGGTTTCTTCTCCTCTGAGCTTTGGGCCAGGTCCTCTTTGCATGATTGCAAAACCAGGCTCTGGAATTCAGGCCTGGGCCTTCGCCCTGCTCATCTCCGTCTGGCTACAGAGAAGCTAGAGTAACCCTGGAAGCTCCCACCTGGAGACCGTTGGAGACAGTGACTCCAGAGCCACCAGCAGGACTCAGTGCCCATCTGGTGACAGTTGGGCCTGCGGTGATGCTCTTGCCTGCAGGACAGAAAGAGCGGGCACAGCCCAGGCCATGCTGCACCCCCAGGGCTAGGGAGGGTGGAGGCGGTGGGGAGAATCTGGTGTGGCCCAGCACACCCCTGCAGGTTCAAGGCTGGCTACAGAGCTAGGGTGGCATCAGGATGGGCACTGACCCATGGGCAGGAAGCCCCGAGTCCTAATCCCCTCTGCCACTGCTGGCCCAGTGTGGGACCCTGAGTAAATCCCTTTTTGTCTGGGCAGCCGCTTCCTCACTGTAAAATTGGGATGGATACACTGGCTCTGACTAGCCATCCGATTACTTATTGGGTCACACTCTATCTTAAGCCTGTGTTCACACTCAAGTAAATGGCTGAAGCTGTTACCGTTGAAACAGTAATAATTATGATTTGAGGCTCATGATTCTTCAGTGAAGGGTAGGGTGGGCAGTAATTTTCTCATTGACAGGGTCAATACATCTAAATGTTTTGGTACACAGAAGCACTTCATAAATTTGATAACAACTCTATTTCTCTCCTGCCAAGCCCCCTGGTGCCTAAGAGCAGCATCAGTCCCTAGACTGAAGTCAGTTTCTGAAGCTGGTCGCATGACAACTTCTCTGATAGTGACCTTGACCCCCACATCCAAGGCAGCCTCTGTCTGTCTGACTCCAGAGCAATTTATGAAAAGCCAGAGCCATCTCACTCCCTGTTCCCTTCACCTCTTGGCCACTGTCCTTGCTCTTGCCCTCCACTGGGGTGCCCTCTTCTCTCTGCCTTGTTTGACCCAGCCCTCAGGACCAGCCTCTGAGACCCAGCTGATGGTCCTGGCTGGACCCCTGGTTCTCTTCTTACTTTGGGTAAGTCCCATGACTGCTCCAGGCCTTAGTTTCCCCATAGGAAATAAATCATTGAACCTGATGTCCTCCAAGTTCCTTCCAGTCCTAGCATTGGGAATGGTAGATGCTTTGGTGCCCACCACAAGAAGGATGTGAGCCCAGCTACTCGGACTCCCTTGGCTCATTGAAGACCTGTCAGACTTGCAATCAGGAGGGTGGGGACAGCTGGCTCTATGGCCTGTGAAGGTTCGGAGCCATCACGGCAGAGACTGCAGGCAACCAGAGGACAGGGCTGGGCCTGCATTTCCTGACCCTCACGCCTTCAGCCCAGCCCAGTGCTCAACACCAAAGCTGCTCAATAAATAATTAGCAAATGGATGCATGTATGTTTGAAAAGCACTATGGTAAGTATTATTAGTAAAAACTAAGGTTAGAGTCAGATGCAATCAAGCTAGGGCTCCTTAACCTTAAGCTTCAAAGAGAGAAGCCCCCTGACCCCCCACTTTGTGTTTTCCTCCAGGCTCAAACACCTGCATCAACCCAGTCTAGGGGTATTGGGGGGGGGAGGACAGGGGGAGAGAACAAAGATCCCATTAACTTATTTTAACTAACTAGAGAAAACTTCACAACTACAGGCATCCTTACCCCACCCAATATTCTTTCACTTATTTCAGAAACATT
Source organism: Mirounga leonina (assembly GCF_011800145.1). Classification (NCBI taxonomy): domain Eukaryota; kingdom Metazoa; phylum Chordata; class Mammalia; order Carnivora; family Phocidae; genus Mirounga; species Mirounga leonina. The sequence continues at coordinate 6,024,732 of NW_023270921.1, forward strand.
TCTTGAGAACATCTGTGCTGCTACAGAGAGGGTTGGGGGGATAGGTATGGGATCTGGTTCCCAGCCCCAGCTCACTTAGACAAGTCACTTTCTTCTTAGTAGCCTAGTCTCCTCATCTGTAAAGTGGGGAAGTTGGATTTGATAATATCTAAAGATTCTTTCGTTTCTTATTATCTGTGATTGAGCTGCAGATCGCTCTGCAGGGGAGGAGCAGAGATTTCCTCTAAGATCTGGGAAGTTGTCTGTACCTTAAGCATTGTCTGTAAACTAAATCTATGAAATTATCACTCATCTCCTTTTATGTGTGATGGAGTGAGATGGCTAATGCATTTCACAAAAGGGGCTCAAACTTTGAAAGGTAGAAACTCTACTGGGAATAGCATTAGCTCCAGTCCTGACTCACATGGAGCTTACAGTTTTGCAAATAAGATAGACTCCAAGTAACTTGATCACAGGGCGAGAAACAGACGTGGGACCTGAAAGTTCAGAGGCAGATGAGACTAGTGATCTCTGAGGGGTCAGACCCCTCTGAGAATCTGAGAAAAGTACTAACTGTCCCCGGTCAGGATGCCCTCATGCACCAGATTTCATGTACAGTTAATTACCTGGTGATCACAGGTCTCCTGGTTCATCTCACAGATGTCAGATTAAGAACTCTTGATTTAGATAAACCCATAAACAGAAGTCAGGCAAGTCTGGAACAAATGCCTAACTTGAGTTCTTGAACAAAAGCACCACAGAAGTTATTAGGAGAGGCTAGGGACACACAAGGTCTGTGGCCCCAGGACCTGGGGGCAGGGGTGCTGATCAGGGAGAAAAGGGGGGAGGGAGAAGCTTAGGTAAAATAAACCATGAGGCAGTCTCTTTGTTCCTTCTGCTAGACAAAGCAATTCTTTAAGCTGTTTTAAAAGACCGAACTCATAAGCTTCAAAACATAAACAAGCAGAGCCTCTTAAATCATTGGGGAATTGCTTATGAATATAATTATTGGATTACATTGTCTGTTTATAATAAGCAGAGACTGGGCTGAGAATCCACAATCTCTGTGATTGGGTGGAGAAGGGCAGAAGATCGGGAAGGGTCCTTGTTGGGATGAGACCCCATCCAAAATGATCCTGCTCACAAGCAAGACCACCAGCTAGAGAACTCTGCCTCCATTCTCGTGAACATGTTCCTTGGGGTGCTAGAAACCTGATGGAGAAGTAAGCTTTTAAAAGTGAAATATGCTTTTGATTCTTAAGTGGCAATTTGGAAAGTCACAGCCCCAGCCGTTGGATTTGACTAACAATTACACCCAGCAGTCTCGTGGCAAAGGACAAAGGACCCAATAGCCAAATGCAGTTTGATTGAGGCTGCCTGGCAGCCAAGGGCTCAGACCCCCTGAGTGAGGGTGGGGGTGGACTGGCTGGGGAGGAGGGAGGAAGTTCCGGCCCCTGAAAATAGGCTTCTCGCACTTTGATGTATATCTGAATCGCCTAAGCCTCTTGTTACAACGCAGGTTCTGAGTCAATAGGTCTGGGTGCACCTGGCAATGTGCATTTCCAGCAAGCTCCCAGGTAATGCTGATGATACTGGTTCTCAGGCCATACTTCTATAGCGAGCTTCAAGGACATGGCCCTGACAGCTGAGCGTGGCTAAGCCCATGAATTTCGGAGTCAGATAGACCTGGGTTCAGATCCTGACTTCCGCATTCCACTAGCTAACTAACTTCAGTTACTTAGCCTCCTTGAGACTCAGCTCCTTACCTGTAAAATATGAATTAGAGGCAGGATTATTTGTTCATTCAACAAACGTGTATATAGCGTCAACTCTGTGTCGGGCTTGTGGTAGGCCCTGGGGAAGCAGTGGTGAGCCAACACAGGACTGGTTCCTGACAATCTTACAGATAATGGATGCGGAGTCATCAGCACAGTGCCTGGTACATGGTAAGAACTTAACAAATGATATCTATTTTTATTAGGAGGGGGAGGAGTATCATCCATTTTAAGCACCCAGGGGAAAGAACTCTTCTGTTAAATGCTGACTGCCTAGAAGGATTTGGAATTCATTCTGCAAACCAGGGGACCCAGATGTGAAGAGTACACAGTCCCTCTCCTTGAGGAGTTCCTGGTGTTAGTGGAAAGATGGGTACGTAGCCTGAGTGGCCCCAGTAAGCCACCCGGCTCTCCCCAACGGCACACAGCGACATGAGTTCGCTCTGTTCACACACTTGGTTCTGGCCACCAGCCTCGGCTCACGTCTCCAAGCTGGCCCTGCTTCTGGCCTGACTGTCCCACCCCAACTTTACTTTTCTTACTCTGCTTCCCATTTATCTACCCTTCCCTTACCCCTTTGACTTGAAAAATGCCGTTCCCCCCACCCCCCTTGCTCAGGAAAGATCCTGCTCTAGCTCCCATTACGCTGCCAGCCAGACAGCCTAGAGACCTCCCACTTTGAGCTGGGTGCCACCCCGAGGGCCTCCCTACCCTCCTGACCGTGGGGCCCTACCAGTCCATCAATCCAGACACTGAGCAAACAATGATGTTGTGGCGCGTTCTGAGGGAAAAAGTCACAAAGACTAGGCCTGCTCTGCAAATCTGCATAATATCCTCAGGCAAAGGCCTAGTTGGGCTGGGCTGGGCATAATCCAGAGGTTGGAGTTCTCAGAAGAAAGAATGACAGCCTGCTTCCAGGTGGGCTTGGCCAGAACAGCTGGGTCTGGGCCTCCCTGTCCCTTCTTCCTGGTACAGGCTTTGCAACAGTGGGGTTCTGAGTCAAGGCCAGAGAGAAGGAGCAGGGGGAAATTTCAAGGAACAGCCAATGACCGGAGACCCAGAGGCAGCCCCAACCTTCAAGTAAATGGCAAGTGACGGGGGCTTCTTATAAAACCATCATGGGCAGTGCTAGGCCTTGGGGACACAGTGAGGATCAGGGCTGAGCCCCTGCCCTCAGGGAGCTTACAGTCTAGCAAAGAAAGCCGATGTGCTGGCACTCCAGCTCAAGGCAGTGAGGAAGTCTAGGCAGGGAAGATGAAGAGCTAGAGTGTTCCAAGATGGATAAACAGCTCAGGTGAAGGCTGGATCCAGAGGGCTGGTCTGTACGGTCAGAGCGGCAAGTGTGAAAAATGGACATGGTGAGGAACAAGGCCGAGGGCAGGCCAGGGAAGGTTGACATCTCTAAGGGACTTGGGGGCTCTTTTGAGGGCAGTGGAGGGATCTACGGTGCAATTCAGCAGTACAATGAATGATTAGTCCCCTTTCCCGGATGGGGAAACCGAGGCACCGAGGAGCAGTAGGTAACCGGCCTGAGGTCACACCACCAGAAAGTGGCAGGGCCAGGATTCCATCGCAGCAGTCTGAGGCCGGAGCCTACACTCTCCAGCACATTGTTAAGTACATACACCGAGACCAATACACGTATCTTAAAATTAAAAAAAAAAAAAAAAAAACCAAGCTGCACCCCGGGCACCAGGCTCAGCCAGAGGCCATACAGGCAAACTCTATTTAAACCCAGTTAACAAGGAGCCTCTTAATGATCTCATTAGCCCGGACAGGGCCCTTAGGAAACTTGAGGCAAGGCCCTGCTTTAAATGGGGCTCCTTTGAAGTGGCCACCACCTGAAGCAGCCACCTGAGAGGGCGGGAACAAAGCCAGCCTGTGAGCCCCGCACCCGCTTGGGCAGGCGCCACGGGGCTGCTAGCGAGGTAAGACTTGGCCCCGGTGTGGCCCAGGGCGCCCGTCGGGTTTCCATTAGCGCCCTCCCAGCCAGCCTCTCCACAGGCTTGCATGCATGGGTGATTCGGCTGGCCACAAATGAGCTCATGCGCCATGATGGCGGCAGCCAGGAGCCTGTGGCCTTCCTTAGGCCTCAGCCCCTCAGGATTGGACTTCGGTCTCCCTCAAGCCCTGGTCTGGCTCATGACCCTGCTTAGGTTCTTCCTGACCCCAACCTCAGCCTCCACCCTCTGCATCCCCCTTTTCTCTTCATCAGTCCTCTCGTTTTTGGACTGACCAACTCTGATCTCTCCATGACCCCCTTAAGGGGGAGTGCCTCACCTTCCATGAGAGTTGCTGTGAAGACCCCAACCAGACACTCCCCCATCCACATGGATGTCTGCCTCTCTGGCCAGCTCTGGGTCCAGCATGAAGGGGGAGGGTCAGCATCCCGGCAGGGCCATGCCCCCTTCCGAGCTGCCCCAGGAAGGCTCAGGGTGAGTGACCTTCTGAGAAATAAGCACCTGGCCAATTGTGCCACCACAGGGTGCAAAATCCAGACAGGCAGAAGGAACTGATCCACCTTTCCAGAATTGCATGCTGAGGCCCTCCCAGCAGGCTGTGGCTGAGGCCCCTGCCTATTAATAGTCAAGCAGCTGTTTGCCTCCCTGAATGAGACTCTTTATTTGCAAGCTGCATTGACAAAACAGATCCCGCTCCTTCCTGCCAGGAATATTTGGGGATGGAGGGGCCGCAGGGAGATGTTCCTTCCTTCCAGGGAAGTTGAGAAGGTCAGCGCAGGAAGAGACCTTACTGGTGACCCCCCTCAACATTGGAGAGGCCAAAGCTAAGCTCATTATCACCATCTTCTCTGCTCCCTCCCTCACTCCTCCTCCCATGTTCCCAGCACCAGCCAACGGCCCCATTCCTTCCCAAGTACTGCCTCCTCAACAGCCTCCCCTTCCTTTGTCCCAGCCTCAATCTAGAAGCCTCGAGGTCAAGTCCTTGGGTGACTGACATCCAGGCCTCATCTCCTGTGCCCCCAACCTTTTGATCCACTGTTGTCTGTGACTGTGCCCTCCCTGAGATCCTGGCCTCTGCACATGCTATTCCCTCTGCCTGGGGCTTCTTTCCACTACTCTCCCACCCCACCCCCGCCCTCTTCCCATGTTTAATGCTCCCTTACATCTTAGCCTAAAAAAGACCAGGAAGCCTTGCCTCCCCATACCCACCTCAAAGGGCTTTCACACTCTGCTGAATTTACCCCCTCACCTGAAGTTCTAGGAGGGTAAAGTGATGCCTTTTTTTTCCGTTGCATTTCTCCACCGGCCACAAGGACACTATATGACATGGAACTAAATCAGAGAAAGGGCATATGAATTTTTTCCTCTTCCCAGACCTCCACGATCTGATCGATCACCAAGTCCTGTTAATTCAACCTGGTTAAGAACAGGAGATCTGCAAATGTCAGTTTGAACCATGGTTCTGCCACTTACCAGTTGAGAGACCTTGGGTAAGTCACTTAACCTTGCAAAACCTTGGTTTCCTCACCTGCGAAACAGAGCCAACCATAGTGTCTGCCTCATAACATGGTCGTAAGAAGTCAATGAGATAATGCTTATAAAATGCCTAGCCCAGTGCCTGACATATTCAGCAAATGTGAGCTGCAAAAATGACTTTTAACATTTTGATTTGAACCAGAATCTCTCACCCGTCCCTGCCCCCCCCCCCCCCCAACTACCACCCATGATAGTTGTTGCTCCACAGCACATGCTTTGAGAAATGCCTGTCTAGGCTCCCCACCACCACCCCTGCTGCTGAACAGGCAAGGCATGGAAGGCCAGAAGGAACAGAGAAAAAAGCCATGAACCTAAGGGTTAGGCGCTGTCATGTGGCTGCATCTCTGCTTATTGGTACCTGATGGCCCTCGAGCCTGCAATGGCTAGCCTCCCGGGGAAAGACCGGGACCAAGGGGCTGGCTGTCTTCCCAATGGAGCAGCCCAGGTACCCATTTTGGGTCCCCAAGCCCTTCAGGGTGCCTAAGGCATGTTTTTGTCAGGAGTTAAGGGACTTTGTTCCTTCTCTGCCTGATGAAGGTTGCAGAGGGAGGGGGTTGGGGAGGAAGGAGACATTCATTCAAGCCTTGGAGCTGGTGCTCTCTGCTTCCAGGAGTTTGGTTGGCTTTTCCTGCTCCTCTGAGCTTCAACGCCTTCTTAAATTGTCTTCAAAGAGTGAGTACTAATCTCTGCCTCGCACAGGCCTTTTCAGTTCCCAAAGCACATTTACTTCCATGAGCTCACTTGGTCTCTTAGCTGCCCTCCCTGTGAGCAGAGTAAGGCTCTCCCCGACTTGGCTGATGGTGAATTTGAGGCTCAGAAAAGGCAAATGCCTTGCCCAAGGCTGCAGAGTGAGGATATAACCATGCTGAGGCTGGACTCCGGGTCTCCTGGCTCCCACCCAGCACTCTTACCTGGCTGGCGTTCAAGGTGAGTAGCTAGCGGAATGTTCTCTGTGCTGTGAGAGGGCTGGCCCCTTGAAACAAATAACTCTAGGCCCAGAAACCTATGAAAAGATGTTCAACCTCATGGGGATTCAGAGAAATACAAATTAAGACCACTGTGAGATACCATTTTACACCCACGAGATTGGCAAAAAGATAAGGAGCCTGACAATACCAAGTGTTGGCAAGGATATGGATACTGCTAACAGGAGTGTCTGTGGGGATAAGTGATTCAGAAAACCATCTGGTATTATCTTATAAAGTTGATCATTCACTTTCCCTACAACATGGTGGTTCTACCCCTGGGCATGTATATTCCCAGGTATGTATACATGAGTGCTTACCGTTTGAACCACACTGGTTATTAAAATTTTGAGTTAATTTCAGGTCGGTTGGTAAATAGCTGCTCCTCCACATCTCTCTCCACCCAGCCCCTTCACCGTGTGACTCCCCCGTGCTCTGGCTGCCCCAGCTCCTCTCCTGGGGACCCTCCCAACGTTCCCATGATCCAGCAACTAAAGGTTAACACCTGGCCTCTCACAATACCTCCGGGACCAGGTTCCAGCTCCATAGCATTCATTCTGATGCCTCAGTGCCCTTACCTTTCCGGTTATTTGTTACTATTATACACACCGTAGAGAAACTCTTGTTCACATGCACCAAGAGAAATGCACAAGTTTATTCAGAGCATCAGGGTTCTTAGTAGATACAACAGCAACTGCAACAACCCCAACAACAAATCAACTATAAATAACTTAATGTGCGTGGATGGAAGAGGCCCATCCAGGCTGCCTCCTTCTGTTGGGTCAGAGAAGCTACTCAGAGCCTCTGGGCAGATGAAGGAGACAGGCCAGTCTTCCAGCGGGACCCAAGCCCCATCAGATGTCATGTTGGATGGCAGGTACTAAGCCCTCATTTCTGTGCCACGTGCTACATTCGTTAGGGTTGGATCTTATTTCCCAGCCGACGAGGCAGTTACGATGCTTCATCCCATTCACAGGGAAGGAAGCCGAAACGTAGAGAATTAAAGTGGTTTGTCCAAAGTCACACATTGCAGAGCTGGAGTTTGAGGTCACATCTGTCTGATTCCCAAGCCCAAATTCTTCTTCATCACTGTGGGCTCATTGCCACAGAGTAGGGGTTTCTGGGGTGCAGGACCTTCTCTGCTCAGGATCCCCAGCCTCTACCCCTGGCATATGGAAGATGCTCAGCAAACAGAGACTTGATACCACAAAGTAGTCAATCCGCCTGTTGAGTCTGACCTCAGCCTCTGGCCTGGCCTTACTCCTGCCTGGTCCCTGAAATCCAGGCCAGAAGGCCGTTTCTCCCCCTAATTCCCTTGCCTTGTGATGGCCTGATTTTGGCCTGGACTTGTTAGACATGTCTCTCAGAGGCCCCTCCAAATCTTGAAACACAAATAACATGACTCTACTCACACATTCCTTTATTCTTTAAACATTGATTGAGCCCCTCCCACATGAGGTGCGGAGCTCCGCTTGGGAGAAACAGCACTGACCAGAAATCGTCCTTGCTTTCTGAAGCTCTCTGCCTACCCCGGGGGGCCCCAACCCTGAAAACCACGTCTTCCAGAAGAGTGGGTGCTGAAATGAAGCCCACGTGCTTCGCTCAGTGGCCCTTCAACCGGTCAAAGTGGTAAATCAAGTTGTCTGGTATGGAAGCCCTTGGTTGGATGTTCAGTCCCCGTGTGCCTCCTCTCTGACCTTCTGCCTGAGCAAGAATTTGTTTTCACTCCAGGAAGAGAGGTATAGCTGTGGAAAGTTCAACGTGCTCACTTGTTTGTTTGGTTTCCTTAATTTCATCTCTTTAATAAATAAAAATAAAGATGATGTGTTTGCCCAAATAGTGACAGTCTCCACCTGAGATGTTATTATGACACTTTAGGAATGAAAATCACACCACTGCGACTAATGGTCTTGGTGCCCAGGGCAGTGGGGAAGTGCCAGATGGGGTTAGGATCCCGAGCCCCCAGCACAGCTCTGCCAGGAACTGATGTTGGAAAAGTCATTTGGCCTCTTCAGGCCTGTTTCCCTCTTTTATGAAATGAGAGAGTTGAACGTGTTCATAAAGACAGAACTTTCACGTTCGCTACCTCGTTTTGCCATCATGATATCCTACAAGGGAGCCTCTTTGATCCCTAATTTAGTGGTGGAGAAATGAAGCAGAAGAAGAGTCAGAAGAATCCGGGTGACTCAGCCACTCAGCACCAGACATGGGACCTCAGTCCAGGCTCCCAGCCCCTGTCTGGAATCCTCTTGTCTTCTGCAAGGTTTCTCAAGCTTGGGAAACAGACACATGCCTTAAAAAATTCTCACTGACCTGGGATCTTAGGGGTCTGCAGACACAAAATATAAGAACCTGCTCCGTTTGATCTTTGTGAAAATCTTGGTTTGTTCAGGAGGCTGGAGAGTCATTGATGATCCCAGGGCCAATGCGATCCTAAATACAAACACCAGCACAAGCGTAGTCATGTGGTCATGCGACATTATCAGGCAGACATCCCGACGACCCAAAAACATTATCTTTAATTGTTTTAGAGTATCACTGGAATGAACACCAAAAAACTAAAGTCTAAAAGAACTTGTGGGGAACCCCACCCCCCAATCTGATATTCTGTCAGGCTGCCTCCACATTGCCTGAAAACCCCTCCCAGTGTAACATTCTTTGAGTTTCCCTGGTAACCATCTGCTGGTGGAAATGACAATTAAGCTGTTCAGCTGCCTGGTTCACATAGTTCCCCCATTATGGCTCTGTGCCAGGGTCAAGAAGGCCTGAATTTACCCACCTCCAGTGACAGGCCAAAGTAAGAGGGAACCTCCAAGGTCAGGGATGAGTCTCGAAATACAGAGTCCAAAAAGCTTAAACCTGGATGAACATCATTCATTTATCCACCACCCCATCCACTAACCCATCCGTTCTTCAAATATTCACTCCTGCCCATTATATCCTAGGTCCTAAATTTGGGACAGAGAAGATAGGGTATAAAAAAAATAAGCAAAGTTTACCAAAATGTGTATAATGTGCTACTCTCAATGTTATATAAATGCGTATATGTATATACCCTCCAATAACATTGTTTCCTCCTGGGAAGCTGGGAAGAAGGGTGGGAAGCTGGGAGAATTTTCTCCACATCCTTTCTGTACCTTTTTAGTTTTTACATCACATGTGTGTATTGCCTACTCCAGAAATAAGTTTCAGTTGTAAACAACGCTCCTGACTGCCATCCCAGTGCTCCGGTCACTTGAGCAGGCAACCTCTCTGTGATGGTGGGAGGGGTGGTGGAGTGATTTAGGGTCAGCCGGGTGAATAGTAAGCATCTTTTGGCCTTCCTGTCCATGGGCTCTGTGGTCTTGTCCAAATGGCTGTTCGTCCCAGAAGCTCTGCCCACCTCCCCCCAGGCTTGATCCTGCCCCAACAGGGTGCCGTGTCCAGGATGAATTGCAATTGCTGGGAGGCAAGGGGGGTACCCCCCTGCTGTGGCCTCAAGAGACCTGTTTGTGCGGGCTGGCACATGGTCACATAGGAAAGTGACTGGGCATGTGTGCCCTTTTCTTTCCCCAAATATTTTTTTTTTAAAGATTTTATTTATTTATTTGAGACAGAGAGAATGAGAGACAGAGAGCATGAGAGGGAGGAGGGTCAGAGGGAGAAGCAGACTCCCCGCCGAGCAGCGAGCCCGATGCGGGACTCGATCCAGGGACTCCAGGATCATGACCTGAGCCGAAGGCAGTCGCTTAACCGACTGAGCCACCCAGGCGCCCTCTTTCCCCAAATATTTTCCTTGGAACCATCAGATGCTCCCTCAAGCCTGCTACCATGGATAACTGGCTTGCAGCTGCCGTGGTGTGCGTCCTCCCACCTCTCCTGCACGATCAGGAATGCGACTCCATACCTGTCCCTAACATGGAGTCACCTAACAGGGGCTCAGGACCCAGGGCCTGAGTGGGAGGGGAGGGGTGGTAAGGCTGGGTTGCACACATCCAGTTCCTCCAGAGACCTAGCCGTGTTCTGAGATGTAGTTAGATTTGAAGAGAATGTATCCATCCCTTTGGACCAGACAACATTGAGACATCCATGCTAGATGGGCCTCAGATGACAGCCTCTCTGGAGACTCTTGTCAGTGAGTCCTCCCTCACCTTCGGCCACTTGCCTCCTCTTTCCAGCCTTGCAGCATCCCTGAAGCTCAAGACCATCCTTATCCCTGTTTTCAAGAGAAGAAGCTGGAACCCAGAGGTAAAATAACTTACTCCCGAGTTCACCTCACCTGTAAATCTCTCAGGAAGGATTCTGTCCAAGCTGGCCCAGCTCCGGAGCCCATTCTCTTCCCACTGCAGGCCTCCTACGGGGGGCGCTATGCCGGCAAAATGGCGTCTGCTTACCACAGACCGCAGAAGCCCAGGCCGCAGAGGGAGAGACTGACGCTGTAATTATACTAAAATGTAAAATCCTTGTGCATCAAAAGACTCCATAAATAAAGTGCGAAGACAGGCCACCGACTGGCAGGAGGTAGTAGCAACAGGCCCAGGATTCGAGCTCCCAGAAATCTGGAAGAACGACACAGACAGCCCACTAGAAACATGGGCCAGAGATACAAAGGCAATTCACAGAAGAGGAAATGCAAGCGACCAGACAAGTGATGAAAACGTTTCAGCCCCACTGATCAGAGACATACAAATTAAAAACACCAATGAGAGGCATTTGGCCCTCATCAGAGCGGCATAAATTCCAAAGTCTGACAACTGCCAGTGTGAGTCTGGATGGGAAGCAACAGAAACCGGCCAGCCCTTCAGATGCAGTCAGGCGATGGCAGGAGGGCTGGGAGAAGCTCACGTGCCCAGCGACCCCTCCCCGGGCACACGCGGGAGACTTGTCCAAGGACTTTCGTGGCGGTGAGGCTCGGATCGTGAAAAACTGCAACTAGCTCGAATGCCCATCGATGGGAGAACAGATGAATAGGTCACAGCACACAACTACAATGAAATGGATTGGAAGAGTGGTAACATCTGCACTGAGCTCTGCACATAATACAGATAAATTTCAAACAAAATGTTGAAAGAAAACAAGCAAGTTGCGGAAGGCTATGTGCAATATTATAGCACTGACAAAAACTTTAAAAATCTGCAGCGCAATACTTTACATGTTTTATGGATGTATACATATATAGCATAAACATAAAAATATGTACAAGAAAGATTCATGCCAACCTCAGGGAACACGGTGGTGACTGTCTCTGGGCAGGAGGGAGGTGACGCTGCTACTTATTTGCGATGTCTTATCTCACAACCTGGGTCCCGGGAACATGGAAGCTGTATGTATGTGTCCCTATATTTTTCATACGTTGAATGTTTAATTATTTTTAAAAAAGCAGGGAGCCAGACAACGGCTCCAAGGTCAATTGTCTCCCAGGTCACTGATCACTGTTAGAAAATTCCATCTGGAATTTACCCCCTAGTCATGGCTCCTAATTCTGTTCCTTGAGGATCCCGTGTGATTGTGCAGGCTGGCAAGTGCAGAGAGGAGGCTGCATCTCCCAGCCACACCCCCTCCATCACCACCCCCTCCACCCCTCGCCACCCCTTCCAGGCTTTAAAGCAGATGGCTGTTCACACAGCATGTTCTTTTCTGTGGAAAGTCCTTGAGAAGCCCAGACGCAAGGGAGGCTCAAAGAAATCCCACCACATTTGTCAGTGGAGTTCTCTCTGCTAACCATGGACTAGGCTCAACAAGGGATGCTCAGTGAGAGGCATTGAGCTGGGTGTCAGGACATCTGCTGTTGATATGCTGGGTGACTCTGGGTAAGCGACAAACCTCTCTGAACCCCGGTCTCTCCACAGGTACACTGATTAAAATGTGTGGTCCAACGTGGTGGGCCCAGCCCTAGAAGCATCAGAATCGACTGGTGAGGTTTTTAAAGTGTTGATGCCCGGGCTCCATAATCAGAATTGCCTGAGGTGGGGCCCTGGAATTGCATTTCTCTTGAATTGCCAGGTGATTCCAGTGCACGGGCAAGTTTGGGGATCAGACGGTCATTCCAGGTTGGACATTCACATATGTCGGAAAACTGTCCACGTCGCCTTATTTTCTCTCCCCACCCCCAGTGCCTTCCTGCATCTTGGTTAATCATCACCCTGAATAGTTGATGCCAAGCAGGGTGCTGGGTGAGAATGAGGGAGCAGATGAGCTTCCAGAATGCGGCCCCTCTCAGCCTCCCACTCCTTAGTAACCGCAGGGAAGCTGAGAAAGAAGGCGGGGAGGAGGGGCAAGCACTTGCACCCCTCCACAGGTGGAGGAGGGTCTGGTGGTAGGGACATGGCCCATCTGCTGAGTCCCTAGCCCCCTGCTCCAAGTCCCAGTGCCCCAGCTCCTGGAGGCAGCGCCTTCCTCCCTGCCCCCATCCTTGGCAAGGGCAGGAATCCCCACAAATCACAGAATTCTAGAACATCAAAGGCAGACCAATGTTTTCTCGATGAAAGCCATTCACTGCCGTCTTACCACCTGTACTATTATTTAATTGCTACTTTCTTTTACATTGACTCACTGGTTTTTTTTACTTGAATGCCTACTTTAGCCCCATTCTAAGCAATAATATCTGTGAAATAACAGGTTTGATGTGCTAGTTATTTTTTGTCTAATACACATTAAAATAAATACATAATGATTTCCATTTTAAAATGTCCATCTATTTATCTCCTGAAGTCACTTTGTGCGTCACTGCGCTTTCAGAAACGCGGAGCTGGTCCAACCCTCTCGATTTACAGAGACGCAAACTGAGGCACAGGGAGAGGGGGGGCCACGCCACTGGGGTGGCCGTATTTCCACAAGCATCCACCTGGAGATGAGGGGGTGCACACCAAAGGGCTTGTGGCCGGCCTCGGGTCCCGTGGTGACCTTGACCTTTAGGGAGACCTTTCTTTGGTGGTGCGCTGCCCCCTCCTGGTGGGCCCTTCTGCAATGTAGCTCCTCCTGGAAGGAAGAGAGGGCCTCCTTGCAGAGCAGAGACGACTGGGCTCGGGTGAGAAGCTGAGGCAGTCAGGGAAGGCACCACGGAAGAGGTGGTATTTGCACTTGGGTCTGAAGCGTGACCAGACAGGGCTGAGCTTGAATACCTGTTAGGAAGCTGTGATTCATTCTCATGGTCAGTGGTTGACCTCCCGGGGGAGGTTTGATAAGCCGGGGAGAGAAGTCACGCCAAATGCAGTGTGGAGAACGGACAGGGGAGGAGAGAGGGGGGCAGGTGAAGCGGGACAGCACCTACCTCGGCCTCGAACCCGGCTGGGACCTCACCAAGCCGATTCCTGCCTCTGCTCTGGGCCTGTTTCCTTATCAGTGAGAAGAGAGAGCCAGGCTCCATGCTCTCCAAGGACACTTCCAGCTCTGAGAAATAAAACCACGTAAATAGGAAATTATGCTGATGAAGTTGTGAACTGCTACACCCTCTTGGCAGTTAATCCGGCTTTAGCTATTAAAATAAACCAGAGCATCCCCTCTGGCCCACTTTCATTCCATTCTACAAAAATTAAAGCTCCAGTCCATAAGGATGTATTTGCCAGGGCGTTGAGAGCAGTGCTGTTGTATTAGCCAGAAAAGTAGAAATAAATAACCTGACCCAGGCTATCTCCCACCTCTGTCAGCAGGAGTCCCCCCCCCCCGCCCAACCCCCCTGCAGCTGGCCTTCATCCAAACTCTGCCCCTCACCCGCTAGCTCAAAGCTCATGGCCTGAGGCCTTACCTCGCTGAGCCTCAACTTCTTCCTCTGTGAACGGGGTAGAGAACCAGTGACAAGCTCCACAGGGTGCTCTGAGGGCGAAACCCGTTAAGTGCTGGTTCACCTCGCATGGTAGGTGAGCTGCCACTCTTACTCAGAAGGCTGCAGCAGATCCCAATGTCTGGAGAAATGGCTCAGATCTGTCACTTGGTGAAAAAAGCGAGTTGCAGAGTTGTGTGTTTAGGATGATCCCCTTTTGTAAAAAAGAAAGAACAGAGAGAAGAAAACGGGAAATGGGAGGAGAGGATTAAAACCTTATAAAACCTTATGCAGGGTGTCTTTGTCTGAGCCCGGAGGGAGGGTGTGAAGGGACCTGACATCAGGCCCCTAGGGGTTGCTGGGGGTGGGGGTGGGGGCAGGTGGTGCTGGAGGGTGGGGAAGTGAGCTGGGAGTGGGTGACCTGGAGGGAAGGACTAGCTTTATCTTTGGACATCCCTGATTTGTTTGACTCCTGACTTAAGTAATCACTTTTATTTTTTTTATTTTTATTTTTTTTAAGATTTTATTTATTTATTCATGACAAAGAGAGAGAGACAGAGACAGAGGGAGAAGCAGGCTCCCAAGGAGCAGGGAGCCCGATGAGGGACTTGATCCCAGAACCCTGGGATCATGACCTGAGCCGAAGGCAGACGCTTAACCATCTGAGCCACCCAGGCGCCCCTCCTGACTTCAGTAATCACTTTTAAACCTTTTGTAAATCTATAAAATCTCCAATGAAATTGAAGAAAAAAGAAAGCGAGAAATTGTCATCCCAGGAGAGGGAAGGGGACTGTGGGAAACCTACTGGCCCAAGTGACTTGGCCCAGGGAGAACCCATTGTTACAGTAGATGAAGGGGCCATCTTTGGGTTCTGGGGACAAAAGCAGCCTTCCCAGATGGGCCCCTCTCTTGAGAGTTCCAATGCCAGAAGGGGTTTTGTCCAACTTCTCCAACCAGTAGAAATGTTGAGGATCAGAGAGGTCAAGAGACTGGCCCAAGGTCACACAGCAGAGCCTGGCCAAAAAGGCAGTTTCCTGACTCCTGGCTCAGTAACCTCTCCCCTATATCATGCTACCTTCCAACTCAGAGCAGGAGCCATTCTGCTGGGAAAAGAAGGGTATAGTGTCCCACCTGCTTAGCTTCTTTCCCCTCTGCTGACAGTCCCTCCTTCACTCATTTCCTGAGTGCCCTCACTGTGCCCTGCTTGAGAATTCAAGATGACTAAGGCGTGCTGCTTACCCGAGAGGCACTCGCAATCGGGTGGTCTGGAAGCTTCTGGCTTCTACCACTAACAAAGACATCTTTTTCTAACTGGTAAAAAAAAAATGCTCTGAGGCTAATTTTTTTTTTTAATGCACTGTTTTGTTTGCTGCTGTCTTAATTGCTGCCATGTTATATTTTATCAGTTTAATGTTTTAATTTTGTGCTTGGGGCCTGAGGCAATTCAGTGAAGGGTATGACTTAGAAAATCAAGGAAATAAAAAAAATTGTCCACATAAGAGGCAGCCTCCCAGGAGCCAAGGACAAAGTATAAGTGCTTAAAATGAATTCTATTAGGAACAAAACAAAAACAAACAACCTGTTGCCAGACAGAAGGTATTAGACCATCCTGGTTTTGTTTTTGTTTTTTAATTTAATATCAGTTCTTCCTTTTTCCCAAGGTCAGCCAAAGACTCATGACCCAGTACCCTTTCCATTGACTTCTAGAAGCTTCCACATTTCTGCTTCCAGGCTTGTACTCACAACGTGTGCCCTGCCTGCTCTGCCCTCCTTTCTTCCTCAGGAGACAGGCTATAATCACCCTTGCATTTGCCAATATTTGTTGACTGGTGTTGGAGATAACACAGCCAACAAGACAACCCCAAATCTGCCCTCGGGAAATTTATATCCTATGAAAATTCATTCTCAGTGAGGGTGATAATACCCCATGGGGGTGAAAATAAGTTCTTGGAGGGGTGAAAACAAGCTTTGATTTACCCAAAGATTTGTATGCTCATCAGCCTATTGACTTATCTCAGTCAGTGGCCCATCCAGCCCCCCAGTCAGGAACTTGGGCATTGCCATCAACTGGACTTGCCAACTGTCTTTCAGCTCCAGCTGCTGGTTATCAACCTCATGGTGGCCCATTCCCCAGAGGCTTCCACTCTCTCCCTGAAAATTGACTCCATCTGTCTCCACTTCCCTCCCTGCCCATTCTAGATCCCAGAGCCCAGAGACTGAGCACCTCTCTTGCCAACACTTTAGACCCCTGTGCCTCTTTTCCTCACCCATCTGGCAAAACCCAAGGCCTCTAGATAAACCCCACTAAGTACTTGCCCCCGGCCTGCACCTGGGTAGGTGAGCTACGAAGGGGGAAACCTCTTAGTGGGACGGGACAGGACGCGCGTAAATTAACCATCACCATCCTCAACTGGGTTGGTGACACTATCAGGCAATTGGGGATTTTGTGGGTAAGTTTGCTTCCCAAGTCTGAATGCTCATTCTCCTCCTTCCTCCAGACTCTTCACCACCTCTTCCTCGCTCTCAGCAGAGGACCTTGCCTCCCACTTTGCAGAAAAAATAGAAGCTCAAGATGAAATCTCCCTTAACATCCCACTACAAACCTACATCTACATCTGCACCCATCCTCTCTTTGTTCCTTCTTTTGGTTCTAGAGAAGTCATCCCTCCTCCTCTCTGAGACCAACCCCTCCACCCACATGCCTGATCCCATTCCCTCTTGCATATGCTCCTTATCCACATCACTTGCTGATTATCTCCCCTGTTCCCTATACCCCTAATTAAGCTCTCTCCCTTGATCTGCCTTTAAACAAACCCAGCTCTCTTGCACCTTATAACACACTTCCCCCAGCACACACACCGACCCTGTCACACTGTCTCTCTCCTCGCCTTTGCACAGAAACTTCTCCAAAGACCCACTGCCTCCTTCATCGCCCCCTTCACTCATCAGACCACTGCCACCTGACCTTCTCCATCACTCCACAGAAGAAGCGCTCCCTAAAACCGTCAATAGTCACCACAGCCATCATTAAACCAAAGCTCATGGTCCCATCCTCATCCCATCTGACTTCTTAGAGCCTTCCCCATGGGCTCGCCCCACTTCCCTGAAACTCATCCTTGCCTTCCTTCCCTACACCCACCCTCCTGGGTTTTCTCTTACCTCTCTGTTCGCTCCTTCTCAGCCTTGCCAGGCACATCCTCCTCTGCGCAGTCCTACCCTGTGGGTATGCCTCAGGGCTCCCTCCTGGGCCACCTTCTCTCCTCTGCGTTCTGCTTCCCGGTCAACCCGGCCCTCAGCCACAGCCTCAATCATCATCTCTCTTCTGACAACTTCCCATCTTCGGGTGGGTCCAAGCCCAGGCCCCCAAGTGCCTACCCGACACCTGCACTCCATGTCTCAAAGGCATTTCAAGCTCCACCTGCCTAAAGTGGAACTTAGCTTTTCATGGCCCCCTCGTCACCCTCCCCTCCCCACTCTGCCCCCATCCCTGTCCTCTGCAGGCTTCCCTTTCTCAGGGAGAGTCGCTGCTTGCCAGGCTGCACAAAACCTCACAGTCCATCCTGACGCTCCCTCTGCCTTGCCCTCCATTCCAACACATCTCTATGACAATTTTACTTCCTTACAACTCTGGAATCTTCCACCACTCTCCACCTCCGCTGCTACCAACATTGCCCCATTATATTCTCCCTGGATGCCTGCCTGCCCTCCTAACCCTAACTTGTCTTCTGGCATGGACGCACACACACCCTACTCCACTCTCCACAGGCATTCACACAGGTCCCATTAAAATGAAAAATCATCCTGTCCTTCTTGGGCCTACACTGTCAGTGGCTTCCTATCATGCTTAAGATGAAAAGAAAGATTCCTTAATGTGGAATCTGCCTGTGCCCACCTTCCACATTCCCCCAATCCCCCTGCTCTCCCCCTAAGCCTTCCTACCAAGGCCTTTTCTCGCCTCTTGTCTCAGCTGCACCTTCTGCCTCAGGCCCTTTGCACAGGTTCTTCCCTCTGCCCAGGAATCCCCCCCCATCATCACCTACACATCATTCAGATTTCCTCACAAATATCACTTTCTCAACAAATCCTTCCCTAACCCCCAAGAAAGGATAGATCCCTCCTTCCTGTTAAATGCTTTCACAACAATGGCTAACATACATCTAGGCACAACTCTGTTGTTAGAAGCTCTTCTTAGCATTTCTGCTTAGAACTCAGTTACTCCTCATGACAACCCTATAAGGTAGATTTTACAATTATCTCTATTTTACAGATGAAGAAGCTGAGGCACAGAGAAGTTATGTAACTGACGCAAGGTTCCCTAGTTAACAAGAAGCAAAGCCAGAATTTGAGCCCCAGCTGTGTGACTCCCGCACAGTGTTTACTGTTCCATAAGAAAACTCTATTCTTTTCCTCTCTGCATGGACTCACTGTTTGTAACAAAGTGTTCATATGACTGTTCAGCCTGTGTCTCCCCCTTTAGACTTCAAGCTCTGTTGGGGTGGAGACTACTTCATCCCAATAGTAGGTACTCAATAAATATTTTACTAAATGGCTGAATGCAGAGTCCTCTCCTCCTTCCTCACTCACTGTATTCAGTCACCTGGTCCTATCCCTATTGCTTCCTGGAGCAGTAGTTCCTAACTCTAGGAGGTTCAGTTATGTGCTTATCCACATCCTAAAATTGGTTTGAAAACGTTATGTGTCTGTACACATTCAAAATTTTCTACAGCAAAGTCTAGGTGGTTCATCCTATCTTCAGTTTCTCAATGGGTCCATGAAGTTAAAAAGAGCTGATTCAAATATTCCCCAGCCTACCTCATCCCCTCCCTGCCAACCTCCCCTCAACAAGTACAACAGCTTCACATCTAGTTTTGTTCTCCACAAATCCATCCTCCACATTTTGGTGATAGAAACCTCTTAAAAACACAAACCCGGGTCACCCTCCTACATAAAACCAGTCAGAGATTATCTATCACCTTTGGAACAAAGTGCAAGCTCTGCTCAGCAGGAGAGGGTGCTGTAAGGCCTGTTTACTTCTCCATCCTCCTGTGTCCTTGCTCATTCCCTCTTCCCCACAACTACAGCCCACCAGCACAGACCGGGTTCTATGTTTTGGCTTCCCAGCCTATACCAGGATGGTTTCTCCTGTCTGTATACAGGCAGTGCCCTCCGCCTGGAATGCCAGTCCTCTCTTCTGCACCTAGAAATTCCTGCTCCAACTTTAAGCCTCAAATTAGAAGTCTCTTTGGGGTTAGGTGCCCCTCCTCCTGGCTCCCATAGGCTGTGCCTGTCCCTGACAATGCACTCAAGGCATTGAACCATAGTTGCTTGGTTACCGAATCTCCCTTGAGCTTTGAGGGCAGCCACCATTTCTTATCCATCTTTTTATCCCTCCATTCTAGGTGAGCACTAGCCTAAAGTATGGTGCTCAAAAACGATTTAGGCAATGAATGAATAATGACGAATAGTCATGGGTCCTAAAAACTCTGTGAAGTGAATAAATGAGTGGGTAACTGGAAGTTCGGGACCAGAGAGAGATGCAGATTAAGATGTTCAGAGATGAGTAAAACCCTATCGCAGACGTCACAGCGAACACGGAACACAAATGCCTGCAGTGAGCAAGTCTAGAGGATTTAAGAGGGAGTCATTCAGCTCAAGGCCAGGAGGCGTGTCTAGGCCTGACCACGCCCTCCCCCGCCAATGGGAGGCCTCGTTATCCTCCAAGCCTCCGCCCCTTTCACCCGCCGGGGCGGGGCCGGCCACTCCAGGAAATAAGACTACATTTCCCGGCGCACCGCGCGGCGCGGGGCGAAAGAGGAGCCGGAAGTGGGGCGCGCTAGGTCTAAGGGCACGAGGGAAGTGGCGGGCGGGGACTGAGGGGGGCGTGCAGGTGAGCGGACGGGCCGGGTTTCGCCGGCATGGCCGAGGCCAGGAAGCGCCGGGAGTTGCTTCCCTTGATCTACCAGCATCTGTTAAAGGCGGGCTATGTGCGCGCGGCGCGGGAAGTGAAGGAGCAGAGTGGCCAGGTAAGCGTGCGCGAGCCGTGTACTAGGGCCGCGTGCAAGATTTGGAGAGCGACTACCTGCGCCCCCTCCCTTAGCGGCCTGGCGGGCGCCCGGAGCCGGACCCTGCGGTGCCCCGGGAGGCGGCCAGGGGTAGTGAAGGAGCCGCAGCCTCTGCCCCCTGCGGCTCCCTGTCCTTCTGGGCCTCAGTTTCCCCAGCTGTGCAGTGGGCGGGCCGGGATGTGAGATCCGACGCGCAGGGCTTTGTAATTTCCGCGCTCCTTACCTCCACCCCCTTCCTGGTAGTGGCGGTTTAAACTTTCCGAAGTCTCGGGCCACGTGGCTCAGCGCGGCCGCGGAGGGCGAGAGGGTTGCTGAGAGTCTGAGGGGTGAATTGCGACCAGACCCCGGGAAGCGTGAGGAGGCGAAAGAGCGCCGAGGGAAGGGGCTTGTGGCCCCTTACTTGAGGTGAAGCTCCGGCCCTCATCCCTCCCCTAGTGGGTCAGACAGCTTTGGATTGCGAGCTTGTGGTGGAGTCATTGCTTACTTCATTTTTTTCAGCACTCAACTCTGGCGCTCAGGGTGCTGGTGATAGAATGTTGAGCACGGTCCCCCAGCCCTCCTAGGGTTTACATTCTAAATCTAGTAGGGGAAGTGGACATAAAGCAAAGAATCACAAAAGTAACTGTACACCTAACACATTAGGTGCCAAGAATGAGAGACATAGGGTGATAAGACAGAATGGCAAATTGCCCATGTCAGGGATATCCAGGACTGCTTTCCCCGCGAAGTGGATGTTGATTTGAGACCTGAGAGAAGGAAAGTGGATATTCCAGGCAGAGGTGCAAATGCTCTGTGGTGGGAGGGAACTTGTTGCATTTGTACTGGCCTCTGGGAAGTCCACTGTGGCTGAAGCGTGGAGTACAGGGTGACAGTAGGTAGGGAGCTAGCTAGAGCCCTACTGTAGTTAGTTTGGGCTTTATTTGAAGAGCAGTGGTAAGCCACTGGAGGGTTTAAAGCTGGCAAAGTGGATATTGACCTGATTAGTCACCCCTTTGGCTGTGGTGTAGGCTCTGGTCCTGATGCTTGCTCCCAGGATCTCCCTGAAGGGTGATGGGCCCTAAGACATTATCCTAGTTTTTCTCAACCCTCTCTGGACCTTGATTGCCTTCTTACTCCATTTAGGTCACTTAACGGGTAAGTGGGGTAAGAGACAGTACCCATCTTCACTGGGGCATTTGTCTAGGCCAAAGTATTTTGGCCTCATGGAGCATACAGTGTAGCAGGAGCAGACAGATGACAAATATTTAAAAAAAAAAAAAGAAAAGGTTAATGATGTAGTGTGTTAGGTGATCATAGGTGTTAGCTATAAAAGTAAGGCAGGCAAGGAGGATAAAGAATATCAGGGTTCAGTTATAAATAGGGTGATCAGGAAGCCCCACTGAGAAGGTGACATTTCACCTGACATTTCACCTCTGAGAAGGCAGAGACCTTAAGGAAGTAAGGGAATGAGCTATGTAGTTAGCAGGAGAGAGCATTCCAGGCAGAAAGAAAAGCAGCACTTTTGAGGGCCAGTGAGGAAGCAAGTGTGCCTGGGGCAGAGCAGAGTGAAACCGACAATTGGAGTCTGTGTTATCAGCTCATGTGCTGGGCACTGACTAGAGTATCTTGTTCAGGCCTGATAGCATCCTGCTAGGTGGGTGCTGCTCTTATCCCTGTGTTATAAAGAAGAGCCTGAAGTTTGAAGAGGTGAAGAGATTAGCTCAGCCAGTTAACAGAGGAGCTGTGCCTGACTCCACATGCAGCCTCTTGGCCATTCTGCCCGGATCCCTGATTCTGCCCTCACCTCACATTGCTAACTTGATCTCCCTGGGGCACTTGACACCCTGGGTTCTTGACATTTACAGAGTGGGCCATCTGGCCTTGGCTCCAAAGGGCTGGATTCCACCCAGTTCCCTCTGCTTCTATCAAGGGACCGGCCCATTTGGTTCTAGTCTCTTCCCAGCGAATGAGTGGACCGCGGTCATGCCACCTGGACGCCTTGGGTGTCTGGGCTGTGGTTCGTACTGCCCTGAGAAGATTGACCCACCTGGCCTTTCAAAGACTTTGGAAGGTCAGGGGTGGAAAAAACTCTGTCTTGTGGCCTCTAAGCATGGAGAGTGCAAGGGAGGTTGGGGGCTGCTGGATAAATGCTAGCCTGGAACATTCTAACTCCAGTATCTCAAAGGTACCTCTCACTAACATGTTGTCTTAAAAGTTTTTAGCTGCGGGGCGCCTGGGTGGCTCAGTTGGTTAAGTGACTGCCTTCGGCTCAGGTCATGATCCTGGAGTCCCGGGATCGAGTCCCACATCGGGCTCCCTGCTCAGCGGGGAGTCTGCTTCTCCCTCTGACCCTCCTCCCTCTCATGCTCTCTGTCTCTCATTCTCTCTCGCAAATAAATAAAATCTTTAAAAAAAAAAAAATTAAAAAGAAAGTTTTTAGCTGCAAGTACTTGCTCTGCTTGTCTCTGGAAGGTTTGAGTGGTACAGACAGGGCCAAGCAGACATATTTTCCAGAGCAAAAAGTCTCCTGTGAGGTCTTGGAGAGTTGGGCCCAAGGAGGATCCATATTGTGCTGGGGGGTTAATTGCTGCTTTCTCTTTACTTCTCTGCAGAAAAGTTTCCTGACTCAGCCTGTAACCCTTATGGACATCTATACTCACTGGCAACAGTAAGTCTGATGGGGCTGAAAGAGTGGAGTAGGGACACCCCAACCCATCAGCTTGAAATAAGCTAGGATTCTAATCTGATCTGCGATCTGTCTGCATAGCCCACTGTGGACACTGGCATTGCCCCCGAGAAGCCAGGTCACAGGTATGGGTGTCTGATAGTGAGACAGAACGCTGAAAGCTGAGATCAGTGCTTTCAAGGACCACTTGAAAGCTTCTCAGCAGCTTGTTACTCATTCAGTCAACAAACATTTATTGAGTACCTACCCGCTAAATGCCAGGTCCTATTCTAAGCATGGAGATAACTGTCATGAGTGAGACAGACATGGTTCCTTCTTTCCCGGAGCTGACATTGGAGTCAGGGAGGTAAGCATGCCTCAAAGAATGAAACAAATAAGTGTAAAATTAAAATGGTAGTAACAATTATGAAAAAGGACCTGGTGCCAAAACCCCATAAACGGGTTAGCTGGGCCTCATTTGGGGGTTTAGGAGGGGTTTCCCTGTGGTGACCTTTGGTATAAGGGCTGCAGGGAGTGGGGGAGAGAACTAGGCAATAGGTCTGGAGAGGCAGGTAGAGTGGGCCTGGCAGAAGGAACTGTGGTGCTGAGGCCGTAGCTGCAGCCACAGGCCAGAGGAGGCTGGACGGCTCGCAGGGTCCACCCCATGCAAGGCCTCATCGTCCATGGTGAGAAGTTGTGTCTTTGTCCCAAGGGCAGTGGGAGCCATGAAAGGGTGCAGTAGAGAGTGGTGAGATCACTCTGCAGGATGGCATGGCTGGTTGGGGCTGTGGACACCATCATCCAGGCAAGAGCCGATGGGGCTTGAGACAGGAATAACAGAGGGGGTAGAGCATCAGATAGTCAATTCCAGGAATATTAGGGGATGAGACTGGGAGCTGTGGATGGTCTGGAGGGGTGGGCTCCTTGACTCCCAGGTGCCTGGCTTGTGCCCTTGCATGGAAGGTGGGCCTGAGCAAGAAGCAAGAAGCAAGTCCAGTTTGGGGGGAGAGATGGAGGGAAGGGGAGGACATGTTGAGTGTGAAATGTCTGTGAAACATGCAGAAACAGGAAAGGGGGGATAATCCAAGGGCATATCAACAGAGGAATGGTGTGAGAGGGAGGGAGGGGATAATCATTCTCTCCGTGAACTGGCCTGACCACAGTCATCCACGGGAGTGAAGGACCTGCAGTCATGTCCCATGAAGAGTGATTAGAAACTACTGAACTGTCCAGGTTGGACAAGAGATGGCAAAGGGGCAGGTGATATGTCTGCACATCTCTGAGGACAAAGGGAGTGGGCCGTTCTCTGGGGCTCTGAGAGACTAAAGTGGGACCCAGATGTACTGCAATAGGGAGACAGTCTTCAGCTTCTGAATATAAGCGCTTGGTCATCAGAGCTACCCAAAATGAGGTAGGCTACTGTTTCCTGTCATCGGAGGTGTGTAAGCAAAGGCAAGAATGGTGTGGAAGAGATCCCAGCTTCCAGTGGAGAGCTAAGGTCTGTGAAGGCCCTGTCAGCTCTCAGTTCTCAGCTTTCCTCTGCTGTAAGGTAGGGTTAGAGTGCAGTGCACACCCTGCACCCTGCACTTCCTCTCCCTCACCCGCTTCAGCATGCCCAGGGGTCTGGCACTTCCTTCCCTAGAGAGCTGCTTCAGTGAGCCCCTTCCTTGTCACTGGTCCCTTCTGTGGGTGAGGGGTACTGAATGCAACGAGGACCTCACACCCACCAGAGGCAGCCTAGTCTAATGGTTCTCAGCAAAGTTCAAACCCCACAACGAGCTGTATGACCTTGGGCAAACTTGGCTTCCTTGAGTCTGTGTCTTCATCTGTAAAGTATAGTAATAATAAATAAGGGGCTAAACCTGGCCATCGGAGGCACCCCCCCCCGCATATTTATAGAGCAGCAGCTACTATGAGCCAGAACTGTTCTTGATATATCTGGAACCGACCAGAGAAAAATCCCCGCCCTTTTGAAACTTAGATTCTGTTGGGGTGAAAGGGGCAGAATGAATTGAGAAGTGTAATAAATGAAACCTCAGGGGAGTCCCAACAAGTGGCCTTCCTGGGAACAAGGGACCACAAACTGGCAGAGCACGTCTAGCCCAGCTGGAGAACACGGGGCATAGACAGTGACTCTGTCGGGGTGGGAGGGTGAGGTCAGGGGAGATGGTCCTTGCACATTCCAGGGACTCAGCCATATGGGTTCTTGTCCTGCCCGTGCCGCAGACTTCCAAACCTCCTGCTCTCTGACCCTAAGCAAGTCACTTAGTTGTTCATTTTTTGAGATGTAAGCTACATGCTGAAGATACTTAGTGAGCCAGCAGAGGTTCCTGCCAGCCCCCCCCCCACCCCCTGGGGTTTGACTACGTAGTTGGGGAGTCAGGCAGGAAGTAAGTAGAATAGCAGAAGAGAGAAAAGTGCTCTGAAGAAAATGAAACAGGATGGCAGGGCAGAGACTGGCGGGGGTGGAGCACGATCAGGCAGGGCCTTTGAGGAGTCTGTATTGGCGCTGAGTCCTGAAGCACAGGAAGGACCTGAGCAGGGTCTTCCAGAAAGAGGGTAGTGCAGGTGCTGCAAGTTCTGGAGGAGGGGGAGCCTGGATGGTTCTATGAACGGCCTACAGGTGCTGGCTCATCCCACTCAGTGATTGTTGGCCATTGTTATATAATGTTATTGACCCTTCCTGACTATTTTGAAGACTAATAGTTTACGAAATGTGTGAAGATGCAGAATACAAGTGTATTACACCATGTTCTCAAACTCTCTATGCACATTTCCTTAGGGGGTGCGCGGGGGGCATGTCTTTCTTTTCAAATCTCCTGGAGGTGTCCTTGTCACCTGGTTGGTATAGCCAGTCACCCTTGTCCTGCAGAACCTCAGAGGTTGGTCAGAAGCGGAAGGCAGAGGAGGATGCGGCGCTGCAGGCTAAGAAGACCCGAGTGTCAGACCCCATCAGCAGCTCTGAGAGCTCAGAAGAGGAAGAGGACGAGGCAGAAGCTGAAGCCACCAAAGCCAGTAAGAGTCCTGCACGCTGGGGGAGCTTCCATCGGTGTGTTTGTAGGGGCTCAGCCCAGGGCCCTGCAGCTTTGGGGAGCAGGCTTTTGGATATTGGGTTGTTCTGGGGGAGAGCCCCCCTCCAGCTTCTCCTCCAGTGAGTCCTGGGAAGACCAGGACCTTTTAGAGAGAAAATTGGAAGCATCTCACGTACCTCTTGCAATATTTAGTTGTGGCCTTTCTCGTGCCAAACATTGTGTGCCGGGGACTGGGAATCCAGTGGTGAGCAAAAACTGAGCTGGGCCCTTACAGCCTGATTTGGGGTACAGTGGCTACGTTGGTACAAGCCCCCAGGGATTCTGATAAAGATGGAAAGAAGCCCACACTTGTAGAAGAACTGCTGGAAAGATCTCAGAGGGCAGCTGGTGGGCACCCCTTCTGTGTGGCCTGTGGGCTGTGGGAGAGGGGCTGTGCTTTCTGTTGTTCTGGAAGAGTACGAGGTGGCTTGGGGAGGCTGTCCTGGGCGCTCTGCTTTCAGAGCTCTTGCAGGGGTGACCCCGTGAGGCCTGCCCAGCCCCTTCTCCCCAAGTCCTCAGGACAGTTCATGCTTTAACCAATACAGCTATAACTCCACAGAGGAATCGTCGTTTTTCGCTGCAAGGTAATTGGGTTTTGCTTACGTAGAAGCTAATTCCTTAATTTTAGGTATATTTTCCAATTGTCAAAGAAATCTGGGATTCACTGTGGACTGTTCATTATAGGATATATGAAAATGACTGGTTAAAAAGGCAGGAAAAAAATTACCCATACTCTTGCCACCTACCATTTGGCAAATTATTCTTCCATTTATTTTTCCTGAGCCTGTTTTCAAAAATATTCAAGATCATATTGAATATATATCTTATATCTTTCTTAATCTTTTAAAATTACAGTTGCAAAACAAGTTCACTTTGAACCATACAGAAGCATGTGGAAGAAAAATGAGAGGTTTTCTGTTCTCCTATCCTGGTTCCGTTTTCCCCCCTAAATGTATCCTGGTGGGTAGCTTTACAGCTCTCCCCTTTGCATCTAGTCCTACAGACAGCCGTCCATACGTGCACACATCCATATCTACATACTTTGTAACACAAAAATTGGTCAGTTTCATAGTGACTGATATTTGATATTAATGGATTTTTTTTTTTATATTAATGGATTTTTATTTAGTGATACTTTATGAATTTTTCCGGTGATAACAGAATCATAATTGAGTCCCCATTGAGAGAAGCATATGGAAATATTTGTGGGCAGTGTGGTACAATGTCTGGCATTCTCTTCAGAATCATACTTGATACCAGAAAGGCTGGGTGACATCACATTGGCCACAAGTTGCTAATGGTTGGGGCTGTGTGGTTCGCTGTACTTCCTCTCCACTTACAAACGTATCTAAAATTAAAAAGAGAGGGAGATGGAGTTAAATGCCAGGAAGGGAATTAGACCAATGCTTTCATCTCCAGAGTGTCCTCTCTAATTCACAGCACACCCTAGAAATCTTGTCCTGTCTGAGATCTGGGGAGACAGTCTCCTGGTGTAAGAGCACCAGGAATCTGTGAGTCTCAACATCTGACCAGTTCCCGGGCCCATGGTTCAGCTGCCTTTCTGCTAGAAACCGTTGAAATCCCAAGCAGCTTTCTCTGTGGCCCTGGGGGCAGGCTGGCTGACCATTGCCCCCGTCCTGCTGCGTGACTCTCGGGCTGTAGTGTGGTCACCTGTCAGGCTGGCCCACCCTGAAGTTGGGCCGGGCCACCAAGGTATGCAGCATGCCTGTGAGCCAGCCCTTTTCTCTGGGACCACCAGTTTCTCATGCCAGCAGGGAGTCGGGACTCCCTGGGGGACTCGGACCGGTGGCTTTCACGTCTCCCTGCCCTCTTGCTCCTTCTGGCTGGGGCTCCTGCACCGCGGAGCTCTTTTCCACAAGTCTGGGCTCAGCCTCAGGTCCTCGCGCCAGCACCAGACAGCCATACCAGTTGAACTGTCAGGTGAGCCAAGACCTGTTGGCTGTTCTTAATGAGAAAAAGCTCATCTGGCTCATCCCGCGGGTGTTTCTGTCTTGCAGCCCCAAGACTAGCGTCTACCAACTCCTCAGTGGCGGGGCCAGTTTTGCCATCAAGCGCAAAAGAAAAAGCCAAGGTGAGTAGGTCCACCTTCCAAGCTGTGGTCTATGGGAGTGAAGTGCCCTACAGGGGACAGTCCCCTGCGTCAGAGGAGGATAGGGTTGTGGGTAACGGACTGACTTGGATTCAAATGTCAGCCTTTGTCACCAGCTGTGTGATCCTAGCACGTCCCTTCACCTCTCTGGGCCTCAGTTTCCTTTTCTGTAAGGTGGGAACAGTGCCCACTGCTCTGGGCCCCTGGGCACAGTATGCACCTGTAACAGCTTCTTTCCGCCCATCATCCCCGCATTCTCCTGTTCAGCTAACAACTTGTGACCCATCCAGTTACTTTCCAGCCACCGTGGGAGGCAGTGGGGCCACCACAGTGAATAAGACACCTATGGTTCTGAAAGCGCGAAGCTCATTTTCTAGACTGAAACCACTTAGAGAGGAATACCATGTGCTGGTAGTCCATAATGCAGCATCGGACACACAAGGACGCTGAGCTGCATCCCCGAGCTGCCTGGCCCGCTGGCAGCAATGCGAAGAAGTGCTAGGAACCACAGCTGACCGCTCGTTACCACTTAGCAAGTAACTCCTGTGTCCCAGGAACTGTAATTGGGCTTTCTCCATGCCTCTGTGAGGGCAGGTACCACTGTCGGCCCCACCTTAAAGATGAAGAAACAGACCGAGGGAGGGAATTTGCCCAAACTCTCACGGCTAGGAAGGGGTCTGTGCTTGACATTCACCAGGCCACACCCGGCATGTCTGTCACCACTGTCCTTTGTAGGCAAAGACCAAGAAAGCCAGCCAGATGGTGAACTCCACACCACATCCGGCCTCTGGAAAGGCAGTGGCCCACCTTCTGTCTGGGAGGTCCCCCAGGAAGTCAGCAGGGCCCTCAGCAAATACCATCCTGGTCTCAGAAACTGAGGAGGAGGGCAGTGTCCCGGCCCTCGGAACCACGGCCAAGCCTGGTGAGCAGTGCTGACCTCTAGACGCGAAGCCCCCTGAGTTTGGGCTGGGGAGGCAGGCCCCGGGCACTGCTCTATCCAGCTCTGGGACATTCTGGAATTTAGAGGTTTATCTCCATGGCAGTAAGGGCTCTGCACCTCGATGAGGGAGGGTCTGCTGCAGGGACACGTCAGGCTTTGCCAAGGGAGCTGGAGCAGCCTGGGTGGTGGGGGAAAATTTTCTGGTTTATTGCTCTCAGGTGGGTCTGGGGCCCACTGGAAAGGCTGAGGCTAAAGTGAGAGGCCTGGGTTTGCCTCAGTTTCTCATGTCAAATAGGCGTTTGCCTGCCTGCCTCAGTGTGATGATGATGGAAGGAGATCTCTGAGCCATCAGACGCTGGCTTGTGTGTGTTAGGACCTAGTCTAACGCTTCCCAGGGCCAAAGGAGTGTGGCAGCGCAGGGATACGAGTGGCATGCACCTCAGCTGTGGGGTTTCGGGATAGGTGGTGCAGAAGCTCCGCACACGAGAAGTGAGCCCAGGGCACCTGCCTCTCATTGGCTGGCGTGGCAGAGTGCTGGCGAGGGGAGGGGAGTCTGGAAGGGCAGGCCCTCAGTCCTCTCCCTCTTCCTCCCTCAGGAATGGCATCAGCCAACCAGGCCGACAGCTCCAGCGAGGAGACCTCCAGCTCGAGCGATGAGACCTACGTGGAGGTAATGGCCACCATCCTCAGGAGGTGCCCTCTGCAAACCTCTAGCCCTCCCAGAGCCTGGCCGGGGCTTCGCACACCAGTGGGGCCAAGTCAGTTCAGCCAGTGTTTCAGGGGGACTGGGAGCTGGAAAGGCCGAGGCCTGGGGAGGGGAGCCAGGTGCTGCTCATCGCACCTTGGGCATGAGAGAGGTTTCGGGTTGGCGGGGAGAGACGCCAACCTGTCTGTAGGACAAGGGGAGCCTTCCTGGGAGAGGTGGCACTGGAGCAGGGCCTCGACACACAGGGGACTCCCCAGGAAGGGATGTGGGGGAAAGTGTTTAAGCAGGAAGAGCTGCACGAGCCAAGGCCCAGGGGCAGGAGGGTGGCCGTCCCGTGGTGTGGTCAGGTGAGATGGGTGAGGGGCTCTGGGCACGTGATCAGAGATGGTCAGATGGTCAGGTGTTAGTCTGTGGCCTTAGCTCTTCTCTGAGCTGTGACCAGGGAGTCTTTCTTTATGGGGCACCTGGGCCTTGGGAATATAGTGGTAGGCAGGAGTGCATGATTCCTGCTGCCGTGGGGACGTGGAGGGGTCCTCAGAAGTTTGACTGCAGTGCTGAAGGTTGCTAGGGGAAATGTAGAGAGCCCCGAGGGGCAGCAACAAGGATGTGGCGCCGTAGACGAGGTGCAAGTTACAGAAAAAGGGTCAGAGGTAGGCAGGGGCCCCATTCTGCTGCCAGACCATGAGGGCCAGCAGGAGTTTGGGTTGTACTCTAGGCTCTGTGAGAAGCCATCTCAAAGTTTTCGGCATGGAGGTAAGGTGGCCTGATTTATGATGGAGAAAGGTTGCTGGTCGTAGCCTGGGTTGGAGGACAGGGCAGAGGGAAAGTAGCAAGACCGTTGAAGCTGGCGGAGTGAGGCTGGTGGCAGGCGCCAGGGCGCCTACTAGAAAGGGCCTGTGGAGGGAGAACCAGCAGGAGTCGGGGCGGGAGGGTTGATCTGGTGCCCAGAGTACTTCTCCCTTGCTTCCTGCCTCACCCAGTAACCTCCTGTCTACCCCAGGCCTGGCCGAGGGCCACTCCCCACATCCCATCCTCACCTGGCTACAGCCATCAGGGCGCCCCGGAAAGCCAGCAGTCAGACACACAGCTTCAGTGGGCCAGAGGCCAGCACAGGGCCCTAACAGTAGTGAGGAGTTTGTGATTGAGGAGATGGCTGTCCCGGGAACCCAGGGTCAGGTGAAATCTGATGACGGAGGTGGAGGTAGGGCACTGCCTGCCTTGGAAATGTCAGAGTTTTAGAAGTCTAAGAAAGAGCCCATAGAGGAGAGGAATGTGCCCGAACAAGCCAGTGGTGAGACTGGAGTTCTAATCCTGGCCTCCTGGCCCTTGGGATGGCCACCACGATCAGATACTGTAGTCGAAGGGGCGGACAGGGTGAGCCTCCAGGTGGCAGAGGAGTATAGTGTTTGAGGGTTCTGCCCCCAAGGCCACACAGACATGGGTTCTAGTCATGACTTTGCCCTTCATATGGTCTTGAATGACTTAACCTCCCTGAACTTCTTGTCCTTTTCTGGAAAATGAGTGTAAAGATAGCATCTGTCTCGGGGATTTGAGAATCAGAAGATACAAGGAAAGGACTTTATAAACCATAAAGCCTCTCCTACCCCTCAGAGGCAAAGATGATTAGTTTTTCCCTAATCGCATTTTCTTGTTCCAGATGAAACCTTCAGTAAAACCGCCCCAGGTCAAAGCCTCACCAGCCCCTGCCAAGGACTCTCTCGGGAGAGGGGCAGCCCCAACCTCTGGGAAGGCAGGGGATGTGACACCCCAAGTCAGAGGCGGTGCTCTGACCCCAGCCAGCAAGGCCAAGGAGCCGGAAGAGGACTCAGAAAGCAGTGAAGAGGAGTCTGAGAGTGAGGAGGGGGCCCCTGCGGAACCACCCCACCAGGTGAGTCCTGGGGGCGGACTACCCCTCAGCGTCCCGCATCCCCCAGCAGCCAGGGAGTCTTCCATGGCCAGCAGAGGCTGGCCGAATGGCTACATGATGAGCACCTCCTCTGCCAGATAAGACTCACCTTAGGGTTTGGGGAGCAGGAGGTGGAGGTGTGAAAATTGAAGGGCAAGGACAGTTGGGCTTGCGTCAGCCACCTGTGGAAATTGCCCTTTCTGCCCAACCAGCAGCCTAGAAGGGCTGCTTCCTACAGGATGGTCCTGCACCCCACTCTGTCAGTAACACCCCTTTACCTCAGCTTCCTTGTCTAGTGAATGGGATGTGGCCAGCTGGCCCTATTGTGAAGGGACTTAAGTTTTAATTGCCTGGTTGTCTGGCTTCTCGGGCCAAATCATGGTTTGTTAGCTAACAGGAATCCTGTTAACTTCCATCTGCTGGGATCCCCTCCCCTGGGCAAGTGGCCAGGGCTCTGGGCACATCTGAAGGGAAAGCAGTGGGGCTGGGAGGCTGTTGGGGCCGGAGAGCCGGGAGGAGGAAAGCATCAGATAGTGGTGGGAAAAGGCCCCGCAGCCCTGAGCTGGCCAGGTTAGGCCCAGGTCTGGATGATCAGGGGAGAGGCAGTAAGTAAGGTTCACTTTGCTGGGTGTTAAAGAGGAAGGTCAGGTGGGCTGGGCTGTAGGAATCGCAATTGACATAGAGTCCTCAGGGAAGGCCTTACAGAGACATCGAGGACCTGCCACACAGAGGGCGCGGAAGTGGGCCAAGCCAGACTTGGTGCCTGTGCTCACAGAGCTCTCCCAGCAGGGGAGCCTGGCCGAGGGAGGCCCTGACCCCTGTGTACGGGCAACTTTGGGAGCAGTGCAGGGGCCTCAGGGAGGACTGCCAAAGGAACTGGCGTCTGTCTCAGACCCAGAGGAGGAGGCAGTGGTGACCTAGGGAGACGGGCAGGGCTGTGAAGGCCCCAGGAGTGAGAGAGAGAAGCTGACAGGCCAGGCCTGAGCACCAGTCAAGGTAGAGCGTGAGGAGAGAAGCGGGGGCGTCTTGTGAGCCCCAACTAAGGCCTCCGCTTTGTCCTGAAGGTACTACCAGAGGGTGAGGAGAGGAACAAACCACCCTTTCTCTTTTACTAGGTGAAGGCCTCAGAGAAAATTGTCCAGGTCAGAGCTGCCTCGGGTCCTGTCAAGGGGACCCCTGGGACAGGGCCCACCCCAGCACCTCCTGGGAAGGCAGGGCCTGCAGCTGCCCAGGCCAAGGCAGGGAAGCCAGAGGAGGACTCGGAGAGCAGCAGTGAGGAGGAGTCCGACAGCGAGGAGGAGGCGCCAGCTGCCAAGATGCCACTTCAGGTGAGGCCTGGGGAGGGAGAGTCCGTGCAGCCCTCGCCCCTCCCCTGAAGGCCTTCTGCGGACTTGTTCTGCCCTCTGCAAGAGCCCTAGACATGCTCAGAGCCCCGCCCCTTCTCCCCTGGGGTATGTGTGATGTCTTTTGCCCTGTCCGGTCTCTTGTGTCTCCTCCTCATGTCCACTCTCTGGGCTCCCTTCCCTGATTCCATTTGTCTCCCTTCAGGTGAAGCCTTCAGGGAAGACCCCCCAGGTCAAAGCTGCCTCAGCTTCTGCCAAGGAGTCCCCTAGGAAAGGGGCTCCTCCAGTGCCGCCTGGCAAGGCAGGGCCTGCAGCCTCCCAGGTAGGGAAGGGGAAGGGGGAAGAAGACCCAGAGAGGAGCACTGAGGAGTCTGACAGCCAGGAGGAGGCCCCAGCAGCTGTGCCCCCAGCCAAGAGCCCTGCTCAGGTGAGGCTGCAGGTGCCCCTGCTTGGAGAGCCCATCTGTCGGCTTCTCTTCCCCCTCCATACCTGGGGCCCTGCACCCTGCATTTGCATTCCTCCCCGCCTGTCTCCCCTCACACGCAGTCCCCTGTGGGCCCCTGCCCTGATCCTGTCTTTTGTTACTCCCAGGCAAAGCCTGTGGGGCAAAACTCCCAGATCAGAGCTGCCTCGGGTCCTGTCAAGGGGCCCCCTCAGAAGGTGGGGCCAGCAGCCACCCCAGTAGGGAAGCAGGAGGAGGGCTCTGAGAGCAGCAGCGAGGAGGAATCAGACAACGAGGGGGAGGCGCCGGCCCAGGTGAGGCCCCTGCCTGTAAGACTCTTCTCTCCCCATCAGTGTCGGGAGCACCCCCCCTCCCCACACACACACACTGACTGCTTGCCCTCTCGGTTTGTCTCTCTGCACACAGCCATGCTCTCCACTCCCTCCCCTGATCCTGTGTGTCTCACTGCAGGCAAAGTCCTCCGGGAAAATCCTCCAGGTCAGAGCTGCCTCAGGTCCTGCTAAGGGGCCCCCTCGGAAGGCAGGGCCTGTGGCCACCCAGGGCAAGGTCGAGGGGTCCAAGGATGACTCAGAGAGCAGTGAGGAGGAGTCAGACAGTGAAGAGGAGGCGCCTGCAGCCGTGGCTCCAGCCCAGGTAGGGCCCAGGAGGGGCTGCTCTGCAGCCTGACCTCACCACCCTCACCAGTCAGCTCCCCAGGGAGCAGAGGGGAAGGATGGCAGCAGGGCTCCACCCCAGAGCAGATGGGGGCTCTGAATTCAGGCTCCTTCTCTAGCTTCTAACTTCTGCTTCCTCTCAGGCAAAACCGGCTGTGAGAACACCCCTCACCAAGGCCTCCCCAAGGAAGGGCACTCCCATTACCCCAGCACCTGCCAAGGTCCCCCCGGTTCGAGTGGGCACACCAGCCCCTTGGAAGGCGGGAGCAGCAACTTCTCCAGCCTGCACCTCATCCCCAGCTATGGCCAGGGGCACCCAGAGGCCAGAGGACTCTTCAAGCAGCGAGGAGTCCGAGAGTGAGGAGGACCCCGCTCCTACCCCAGTCGTGGGACAGGTGAGGCCAAGTTTATTCAGCTGACTCAGGGCCAGTGCTCACGTGGCCCCTGGGGCACCTGCGACCTGCTTCTCTTCCCTGTCATTCCAGGCAAAGCCTGTAGGGAAAGGTGTCACCCTGAAAGCTGCTTCCACACCCACCAAGGGGCCCTCAGGCCAAGGGACTGCCCCAGCACCCCCTGGGAAGGCAGGGCCTGCAGTGGCCCTGGTCAAAGCTGAGGCTCAGGAAGACTCCTCCGAGAGCAGTGAGGACTCTGACAGTGAGGAGACGGCTGAAGCTCTAGCCCAGGTGAGGCCGAGGAAGGCCCAGCCCATCCCAGCCACACCAGAGCCTGGGGCAGGGCTGAGGAGAGGCTTTTCTGGGCTGCTCTTGCCCTCCCCTCCCCCCTCCCCCGCCCCCGGGTGTGCAGAAACCTCAAGGGCAGCCTCAACTCAGCCTCCTTCCCCACTTTTCACTCCGTCTCCTCCACCTGTCAGAGACGGCAAGATCTCCCCCGCGGCCTTTTGAGCTCCCATTGGGATTCCTTATGCCTTCCACAAGCTCTGTTGAGCACCCCATCTGCCAGGCGCTGTCCGGTCTCCCTCAGGGAGTTCCTAGTCTAGATGCGGGCATGGATGTGTGCCCAGGTTGTTCCAGCATGGTGTGTGCTAAGGCTGAGAAGAGCACGTAGCTGGGCTAACAGCATGGCTGGTGAGAGCGTGTAGGGGTTTCCTGGAGGGAGTGGCATCAGGAACTGGGCTGAGAGAGCCGGCCAGGGGAAGTGGAGTGTT
The DNA here is from genome assembly GCF_011800145.1 of Mirounga leonina. NCBI lineage: Eukaryota > Metazoa > Chordata > Mammalia > Carnivora > Phocidae > Mirounga > Mirounga leonina. Next base: position 6,059,749 of record NW_023270921.1, read on the forward strand.
GCAGGCAAAGAAGCTGGCCTGTGTGAAGGCCCAGAGGGTGGGAGAGCGCCTGGCCTGAGTGAGCTGCCCCAAGCAGAGCATTTTGGTGGGATCACTGAGGGAGGTGGTGTGGCAGGGGCAGACGGCAGGGGTTTGGAGCCAAACCGCCTGGATTCAAGTCCCAGCTCCGTGTCCTAGCAAGTGACGGACTCCATCCAGGGCCTTTGTTTTACTCTTCTATAAATTGGAAATCAACCTTCACAGGATTGAGAATGTAACGAGCTCTCACCTACCACGCCCAGCAAGGGGCCTGTGCGCTGCAGGCTTGCTCATCTGCCGCCCTGAGGGTGGGCCAGGCCAATGGGGAACAGAATCAGGAGTCCCCTCCCCGTTTGGAAGAGTTAAGTTGCAAAAAGTGAAGATTGCTCATGCCCTGTGCTCACTCACAATTTTATTATTTGTAATCGTCACTCTCCCCCGACCCACCCAATAACCACTCAGAAATTAGTCATTTCTTTTTTTTCCCTATACCAAAGCACACATTTTCTATGGATTTTTTTTTTCCCCTCTCCCTGTTGCGTTGTGGGACCCAGGTTCCTGTGATTCCCCTAGTGAGGTTTTGACCTGCGTGTGGGCCCTGCTGGAGTCCCAGCCCAGCAGCTCCTATCCCGTTTGTAAGCTATAGACACACCCCAGACTTTGGCCTGAAAAGTTTCATTGTGCTTTATGGCTTAAGTATTTGTCTTCCCATCTGAGCCTCCCACCAGTACCATTAGACGGGTGTTCATTTGCTTTGCTTTCTGGAGGAGGAAATTAGAGCTTAGAAGAGTTGTTTGCTGACCTGCTTCAGCCCAGCCAGCCAATGAGGGTCCGAGCTGGGCCCGGGGCCCCAGTGTGTCTGCCTCAAAAGCCTTGACTTTCACACATCCTTCTGCTATATCTTGGCCCAAACTTTTCCAACCACAGACATGATTATGCTCTGGGGTCTTACATTCTTCCAAGGTGCAAAGTAAAGCAGCTAATCCCTCTCTAGGGGAGCAGCTTTATAGCCTGATGCCCTGTCAGAAGATGGGGCCTTGCCCAGCTTCAAGAGGTCTGAATTGCCTCCACCGAGACAGGCGGCTCTGATAGGAGTCTTGTCTGAAGGATAAGGATAATTAAGCCTCTGTTGCGAGGTTCTGGTGAGGAAGAAATAAGAGAATCCTTGTATGGCTTCACTCTCAAAATGCTGTCTGCACACACTCAGTGGGTCCCACACTGCTCATTATTGCTGGGGTCAAGTGAGTCAGATAGTCTCTGGTCTGCTCAGAGACCCCAGCCAGCTCAAAGGAAACCATCCATGTGAGAGCTGAGGTTCAAAACAAAGGAACAAAGACAGGACTGGTTCTGGAAAACCAGATGTGCCGGAGCCTGAGAAGGAGGTGATTCTCCATTGCAATGCCATAGGAAGAGAGCCCTTGTGTGAGAGGGATGGGAGAGATGGTCAGTCAGCGTGTCACGATTGGCTGAATAAGTGGTACGGTGCCTTTCGGGCCTGACCTTGTGTTGTATGTTGACCGTACTTTTTTTTTTTTTTTTTTAAGATTTTATTTATTTGTCAGAGACCACAAGCAGTGGGGAGGCAGGCAGAGGGAGAAGCAGGCTCCCCACTGAGCAGGGAGTCCAATGCGGGACTCAATCCCAGGACCCTGGGATCATGACCTGAGCTGAAGGCAGGCACTTAACCAGCTGAGCCACCCAGGCGTCCCTGTTGACCTTACATCTTACGACATTACATTTGCTTACCTGTTTTCCTGGCTTTTGTAGATTCCTTGGGATTTTCTATATACAAACCATGTTGTCTGTGAATAAGGACAGTTTTACTTTTTCCTCTTCAATCTAGATGGCGTTTATTTCTTTTTCTTGCTTTACAGCCCTGGCTAGGTCCTCCAGTACAATGTTGAGTAGCAGTGGTGAGAACAGACACCCTTGCCTTGTTTTCTCATTTAGGGTATAGTGTTCAGTCTTTCACTGTTTAGTATGATTTTAGCTCTAAGTTTTTAAAAGATGCCCTTTATCAGTATGAGGAAGTTTTTGTTTTTGTTAAGATTTTATTTTTAAGTAAGCTCTACACCCAATGTGGGTCTTGAACTCACAACCATAGGTTCAGGAGTCACATGCTCCACTGACTGAGCCAGCCGGGTACCCCAAGGAAGTTCTTTTCTGTTCTTAGGTTGTTGAGTTTTTATTATGAGTTGGAGTTGAATTTTTGTCAAATGCGTTTTTCGGTTGAAGTGATCTTACTGTTTTTTTCCTGTTCTGTTAATGCACTATATTGCACTTAGTTGATTTTCAGGTATTAAATCAACCTTTCATTCTTGCAATAAATCCCACTTGGTCATGCTCCCTTTTCTTTGTTGCTGGATTTGGTTTGCTAAGGTCTTTGTGTCTATATCCACCAGGAGTATTAGTCTGTAGTTTTTGTGTAACGTCTTGGCCTGGGTTTGGTATCCGGGTGATACTGGCCTCCTGAAATGGGTTTGGTAGTATTCTCTCCTTTGTTTTCTGAGAGTTTATGTTGGATTGGTATTATTTCTTCCTTAATAGAATTCACCAAAAAAAGACACCTGGGCCTGGATTTTTTGTGTGTGGAAGAAGATTTTTAATTACTAAATCAATTTTGAAAATTATTATTGGTCTGTTCAGGTTTTTTTGTTTCTTGAGTCAGTTACATTTTATACTGTATTGAGACTTGTGAGGTCAACTTAGTGCTGGTGTCTTCTGTTTTCTTAAGTGAATGTAAAAGACATTGCTCCCCTCTGGATGACTTTTCTATGCTGATGAGCACCTTGACCTTAGCCAGACACAGTCTGTGCTTTAGAGGGCTTTCTTTCTTGACATGCTGATTCTTAGTTTCACTTGGTCTCGTGTGGATCGGGGAAGTCACTGATCAGATGGCATCTCTGAATGAGGCAGGGGCCTAGAGACACTGCCAGATTCCTCATTCTACTTCACATTAGCCCGGTTTGCTTTCACACTCCTGTCAGCAATCTCACTGTCAAAGATTTTACTCTTTGTTGCCCTCATCTATCTAGGTCTGTGTTTGCTTGGATACCCCGAGAGGGCTTGGGGGATCCCTTGGATATCAGTTAAGATTAGATTAAACTGAAGAAAACCTCAAACAGCCATGGTTTTCTGTCTTATTCTGCCATCCTGAGTACCTGGCTCCTGCCTCATACGCTAAGATGGCTGCTAGAGCTCCAGCTGTTACCTCAGCATTTCTTCCAGCTGGGAGGAAGAAGACCCATGTTTTCTACCCGTGTAAGAAAGTTGAATTGTATACTTGACTTCCATTCTGTTAGCCAGAAGTTAAACTCATGGCTGCCTAGCTGAAAAGGGAGCCTGGAAAATACCTCTGCCTTGGGTAGGCTCCTGCTTAGCTAACACTAAGAAAAGTGCTCACAATAAATGAGTTTATGTGCCAGGCACCATGCTAAACACTGTGACTTTCCCATTTAATCCTCGTGATAACCCTGTGGGTGAGCCTTGTTGTTAGCCCCATTTTACAGAGAAGGAAACTGAGGCCACAGAGGTCAGTGAATTGCCCAGGTTCACACAGCTATTAAATGGACGAGCAAGAATCCACACTCAGGCAGCTGACTCCAGAACCGGCGTTCTTGGCTAACCACTCTGCTGCATCTCACCTTCTCCCTTCCATAATTCCTGTTTCTCCTTCCAGGTGAAGGCCTCAGTGAAAATTCCTCAGAGCAAAGCCAGCCCAGCTCCCACCAGAGCAGCTTCAGCCAAAGGGGCAGCATCAGCTCCGGGAAAAGTGGTCACTGCCGTTGCTCCAGCCAAGCAGGAGTCCCCGGCCAAGGCAAGTGGGACCAGAAGCCCAGGAGCCGGAGGGGGGTGGAGCTCGGGAGGAGCACGCAGCTGGTTCAGCCTAGCCAGGGCCCTGCACAGGCAGGAGAGACTTCCGCACAGTCACACCGTGGGTGGGCTTAACCTAAATGGAACCGTGCTGTCTGCTTCCTTCCCTAATGCTGCTACCTTCTCACATTCAGGTAAAGCCGCCAGCGAGAGCCCCCCAGAGCAGTGCCGTCTCGGTGAGGGGCCGGGGGGCCGTGCCAGCTGTGGGGAAGGCCGTGGCCACTGCAGCGCAGGCCCAGCCGGGGCCAGTCAAGAGCCCACCGGAGGACTCGGAGAGCAGCGAGGAGGAGTCGGACAGTGACGGGGAGGCCCCCACTCAGGTGAGGCCCCGGGGAGAGTGGAGAGCAGCTCTTGTGGTCCCTGTGGCTCTCTCCCCTAATTCTGTTGCTCTCACTCCCGGTGAAGCCCTCAGGGAAGACCCCCCAGGTCAGAACTGCCTCAGCCCCCGGCAAGGGGTTCTCCAGGAAAGGGGCTGCAGCAGCCCCTCCCGAGAAGACAGAAGCCACAGCCCCCCGGGCTGGGAAGCCGGAGGAGGCCTCGGAGAGCAGCAGTGAGGAGGCGGCGGACAGCGAGGAGGAGGCGCCGGCCCAGGTGAGGCCTAATGAGGAAGCCGCTACGACACCAGGCCTCTGAGCCGTCGCCGCCCACTCCTCGCGCAGGACTTGGGTTCAGGGCCAGGTGAGGAAGGAAGACCAGATGAAAGCCATGACTCCTGGACCCTTACCCCAGCCGCTGTCCTCTGTGTCTCTTTAGGTGAAACCTGCTGTAAAGCTCCCCCCAGCCAAGGCCTCCCTGATGAAAGGTGTCCCGGGCACTCCTGTTTCTGCCGAGGCCTCCACAGCACGAGTGGACACACCAGCCCCACAGAAGGCTAGACCAGCAACTCCTGCCAAGGTAAGTGAGGCCAAGGATCTCAGGATGTCACAGGGAGTCTTGAGGAGGCTTGGGCTGCGATACAGGTACCAGGAGGTGCTGGGGAGCTAGAGGAAGTCCCCTCCCTCATCTGGGCCTGGGACCCCAGGGAGAGCTCAGCTGGGTGAAGCCTAGGGAGTGGGGAGAGGGAGGGAATGAGGGACCGACTTCTACGTGGACGATTTCCCTTCTGTCTGTGTGTGGAAGGCAGCAGGAGTGGCTTCGGCCTGCAGAAGTTCAGGGAGCCAGACTCCAGGACATAGAGGGCTCCCGTGTGTGATGGCCTCGTAGCCACCGTTGAGCCTTGGTGTCAGGAGAGGCAGTAGAAGGTGGTGGCAGCTAGGGCAAACTGGAGAGTTCTGGTCCCAGCTAGAAAGATGGTCCCTGTCAGCCCCAGCAGCTGATTATGACCGCATGTGGCCACATGTTTGTTTCTTAAGGGAAGCTGGAAGTCCCTGTGCCAGGCCGAGCTTCATCCCCTCTTAGGTTTCTGTTTTCTTCAGGAGTAAAACAAGCACCAAGAAGTTTGTTAAGTGCTCCTAGCACTGACCTCTGCCTTCAGTGCACAGACCAACTACGAGCGCTCCATCTCGCGGATGGAGATAAAGGGATGAAAGATGTTGGCCCTGCTCTCATCTCATGGGGCCTGTAGTCAGTAGGGCAAGGTGAAGTAGTGGATTATTGGAGAATATTCTGGTAGTGCTCTGTCTGATGGAGCTGGGAGAACACGTCTCTAGAGGCCAGAAGAGATGATTGAGCAGAGCTTAAAGGAAGACCAGGGGTTCACCAGACAAGCGGAGCTAGGCCCTCCGGGGCGGGCGGGGGGTTGCGAAGGGGAGGGAATGTGAAGTCACGTGGGTTCCACAAAGGCCAGCCACCCTGTAGGCAATAGTCACTTCTAGTTGCTTGTCACCAGTCACATGTATGGGGGCCTAATGCCAGACTAAGACACAAGGGTCCCAGCCATGTTTAGACATAGCAGTATTTTGGTTTGTTTTTGTTTTTTAAGTTTTAAGTGGGTTCCTGGATCAGGACATCCCAATCTGCGGGAGAAAACCTAATTCCAAGAGCTTAAAGGAGATTGGTCCCATCATGGTGCACAAAGCTTTGGGGTAAAGCTGCTCCAGGTGGTTCCTTCAGCTCTGCGTCATGGGTGACCCAGATTTCTTCCATCTTCTGCTCCCTGCCATGGCAGGGCTGCAGCGTCTCCGGAAGAGCTAGGAAGTCCCCCAGCAGACCTCCCTTCCCCTCACCTCCTTGTCCACATCTAAGGCATGTGCTTCCCCCGCCAAAAAAAAGGCCGCTCCCTGATAAGGGGCCTGTGGTTCTGTGATTGGCTAGGAGAGGGGGCCGCCGTCCCCAGAACCTGGTGAGTGGGTGGGGGGGGGGCGCTAGCAGAGCAGAGTCGGGGGCACAGCTGTTGTGGTGTAGGAAATGACACAAATCAGGATCTCCTAGCTGCTCTTGAGAAATTGGACTCGGGCAGCATAGGCGGCTCTGCCACTTTGCTTGGCCGGACTGAGTAGTGAAGGAGGGGGGGACTCTGCCCCTGCCCTGGGCTCCCCTGAGCTGGTCACCACCAGTGCCTGCTACTCCGTGCTCTCCTCCTCTGGCTCCCCGACCGCAGCTCCTGCCCAGCCAGCCCCCCTCATTTATGCCTGGTCCGGCAGGAGGGGTGGCAGCCTTGGGACACTTCTGGCTGGCTCCTGCTCTTACCTGGGGGTGTTGCAGCCAGATGTGAGCACGCTGGGACCACTACCACTGGCTCACCCCTGCAGCCTTGTCCCAAGCTGCTGTCTCCTCTCATCTGGACGCCGGGCCACCAGCACTGCAGCCCTCAGGTTTTAGTGGGGTCTGACTCCTACTTCCCTTTCAAGTTCAGAGTGGGCTCTGGAGGGAGCATTAGCAGAGGGGAAGGCTGTGTTTCCGGTGGCCGGGGGCATGCTGAGCCAGCAGCTGTCCTCCCATGCGGGTAGTAAGGGGCCGTGCTGCCTCCCGTGGACAGCCAGCATCAAGGGCATGCTTGCTCGCTGGCCGTGGTTTCCCTGCCCCAGTCTCTCAGTCGTGTTCCCCTTCAGCTAACACCCCCTGCCTCCTACCCATGTGCTTGTCCCCTCAGAAGGAGGGTAACTCCAAAGCTGCCAGAAGCAAGCCCCTGGCCCCAGCACCCCCAGAGAAGAACACAGAGGGCTCCTCGGAGAGCAGCGACGAGGAGCTGCCGGCCAGCCAGGTAGGCCTTTCCTTCTCTTTGGGACACTGCAGACTCAGGGCAGCGGGCCCCTGAGGGGTTGCGAGGGCAGACCTTTGCCATTTAAACAGCACTTCACGGTCTCCTGGTTGAGCCATTCATCTTCACGGTAACCCTGGGAGGTAGGCAGCGGGGCATCACTGAGCAAGCATCCAGTCTTCAGAGCCAAACGGTGGAGGGTCAGTGCTGGTTCTCCCAGCTGCCAGTTCTGTGACCCCGGGCACACCCTGACCACCCTGAGGCCCAGGTATCTGCCCTGGAAGCAAGCAGGGTAGCAGTCCTCCTTCCTGCATCCCTGCACAACGCGCTGCCTGATGGGAGTGCCTGTTCCTGCGGGAGGGCACGTGCTGTGGCCCATTGGATGCATCAGGAATCAAAGCCCAGTGAGTTGAAGTCCATTCCCCAAATTCTCATGACCCATAAGAAGACAAGGCAGGGCCGGATGCTGGTCCCCTGGCTCCCGATACATCCCCGCTTGCTGTCTGGGACCGGGAGCCTTCTCTGTGGGGCTTGTCAGAATCCAGCAGGCATGTCCGGGACCTCACTCTGGCGCCCATGGCACGCGTTCACATGCTCTGCTGCACCCGCGGCCTCCCCAGACTCCCCCTAAGGTTGGGACCAGGCCCACCTTATCTCCCCAGCTTGCTGAGTCCAGGCCTCTGCCTTTCCAGCAGAGAGCAGTGCCCTTTGTCCTGTAGCCCCAGGTGCGTGGACGCCTCTGCCAGGTCCCCTCAGGGTCCCTGGAGTCCTATAATTACCAGACCCTCTGCTTAACCACCTCCCTCGTATACCTACCGTACCACATGCTGATTGGCCCACCAGTGAGGTCAGACGCTGCGTGCCACCCTCGGTGACGGGGTGGGGTGCTCACTGCCGTTCTCTGCTCCGTAAAGTCCTGATGAACAGCTACACCTAACGTTATCGGTCACTTTCCGTGTGCCAAACCCCGTACCTCGTTAGCCTGCTCAGTCCCCACAACAGCCCTCTGAGGGTAGGTCCTTCTTTTATTCCCATTTGAAGGAGGAATCAGTGAGGCTCAGAGAAGTTGAGTGACCTGCCCCGGCGTCCCATGGCCAGAAACAAGGGGACAGACCTGGCATTTGAACCCAGGCTGTGCATACGGTGCCCACGGGCTGGCACTGCCTGCACTGTTCTCTCTCCAGGGAAAGTGGAGGGCGGCCCGGGCCTTGCCCTCTGGCGGTCCAGGCGCCCTTAGGAGGCCGCCGCCTTGTCTGAGCAGGATCAGGACAGCTGGGAGGGAGGGGGCCGCCTCGCCCTGCGTTGTGGGGGCGGACTAACACAATTAAAATGAACATCATGCTTAAGTTGAACCATTTAATTGGTACATTAGTCCTGAAGATTCTGGAGTCCCTATTAAAAAAGAAGCAGGAAAAAAGTTGGCATTTTGTGCATTTCCCTAAGAGGATTCAGGGAAGACGGCGCAGCCTGAGGAAGCTGCAGCCTCTCCTCCCTGCTGGGGGATTTTGAGCTCCTTCATCCCCAGCTCACTAATTATGATCATTATCACTATTATGCATTTGTCAAGTACTTCTTTACTGACAAGTTTCACTCTGTTTTTATTATTAGCCTATCAATGGAGAAAAGGGATCAATGCCAGAATGGTGGGCAGAGCCTCAGGCTGGGGGGCAGGGGCGATCGTGGCTCCATTCCCAGGCTCCCTCGCTGTGCCTCAGTCTCCCCACCTACAAGGATGGACCCCAGCCTCTTTCTCTGAGATGGACTTCGGGGGGGGGGTGGTCTGTGGCTCCGCCCTGTTGCTGGCATTATTAACCCTAGGCCAGGGTCTGTGCTGGGGTTGGTGCCGTATTAAAAAGACCTAAGCCCTGCCCTCAACGTTTCAGGTAGAGTCAGAGAAGAAGATCCGTAAGGAGCTAAATTAGGGTGTTAAGTCGAAACCCTAGCATGGTTGATCCTGGAAGGAGCTCCTGTCTGGTCCCTGGAGAGCAGACTTCCAGTCCAGCTCTGGTACAGTTTGCTAGTCACCCTGGGTGAGGCCACTTGCCTTCTCAACCCGTGGGGTGACATTCCTTGGGGGCTGGTGAACCACGAGGCTGCAGGCCCAGCCTGGAGGGGGATTTCCCAGCCCTTTTGGGTGGGACTGGCCCAGGACCTGTTAACTAGGCCCTGGGCAGTTCTGCAAGGGGCTTTTGGGTGCCTTCTCAGCTCTATCCCTTACTGCAGAGTTAACAGCCTGGGCTGGCCAGCCCCCCACCCCCACTCAGCCCCAGACTGGAATGAGGGCAGAGTTGGTGAGCCCAGCTGTGACAGCGGGCCCCCAGGTTTGGTTCTGCAGTAGGAAGGGCGTCCCCGCTTCCCTCTGGGCCCTCGTGGCCGACAGGGAGGCCCAGCCAAGTGTCCAGGCTGCATCAGCTTCCCGTGAGTCTTTGTCACCTCTGTGTGTGCTGTGCTTTGCGGTTTTCAAGGCGCATCAGAGCCCCTCTGGTGAGCGAGCCCAGGCTGGGATTACTAATAGCCTTTTCAACAGGTAGGAAACAGGCCCTCGAAGCTCAGGGGCCTCACCACATGGTGAGGTCTGTCAGAAGTGGGGTCAGAGGCGGCTTTCCCCATATCCCTGGGTCGCACGGCCCACCTTTTGAACGATCCGATGCTGCTGCTGCACTGTTGTCGTGTCCAGGGCCCAGCCCTGGGCCCCTCGTGTCCCTGCCCTCCAGTGCCAGGCCCCCTGCACCGCCCCCGGGGCCGAGGCCGAGGCCGTGTGGGCAGGTGGAACAGGGAGGAGGAGGCTTTTGCTGCTGAGCTGCTTTTAACATCCCAGACGCTATTGTTTGCCTCGGTGGGTTCGGTGCCTCTCTTCGTCCCCGACAATCTGTTCTTCTGTCTTCTCACATATATATAGATCCCCCCCCCCCCCCCTCAACTGTAAGCCTTCTCCCACTTCCCATCCTTCTCTCTTTCATCATGTGGGAAGGCAGGCTCTGGAAGTGGCAGATCAGAGCAGCCGCGGGGGAGGCTGTTTGGCAAGGGTGGGAAGGGCCCCAGCCCAGCAGAACTCCCACCCTCGGGCGGGCACCTCTCTGCTTGACTTTTCAGGATGCCTCTCCCACCGCGCCCTGGGCTGCCCTGGGCCCCCCTGGGCCCCGGAGGTGGGCGGGGTGGGGTGATGGGCGAGACGGGGTCCCAGACCTTGGCCTCGGGCAGCTTCCTCCTGCTGTCTTGTGTTTCCCCCCGGGCAAGGGAGGGTGTGGAACTTAGACCGAGTCTGACCTCGGGGGATGGAAGGTGCAGGCTCCATGTGTGTGAGGGTGCCCTTGTGTACGGTGGACATGTCCACCAGAGCTGCCACCCCGGCCTGGTCCGCAGGATCCCAGGGAGCGGCCACTTTCTCTCTCTTTTACTGCCTCACTGGAAGCTGCAAAGCCTGCCCAAAGATAGAACAGCATGCAGAACCCCCGCGTGCCTTCCCCAGCCTCAGCGGGTCTGCACTTGTGACCAGGCTCGCTTCATGCAAGCCCTCCACTCCTTCCCCAGCACCCCTGGCTTCCTCTCTCTGATGAGAGGATGGCCACCATACAGTATCACTCCTAAGAAACTGGCCTGCGCACTCGGCATCCCCACTTCCCAGATTGTCTCATGAACGATAGTCTACATCTGGTGTGTTCGGATAAGAGTTCACACAGGGCACACACTGCATTGGGTCCCTTGAGTCTTCACCTTGGCTTTTCCCCCGTGCGGTTTGTTTGTTGAAGACATGGGGTCAGCGTGAAGTCAGGTTGTTGTGCCCTGGGCCACAGCTCAGGAGGCTGCACCAGCGTGGCTGGGGTGGGGGCAGCTCGGTTATGCACAGCTCCCCAGGAGAATCGTGGGGGACAGCCGGGCAGCTGAGGGGCCTGCTGCTTGGAGCACCCGGCTCGGCCGGCATCTGTCCGGCCCTGAAGTCAGCCAGAGGAAAGCAGGCTGAATTGGCTCTTCTGGCCCTGGCTGTACAGTCAGTAAGCTTTGCAGCCTTGGGCAACTCTTCTCCCCTCTCTGCACTTCTAGTTTTCCCAGCTGTACAGTGGAGCCAGGACCGCTGACCTCAGGGGCTCCTGGGGGCTGTGAGGTGCTGTGTGGGTCTTAGCAGGTGCATGGGCGGGTGGCGCACTGAGAGTGCTGTGGGTGGCCGGAATGGCCTCTGCCTGCCCGGCTGCCCTGCGCGCTCTGGACCCCCACCCAACCTCCCCTTTGCCTGGCCAAACCTTTAATCACTGGGGGGGTATGTTTTGTTTTTGTTTTTCAAGGTGATTAAACCCCCTCTGATTTTTGTCGACCCTAATCGTAGTCCAGCTGGCCCGGCTGCTACCGCCACACAAACCCCGGCGGCAAACACCCCGAGGAAGGCCCGGGCCTCGGCGAGCACAGCCAGGAGCTCCTCCTCTGAGAGTGAGGATGAGGATGTGATCCCCGCCACGCAGTGCTCCACTCCTGGTGAGCACGGGCCCGCTACGCAGGGCTGAGTCCCGTGCCGCAACCGCCAGGCTCGCCTGGCAGGGGCCGCCGGGCTCGCACGCAGCGCACGCAGCACACACAGCTCACTGCGGCCCAAGGGGAGAGGCTGCTGGCTGAGTCACCCAGCACACGGTTGTTGGTCCGGAGGGGCTTGGAGCCAGGTCTCTGCCCCTGGCATTGGTTCGTCCCGATAAGCAACTACCTCTGGTCTCCATCTCCGGAGCCAGCATTTGCCAGCACTTCTCTGTGCCAGCTCCAGGGGGTGGAACCCACGCCAGCGGCTAGAAGCTGCAGACAGCAGGTTCCTACGTAATCTAAGGGAGAGCTTTGTAACAACTGCCTGCCTGAACGGGGAGAGGGCTGTGAGGTGGTAGTGAGCCTCGTGGTCCTGGTGGCATGTACAGAGGGTTAGGTAATCCCTAACCAGACATCGTAGGCAAGGATTCCTTCTATCCGTGGGAGACAGGACCCTATCTGGGGTTTCTTTTGACTTCTGAGAATCTGGTACTCCCGTTGCCATCAGGAAAATGGCTAATGTTGTTGTGACATTCTGTGAGGGTAATAATAAGACCTGATTTTGGTGGGCTCATTAAATACAGAATAGCACAGAAGAAGAAATGTCACCGTAATCACGCTGTCTGGAATAATTACTGACGTTTTAGAACTGTTAATTTTACCGAAACTACAGGAACTGCAGCTGTATCTGTGTTTTTAGTGAGGTCATAGTGTGCACACGTGCTCTGTAATTTTTACTTGACGAACTGTGACATTACGTATTTACCGTGTGAGTCCTGCTGGTCACAGAGCTGTCCTTTGGGAGGGCTTAGCATAGTTTATGTGGGCGGTGCCAGGCTGGAGGAAGCGACGGGCTTTGTGTGGGGGCTTTGGGGTTATCACGAACAGTGCTACAGTGAGTGCACGGGACTGAGCCTTTGCAAATGACCATGACATTCTTACGAAGACTCTTCTAGGGACCCCTGGGTGGCTCAATCGATTAAAGCGTCTGCCTTCGGCTCAGGTCATGATCCCGGGGTTCTGGGATCGAGCCCCACATTGGGCTCCCTGCTCAGCAGGGAGTCTGCTTCTCCCTCTGTCTGCCGGCCGCTCCCCTACTTGTGCTCTCTCTCTCTGTTCTGCCACGTAAATAAATAAAATCTTTAAAAAAAAAAAAAAAAGACTCTTCTAAATGCACAGAGTCCCATTTGGTAGCCGTGCTCCCCACCAGTGCTCAAAGTGGTGGCCTGGCCAGCTGAGGGACGGCAGCATCGAGGACTGAAGTGTGGGGAGGGGCCAGGGAGAAAGCCTGGGGTCACAGCAGTCCTGTGGTTCCCCTGAGCTCGTGACACAGAGCTAATGACGGCTCCTGCCTGTGAGGCTCAGGGATGGTGTTTGGTTTTTTAATTTTATTTATTTTTGTGAGAGAGAGAGCATGAGCCAGGGATTCGGGGACAGAGGGAGAAGCAGACTCCCCACGGAGCAGGGAGCCCGATGCGGGGCTCAATCCCAGGACCCTGGGATCACGACCTGAGCCGAAGGCAGATGCTTAACGACTGAGCCACCCAGGCGCCCTCGGGGAGGACATTAAACAGGCTTCTGCTGCAAATGCCGTGAGCACTGGGCCCTGTCCCCAGGAAGGGCTGATAATTGGGGATTGCTGCATGTGTGCCCTGACTTGCACCCCATCCTGCTCCATTTCAGCCAGTAGAACCAAAGCAGCCGTGCTCACGGTGCACCCAAGGCCAGCTGTCAGGGCCAGCACTGTTGGGGCCGGCAGCAGGGAGGCGTCCGGTCGGGTGTCAGAAGGCAAGAAACAGGAGGCGCCCGTCGCTCAGGTACAGCAGGCAAGGGAGGGCCGTGCAGGCCGGCAGGGGCGAGGGGACCCCCCCCCGCCCTCCCCACCCCCACACATGCTGCTGGGTGGGGCTGCCGTCGCTCTCCTCCACACACCGCCCTCCCCCCCCAAGGAGCCGCCCCCTCGCAGCCAAGCGCCTTCCCTGGCTTGGCTGCAGCCCCGACCAGGCTCCCAGATACCTCTGAGCTGTGAGGAAGAGTAGTCTGGGAGCGTGGCCCCCAGGCAGAGCCACGCTGTGGCTCCGCGAGCCCCTCGGCAGCCGTTCCAACGTGGTTGCGCTTTTGGTTTGTTTGCCTTTTCCGTCCCGGTTTGGAAATGCTGTGAACAAACCTTGTCTCTCTTAGTGTGGATAATGGTGACTTCCTGGCCTTCACCATTTTCAGTGCATTTCTGTTGGGTCTTTGCCTAAATCTACAGCCTGAGCAGGGTAGAGTTAGCAGCTCCTTGTGCGAACGACAGAGCTGAGCGCTGTCCCTCAAGACCGTTGAGGCCTGTCCAGGATTAGGCAGGGCCAGAACCCAGGTCTCCTCACTCCCCACCCCGCTCCTGGGCCACGTGGGCTAGTTTTCCCATCCCATTGCACCCCACCTCTCTCTTCTAAGAGGGCAGGAGGGAGCTGGGCGCCCCTAGCCCAGAGGGGCTCCCCACGAGCTACAGCCCAAGAGAAGCTTCCTGGGAGCACGGGTGCCGGCCAGCTGTGCTATGGTCACTGCGCCCGGCAGCCCGCCTCCGTTCGGCCAGCAGATGGTGCTGAGCATCTGTCCGCACCAGGCAGACGGCAGGGAGGGGCTCGTGGGCCATGAAACAAGGAAGCCAACAAGTACTCACCAGTTGGTGGGTACTTTGAAAGGAACTGAGTCTAAACTAGAGAATAATGAGGTGAGCTGCTTTAGGAAGGATGGGCAGGAAAGGGCAGCCTCCCCATCGAGGCTAGAGAAGCAGGCAAGCCAGGGCGAGCCAGGGAGGACTCCAGCCAGGGGAACCCGGGCTGGGACCATCTGGGGAAGCACTTGGGTGGGAGAGCTGGGGGAAGCAGCAAGGCAAGAGGAGCCAGGCCCGACAGGCCGTGGTGAGGGCCGCCCAGGTTTGCAGGGGGAGCCCCGCCCGGCTCCTTTCCAGTTCTGTCTCCCTGACTAGTGGCAGGTGTGGGAAGCAGGAGTGGCACCAGGGAGACCTTTGAGGAGGTTTTTGCAGACACCAGACTAGAGGCTTTTCCCAAGTGCAAGCTCAGATTGAGTTGGGGGGGGCCTCAGGTGGGAGCCGAGCTGCTTCCCTCCCCTGGGCTAAAAGCTGTCTTTGGCTCCACTGAGAACAGTAGGATCAGCTGACAACCTACAGCCTGGCCCTGTTTTCTGCCCCTGAGGGTGGTATTACCCCCTTGACTGTCCCTCAGTCCCCTCCTCCAGCCCCCCTGGCTCCTTGTGCAGATACAGGTCCCCTCCGACCCCAGCCGGGATCTGAGCAGGGCCTGGCACAGATGGCATCCCGAGGACCTGCGAGTCTTAGGGCTGCCTGTGGCTGTCCACAGGTGACAAAGAGGAGCCCTGCTCGCCTCCCTCTGACCCAGGCCGCCCTGAAGGTCCTTGCCCAGAAAGCCAGTGAGGCCCAGCCTCCTGCTGCCAGGACCCCGTCTTCCAGTGGGGTGAGCAGGGGAGCCTGGGGGGGGCGGCCCCACCCTGGAGGGGACAGTGTGAGCAAAAATGACAGACCATAGAAGGGAGGGGCCAGGGAGGGGCCCAGGTCCCAGCGCCAGCATTTACCGCCCTGTGACTGTTGCATGCACACGTCTGTAACCCACACCACCCGCCCCCAGCCTCCGCTGCCCGGCTCAGCGTTTGTGGGAGGGCTGAGTGAGGCCTGGTGCAGAGCAGCTAACAGGCGCCTAGCCCTGAGGTAACTGGGGTGTTCGGTAGGCACCAAGTTTATTTCCCTTCATTTTTTTTTCTGTTCTCTCGCTCTCTCTTTTTTTTTTTAAACCAAATTAGGTTGACAGTGCTCTGGGAACACTCCCTGTGCAGGCCAAGGGGACCAACAAGCTCAGAAAGCCTGAGGTTCCTGCGGTCCAGCGGGCCACAGCCCCTCCTGCCGGACGCGCCAAAGCCAAGGCCTCTGACACCTCCAGTGACGGGGACGACAGCAGCGGCAGCTCTTCAGGGAGCGAGGAGGGTGCTGCCGGGACCCCGATGGCTCCCTCGGCCCCCAGGCTAGGTGAGGGTCCCAGGAGAAGGCTAGGTGGGCCCCGAGCGGGGGAGTGGCGGCCTCGGCTCTGTATCTCCACCTGTTCTGCAGCCTGGGCCCAGTCACCCCATGCTGGGCCTCAGTTTCCCATCTGTACAACCCCACGAGGAGGTTGGTCCAAATGATACCAAAGATCTTCTAGCTCTGCTGTTTGACCACTGCCAGCTTTTTACTCTCAGGCTCCCATAACTGACCCCCCAAAGTCCCGGGGTCATGCTTCCCGCACAGAATGGGGCACCTGGGTGGCTCAGGCGGTTAAGCATCTATCTGCCTTCGGCTCAGGTCGTGATTCCAGGACCTCATCGGGCTCCTTGCTCAGCAGGGAGCCTGCTTCTCCCTCTTCCTGCCACTCCCTCTGCTTGTGCGGGTGCGCGCTCTCTGATAAATAAATAAAAACTTTTAAAGAAAGAAAAGCAGGGAAGCAGAAGTCGGGCCTCAGGAATTAGAATGGAAGGTTTTGGCATTGAGATGTCTTGCTTAGAAGGCTGCGAATAGCCATTGAGCTGGGAGGGAGTTGTAGGAGCAGGTAAAGCCTTGGGCAGGAGGGCGAGGGACCAGCGGAAGGTTCAGGCCATCCCAGGGCCTCCCGACAGCTGGCCTCTGCCCCCCCCACCCCCAGCAGGTCCGGCCCCCTCCACGACGGAGACCTTGGTGGAGGAGACCACAGCGGAGTCCAGTGAGGACGAGGTGGTGGCACCCTCTCAGGTAATGGTGAGGGAGGGGACTGGCCCCTTGGGGGCCTTCGGGCGGGCGCTAGAGGCCACGTGCTGCAGTGTTAGGCTGAGGCCATCCACCATGGCAGGGCCCCGTCTCTCCCCCTGAGGCTCTGTTTCAGCATAGAGCCATGAGTAGTGGACTCCTAGAGCCTATAGGAAAGGCTTGCCTTGATTTTAGATGAGTCCCAGAAAAAAAAGACATTTTGGAACAGATGGGATTTTTCTAAGGTTATCTTCTGTACACGGCAAGTGCTAGTGATTTTCCATTCGCATTAGTAGTGAGAGATTGTCTTTTTAAATGTGGCTGAGGGAAATCTGTATTAATTAAAACTGCAGGAGGTCCGTATGAAGGGCTCATGTGCCCCACGCCAGGTCCGAGAGGGCTGGCCCGACCTTAGGGGCTCCTGGGACGGCTTCCTCAGAGTAGGCCCTGCACTCACGGGTGGAGCAGGGTTCCAGCCACGTTCACACTGGGTTTCTTCAGTCTCTCCTCTCAGGTTATGTGACCCCTGGGCCGACTCTGGCCAATTCCCAGGCTTCAAAGGCCACTGCTGGGCCAGACCTCAACCCCTCGGCGTCCTCTACTTCTGCCACCAAAGATGCCCCAGACGGCAAGCAGGAAGTGGAGCCCCAACATGTAGCAGGCACCGTATCCCCTAAAACAAGTGAGTCAAGGGCCACAGGAGAGACACGGGGACACGGAGGGACAAGGCAGTGGGCCCTTTCTTTGCCTCCCTCACGAACAGTCCTACCAGTATGGTCCTGTCTGTCACAAGGGCCTCTCCAAGCAAGGCCTGGTGCCCCACATCTGGGTGTCTGGCTCTTACGACCTGGGACAGCCTGGAAGTTGGGTTTTCCAGCTCTGTGGGATGCTGGTGCATCTGGTCGGGTGATCCGTGCCTTCAAGCGGCCTTGGCTTTCTCTAACTGTCCCCGTTGCCTCTGCTTCCTAACAAATGGACACATGGTGTGGGGTGTGGGAACTGAGGCAGCTCAGATGGAAGGCAGGAGCCATTTTTGGAGAAGTCTCTAGCACGTGGCAGAGACCCCAGGTGATGGGCTGACTTGTAAAGCCTCAGACAGGACCCTAGCCACACTGGGCCTCTGGGTCTTAACCACAGAGGGCAGAGTAGATCCATCCAGTGAGTGTCAGGGCGTGGCACACACAGACAGTTGTCACGCGGTGTTTGGAGGGCAGACCGGAGTTGCCGAGGTCACCCAGCCTGGGGCATTGCCTGTGCTGAGGGACAGATAGCTCTGATGGGCACGCCTGGGACAGCTCTAGGCATTCCCCAGCTGTGGTGTTCTAGGGTGTTTGTAGACAGGAAGCAGAGACGTGGGCTGCAGGGAAGGAGGTTGCCAGCGCAAACCTCCTCAGCTTCCCCCTCCAGCCAACCCCTGCCGTTGCCAAGAAGCACCAAACAACTGAATTGGGCCTCCGTCTGTCCTGGGACGCCGCCCCCCACGACCCCTGCTCAGCCTGCCGTCTGCGCCTCCCCTGAGCTCCCACCCTGGGCCCACCGCATGCTGCGGGCAACAGGCCCCAGCCCCATGACGGGGAGCTGGGTCGGGCCACAGGGCGCCTCTCAGAGCCAGCGTGTAGGCACGGTTGTGTGTGTGAGGCCCAGAATGAGTGCAAACCTGCCGAGTCACCCGGGAAGTCAGGGGCAGCAGCGGGATACTGCTAATGTTGCCCCCCCCCGCCCCCGCCCCCCGATACCCCAGCCTTGGCTTTAGCTGCAGCTCACCGCTGCTGGGTCAGCAGAAGGGTCGTTGCTCACTGTCTGCCCCAGTGTTCTTTGTGAGGGGCGGGGGCGACGGGGAGACATTTTAGAGGGGGCTGTGGATGGGTTTTTTCACACGTGTAGTGAGCACACAATTATCAAAGGAGAGCAGAGGCGTGGAAAATTCTAAACAAAGGCTGCACCAGAAGTCACTCTGGCAGGCAGCAAACCTGCTTCGTCAGCCACCATGTGCGTATACACCAGGCCCGTCACCCGCTAGGCTGCCTTGTCCCCTGACCAGCTCTTATCATGAGTCCGTGACTTAGAATAGAGGCCTCACCGTTCATCTGAGCCCTTATTTTACCAATGGGGAGACTGAGGCCAAGGGAGGAGCACAGTCCCACAGCATGCTGGTGGTAGTCAAACCTGGAATCCAAGTCCCTTGCCTCCCAGCTCTGGACCTCTGACTGGACAATACCGTCTCCCTCCTGTCTGACCTTTCATTTTGTTGGTAGAGTTCACTCCCCATCCTTAAGATTCTGGAGTCCTTTTCCATCTCCAACCTGACTGGAGTGCAAGGAGACGAAAGAGCTAAGTTAGAAACTGCTGGAAAGGTGTGAGCCAGGCAGTGGGGCAGAGTGACCGCTGGGCCGCCCTTTCCCTGTCTGTACCTTGTCCGAGGAGGTCAGCTGTGTCCCTAGACGCCCCCTTGGCTTATACGTGAGTGGGCCGCACCCTGCACGTGCAGGGTGAGCCTGTTTCCTAACTCTCCCGATCCGTGACCCCGTGTTCTCTCTCCACAGGCAGAAGGGAGGCTAATCCCACGCCTCAGAAGCCCCGGAAGCCCAGGAAGGAGGCCGAGAGTCCCCAGGCCTCCATACTGGCATTGCAGAGCGACCTCAGCCGGCGCCTCCTGAGCGAGCCCTGGCCCCTGAACGAGGCCGGAGTCCAGGCCTCGGTGGTGAAGGTCCTGACGGAGCTGCTGGAGCAGGAGCGGAAGAAGGCCGCGGATGCTGCCAAGGAGAGCAGCAGGAAGGGCCGGGTGGGCCGCAAGCGGAAGCTGTCGGGGGACCAGACGGCCGCCAGAGCCCCCAAGAGCAAGAAGAAGCAGCAGCTGGTGGCTGGGGGAGGTGGGGAGGGTGCCGGCTCGCCAGAAAAGGCCCTCAGGACTCCCAAGGGGAAAGCCAAGAGAGACGGAGTGAGTGGTGACCTCAAGGAGAAGAAGGAGAAAGCGTCTCCTGGCTCCCAGGGGGCCAAGGAGAAGCCAGAAGGGGAGCCAGGGACACTGAAGGTTGAGGGTGGAGACCAAGGCAACCCAAAGAGCAAGAAGGAGAAGAAGAAATCCGACAAGAGTAAGTGGCTGGCCGGCTGCAGCCTGGAACAGGCTTTGGGGCCCATGCGGAGAGCCTCCAGTCAGCATGCCGTGGGGGCGGGCCGCCGGCGGGCACAGAAGGGACAGGCTGCGAACTGGTTGGTCTGGGGCCGGGGTGGGGGTGGCAGAGCCGGAGCTGGGTCCCGGAGCTCTGGGCTGACCTGCCAGGGAGCCGGGGAGATGCAGCTGCGGGGTGCAGGGTGCGGCCTACTCACGGGCCAGCGGTGCTCGCTCCCGGCGGGCGGCCAGTTGTCACGCGCGCTTCAGCGTCCTGCTTCTGCAGCCCAGGCACCTAGATAGAAGCTTCCCCTCAGAGCTCATGGCGGCTGGCCCTTCCCAAGCTCTGCGATAGACTCTGCGTGCCGCAGAACCTCCTTTCGTCCAGCCCTGTCTGTCCCTTAGGTGATGTTTCCGTTTACAGGTAGAATGTCACTTTTTAAAATGTGTGGAAGTTTTAAAAAGTGAGTTAGAAATAGTAGTCCAGATGGTCCGTGGATGGGCTCTTGGGCCAGGGCAGGTGGTCACAGAGGCCTGGGCCTGTGTTTTGATGGGTCCCCGGAGTGTGGGGAGAACTAGGGACCTGGCATTGGGAGGAGTGGTTCTAGGATCCCTTGAGACCAGCCCTATCTCTTGACATTGACCCCCCCGCCCCCACCATGCTTCTGTTATGTAGAGGCTTTACTTTCTTTCCTTAGAAAAAAAAGACAAGGAAAAAAAGGAAAAGAAGAAGAAAGTAAAAAAGGCCTCAACCAAAGACCCTGATTCACTATTCCAGAAAAAAAAGAAGAAAAAGGTAGCGTGAGTTCCTGAGGGGTCTCCAGCCAGAAAAAGGACCCAAACCCAGTCCCCAGGGTGAATGTGATCAGCCCCATCCTGTGTGTGTCAGAGTGCGGGTGGGGCAGGCCAGACCTGCTCCCTGCCCCCGATCCATTCTCAGGGTCCAGAGGTTGGGGCCTCATGAATTGTGACAAGCTGGCGAAGATGGGTGGAAGGCACGGGCCACCCTGAGGGAGGGACATGGCCTGTGTGTGTGAAGCCGTGGGAGTGGCCCCGTCTTTGTCTGTGAGGTGAAGGATGTTCTTGGGATGGGTGAAGGAAGGAGAGCCCTGAGGTGGGGGGCAGGGAGGCTAGCCAGGAAGACTGAGGTGAGAGGGTACATTCCCTGGGATGTATGTACCCCAGCTGGCAGGGTATCCCCATCACAGAAACACACCCCTCTGCTTTATGGGTTCCAGAGGCTGATCACCGGAGTAGGGGGGCCTCTGCACCTTACACGGTGCAGTTCTCACCATGGCCAGCGGGGCCTCAGCTGTGTTCAGCTGAGCATCTGCTGGCTTCAGTGTCCCGGGCTCCTTCCTGGGCAAATAGGGCCCCAGCCCTGCCCTTGGGGATCCCTGTATACCCAATATCTGTTCCGGGAGGGGGAGCTGCAAGTCCTCAGGAGAGAACCGGTTATCACGTCCGCTCGGGGGCGGGGGGGGGGGGCGGGGGGGGCGGGGCTGCTTCAGGTACAGGAGCTTCTCCTCCTTCTCTCCTCACAGAAGAAGACAGCAGAGCAGACTGTCTGAGGGGCACACGGCGACAGGTATGCTTCCTGGCCGGGGGATCCCTGCTGACCTCCCCTCCCTGGTGAGGGTAGGAGGGTAACTCTAGCATCTGGCCTGGTCGCAGGGGCCAAGCAGGGGGAAGGAGTGGGGGCTGGAGAAAGTGGTTCTGTCCCTCAAGGTCAGTGGGGCCAGTGAGGCGATGCCAGAAATCAGAGCTGCAGAATCAGAAGGATCTAGAATAATGATGGCCGGGACCAACACAGCACTCCCTGGGTGCGGGCACTGGGATAGTGCCTCTTTGTAGAGGAGGATGAGGCTCGAGGTCAAGTACGGCTTGGTCTCTTCCCGCCACTGTCCACTTCCTCTTCCTTGTGATCTTGTCATTTGAGGGCATTCCTCATGGGGAAGATGATGTTTCCTCAGGATAAGCCACTCTGACGGAGCTGTGCTTTCCGGGTGGTGGTGAAGCGGCTGATGGGACCCCAGCAGCCACCAGCCCCCTGGAAATGGGGGGGGGTGGACACAGCCTACCTGGCTGGCGTTGAGGATTAAGTGAAGTGTGGAGCACTAAAGCGCTCAGTCCCATTCTGGGACACGGTCCGCACTGAAGCACCCGCTGTGGTTAAAGCTCCTCCCCTGCATCAGAGACACCGGGTTTTGATTTTATTTTCTTCTCTTTGGAGAAAAAGGTCGGGACATCTTATATCTGGATATGTTTCCTTCACCCAGGGATTTCCTAGCCAAGTGGTGACCAGCCCCATGCCTCTGCCCTCTGGCCACCATGGGTTGGGATTCAATCTTTAACTTCCCTCCCTCCCCAGAAGAAGCCAGCCCGCCGCAGAGCCCGTGCTGGCCGAGCTAGTGAGCCCTGCACAGGCTGGTCCGAGGAGGAGGAGAAGTGACTTGCACTCACCGACTCCGCGTCTGACTTCTGTCCTGACACAGAATGCTTCAGATAGATGTGTACAGTATATATATATTTTTTTAAGTGACCTGCCCCTCCCCCTTCAAACCCAGCAGGCCCAGGGGCCTCGGGACTTTCCATCTCTTGGCCCTGCAGACCTAGCAAGGCCCAGCCTGCAGCTCCTTCCACGTCTCTGGTCTCTGGCTGATGCTGAGGCTTTGTTCTCTGTCAGTTTTTCCCTGTTTTGTTTGTGGTTTTTTGTATCAACTCAGAAAATAAAAGGCTTGAAGGAAAGGTTCAAGTTCCCAGCGCATCGGGGACAAATGTTTTGCAATTGACTTATTCTTGGAAGGGACAGCCTGGCTGATGCTTGGAGGTGACCAAATCCTGCTCAGGATTTGTTCTTGGCTACATATCAAGCTCTGGGACGCTGTGGTGAGTGGAACGGACAGGTTGCCAGAGAACAAGACTCTGCGAAATGCCCCAGGTGCTGAGTCAGCGTGGGGAAGGCTTCCCGGAGGAAGTGGCATCTCCGCTAAGGGGGACCTCGTGCATCGTCACAGCTGGTTGGTTAGGGCCAGGCAAACATCCAGAGGCAGAAAGTGGAAGAGGGCAGGTGGGGGATGACTTTCCAAGCCAGCTTTTGAAGGTGGGGTGTGAGCTGGAGTCAGGCCCTCTTGATGTGCCTGGTAGAGAATAGGTAACCGCGGGCAGAGTAGGAGCAGGGAAACCAGTTAGGATTGAGTTGCCTTCGTGTCCAGATAACGAAGGTTCTAGGATGATGAAGACAAGAAATATATGAACTCCAGAGATCTGTCTGGGTGCCGTATCTACAGCAAGCGGCGAGGGCAGCCATGCCATTGCCCGGAGCTGCGTGGAGCCCCAGAGGACGCCGAGCTTTCTCTCCAGGGCCCTGAGCCTCCTGCCAGCGAGAGTAAGAGGCCATGTGGAAAAGGAGAGCGCTGGGCTGGAGGTCTCGGAGACCCGGGTTGGCATCCGCTGCACCCTTCACTCGGGGCCCTGCCCCGTATTAGCTTCTCTCTCCTGCTAAGCGTGTTGGTCTCGAACGGGTCTACATAGGGCGTGAGCCCCTGGCTCCCCACAGCTGCCCCCTTCCTGGCAGTCCCGACACCGGGGCCTACACCACTGCTGTCCGTCCTCACACTCACGCTGTTCTTAGTAGAGAAATGAGGACGGGACGAACTTGTACTTAAACGATTCTGGGCAAGAGCCTATTTCTTTCTGGAAGTAGAGTACGCCTGTGTGTCCCCACGGCAAGCTGGCATGCCTGCGTCCCACGAGTGCACTCCCGCAGCCCGGCCGGGCCCCACGGGCATCTGGGGCTGGGCTCGCTGGGCTGTGCCCTCCCACCCACGCCACTGGATTCAAGGTCTCAGGTACCTCCTTGGGGTCCCCGAGCCAGATCCCAACAACAGTCAGGAGCCAGAAGCGTTCTACTTACTACCTTTTATTTTCACAGAGCTGCGGCCCTGAGGGCCAGTGACAAGCTTGGCCGCATGGAGGGAAGGGGGAGGGGGTTGTGGAGAGGCTGGTTCTTCTGGGGGAGTGCTGCTGGGGAGGGGAAGCGTGGCTCCTCCCCGCAGCTAGGTAGGCTAGAAAGGCAAGGCCAAAAGGGCAGGAACAGCTAACATGTTGGGTGTTGGGGAGCACTGTCCCCTCTCCCTGCACCTTCCATCTTGTCTGTGGGCCTGGATCTTGGGGCTCCATGTTGGAGGCTGAAATGGGGGTCAGCCTAGCTCCTGGTCTACCTCCTTGGGCCATGCGTTCCTGCTGATGGATGAGGGGTCAGGCAGCAGGACCCTCCTGCATCGTTACATCTGTGTTCTCTGACGTGACTTGTGTCTAAGGCTGATGGAGAGCCAGGTGCCAGGGTGTTGTGGAAGGAGGCGCAGAGTGGGAGACAGTGGGAGACTGTGTGTAAGGGAAGGAGGGGGGCTAGGGCTGAGGGTGGAGGGGAGCAAGGAGGCAGAGGCCATGCGGGGCAGGCTGCGTGCCGGCATCTGCGTCTGCTTGTCTCATACGCCCGCTACAGAGAAGAGAAGCAGCCGGTTAGGGTGGGGGTCACCTGTTGGCCCTGCCCCTTCCCAGCACCCTGGGATCTCAGGGCAGTTGAGGACTCTCCACCCCCACAGCCCCTAGTAGCGGTCCTCGGTTGTGAAATGAGTGTCTCGGGGAGGTTGGAGAATGGCCCGGGGTCATGCTGTACCGGAGGGCCTGAGAGGGATTTGGCCCCTCAGGGGATAAGCTGCTGGGGCCCAGATGACCCCTACAGGGGCCCTTACCGTGGCCCAGGTCCTGCTTGGTCACGCCCAGCCCGGATGACAGGTCTTCCATGTCCAGTGGCTCTGCAAGGGAATAGCAAGGCCATGTGTCACTGGGCAGTCCAGCCTCCCACACCCATTGGCAAGAGGCTGGGGTCGTTCGTCCCAGCCTGGCCCCGGCCTCGTGCCTGGTGGAGGCAGGACTGGCTGGATGGCAGCACTAAGGTGTGCTCGGGGCAGGCCAAGGGAGGGAGCCATGACACGAGATGGGTGGGCCTGTAGGGCTCCTGGATGCACCGTGGGCGGTGCCTAGCGGCGTGAGCGTCGCAGATGGAGGAGGGAAGGACAGATGAGTGAGCAGATGAGTGGACGTAAGGAGAGAGAGGACCGGCGGACAGACGACTGCATGCGTAGGTGGACGAAGGGGCTGCTGAGGGGCTGCCCCCCGTGTGCCAGGGCCTTCTGGGTCCTGCTGCCGCTTTGACGCTCCCTGGCCCAGTAGGCACTGCTTACCACTGCAGTGACGGTGCCCGCGGCTCCTGGTGTGGGGGACCTCGGTGCCGTTGGGGAAGACGCACCAGCAATAGCCGGTGCTCCCATAGCACTGGAGCGGCTTATAGTGGCCGTTCTCATCACACTGGGGCCTGAACGTGCCAGGGTGGACGGCGGGGATGCGGCTGACCTCCTCCTGGCACTTGGTCGGTACTGAAGCGACAGGCACGGTGGAGACAGTGAGCGAGCAAGCCCTGGGCCGGCACCGCAGCAGAACCAGACGTCCGCATGCCGCCGCCGTGGGCCTAATGCCTTCTGCCCACCGGGCTGTGCTCGCTCTACCCCGGCACAGGTGGGGAAACTAAGGCCTGGACCAACAAGGTGTGAGATCGAAGTGGAAGTGAATAGCCACGAGGCTGACTTATCCCAGAACTCGGTTTCTTCGGACACTCAATGCCTATTAAAGTTTGGAATTGCACCTGTGATTCTTATTTCTAGGGAAAAGCAATGGGCATCCTGGTAAGTCTGAGCCTCTGTTACTGGAGTTATCCAGGTACAAATGGGACTTTGAGGATGTGGTAGAGGGATTCAAACATCAGCTGACAGTTGGTCACCATGGCATCGAAGGTGCCTTCTATGAATCCATGTTGGGAAAATTGGAGGCCTCTGGTGGGACGGGCTGGGCCCCTGATCTTCCACTCCCCAAACTGAAGCCTAGAGGGAAGACACTTCCCAAAGTTGTGTGGCAAATTAGTGCCAGGAGGAAGACATGGCCCTCTTTGAGGCTTTAGGGCTGAAAATCCTATCATACGTTGTCCCCAAGACGGAAAAACCCCAAGGTCCTCTCATCTGGCGTGTACTGGCTGTGTGAGCTCGGGGAGGCCCCTCGGCAGGTGGGGTCATGAGCCCTGCCCAGCCCCCTCACTAGAACCTGCGTGGGGTTGAGTGGTCACTGATGACACCTGGGATGTGTCGGGTCCTTATCTCCAGGTCCCACGTGTGCAGTGCCAGCCTCCACGAGGGAGGTCAGCCTCTAAAGGGAGTGCTGAGGGGGAGCAGCCAAGCCCAGAAGGAACAGGTGGGAGCGACAGGAGTGAGAGAAAGACTGGGGGAGTCCCACTGCGGCTCCCAGAGAGCCCTGAGGGAGCTTCCAGAAGCCCTGGCATCCCAAGGCTCCTGCTCCCCATACCTCTTAGTGGAACCTCGGGCTTATTCTCCAGGGAGTTCTTGCTCATTTCAAACAGGAGCCACTGATAGATCCAGCTCTCGAAGACCTAATGGGATAGAGGCAAGGGGTCAGGCCCCACAGCCCCCTCCAGCCCTGCCTGACTTTGCCCCTGGGAACAGACATGGAGGGTCCAAGAGGGACCCAACACCCCAGAGTCCAGCTGCAGCCAAGTTCCCTCTTAGAGACCCATAGGGTTTGGTCGAGGTGGTTCCTCAGCTCGGAGCCTTCATGTCTGTGGCTCTGTAGGCGCTGGTGCACCACCCCCCAGCTCCCTGGGGATAGCTTCCCCGAGCCAGCCGGTCCCAGGCGTTGGGGATGAGAGGGGGCAGCACAGGGCAAGCCACTGACCTTCCAGTCCAGCGGCCCCATGGTGGTCTTAAGGTGTTTCAGGTTCTCTGGGAAGTTCCCCTTGAGCTTCGGGTACACCTTCAGGGGGTCAGTCTCCTGTGGGGTAGCAAGGCAGGAAGGAAGGTGTAAAAAGAGCTCTCTGGCAGGCAAGGTGAAATGTGCAAGCTGCGTTCCCCTGCACCTCTGCCATAATGGGGCCAAGGAGTGGGGAGGCAGCAAGGGCCTTGCAGTTGCACGGCTATGTGATCCTAGGGCTGAGAGTTCAGAGACCCAGGTTCCAGGCCTGGTTCTATCCATAACCTCCAGTCTTCTATTCCTTGCAGACTCCTACTCATCCTCCAGATCGCCCCTCATCAACACCCCTGCACCACCCCCCACCCCCCCGCTGGGTCCTCTGCTGCTTTCCTCTGCGTGTCCCTTATCACCTGGTCACTTGTCTAACTCCCACATCAGCCTGGGACCCCTGTGGGGTTGGAAGCAGAGTCTGACTGCTTCCCAGTGTGAGCCCAGAGCCTTGCACAGAAACTCGGGAAGGGAAAATGGGCATCTTGAGCAAGCCACTTCCGGGCTTTGGGCCTCAGGTTCTCCATCTCAAACACTCAAGCGGACGGCAGGGCTAGACGACATATGACAGCTAAGGGCCACATTGGCATTCTTTCGCTAATCTGGTGAGGCCAGAATCGTGCAGGCCTTGGAATGCGGTGTCGCGGGAACCATGGGTGGGCAGGCAGGGCCACCCATGGGGTCCCAACTCACCAGAAGCATGTGCATCACGTAGTCCTGTGTCATGTTGCCGTACTTGGTGGCGTTCTGCATGGGCTGTGGAAGGAAAGAAATGGGGGTTACCGGTACCAACCCACAGAGGAGGGGCCCTGCAACAGAGCCAGCAGCTCCGGGTCTGGGTAGGAGTCCGGAGTTCAGCTGCTCAACAGGAACAGGCCCATCTCCGCCACCTCGGAGTAGGAGCCCAAGTAGGAGAGCTCAAGCCAGTCACTTGCCCTTACTGCGTCAACGTCCTTAGTGGTCAAATCTGCATAAGCTTTCCTGCCCAGGGCTTTGTGGACAGCAGATTGTTTCAGGACAGAAACATTACCCATATAGGACATCAAGGGCTTTGAGAAGGGAGGGGGCCGTGAGATGCTCTGGGAAACGAGAAGCATTTTGTAAACATCCCAGGGATGGCCCCAAGAGGCTCTTTCCTCCCCCACCCCTGGGAGCCCTCTTCTTCCTAAGGCAGGCCCTGTCCTCCCCCAACAGCTCCCCCCCCGCCCCCGGCTGGGCTTTTCCTGGCTCAGCCATCCTCCCCTGGCCTTCAGCACCTGCCCTCCATCCAGGCTAGATGACACCTCCCTGTTCCACCACCCTCGGGTTGTCCTTACCCCCTGGAGCAGGCCTGGCATGGGCAGCGCCTGCATCATCATGGGGGTGGCAACCCTCATCTTGTTCAAAGGCTTGGGAGCTGTGGGAACAGGAGGTACAGTATGAGTGTGGCCCCAGTGCCCAGGGAAGAGAGCATCTGGACTGGGGACCAAGATCAACCCAGTGAGGAGGGGCTGGAATCCCAGACCCGAGGGAGAAGAGAATGGGCCCAGCTGGGTGCAGGGATGGGGTCTCGAGGGAAGGATGGTGGGGTGGGGGAGGTCGGGATGGAGGTGGGGCACGCACACTTGGGGAGCTTCATGCGCAGGTTCTCCAGCTGCAGGTTCTGGGAGGTGACCGTCAGCTTGTCCAGCCGGCCCTGCTGCTGGTACAGGAAGTAGGCGGTGGTGGCCTGGCCAGCCAGGAGCAGAGCCACCAGGACAGAAAAGCCTGTGTACATAGCTCCTCGGCTGCACTTGCTGTTGGGGGGCAGGAGGTAGGTCAGAGGAGGGTCCACAGACGTGGCTGCCCCAAGGGCTGAGAGCAGGGGGATGCCCCCCGTTTCCGTCAGCTCCTCCACCCCCTCAGCTACCCCGAACACACACACATACAAGTGCCTATGGACACACAGCTCAAAGACGTTCCCCCGGCCCCACAACTCTAACCACTGCTTCTCCTACAGTCCTCCTGAGCAGAAATCCTAGCGCTGCCCCTGGACCTAGGGTGAGTGGGGAAGAGCCAGAGACGAGTGCCTTGTCCTTCCTGGGCCTCGTCCCACCTCTGCTCCAAGGGCTTGACATGGAGGGTCTCCCCGGGTTCTTTCTGCCAGCGGGGTCTCCTGAGCATCAGGACTGCCCTCAAGGGGAACAGGTTTCACCTCCCTACCTCCCCAATCCTTGCAGTGAAATCAGAGAAACGGGAAGGAAGTGGGCCCTGCACAGCAGAGCATGTGGCCCACCTGAAAACGAGAAGTGAGGCCTTGACATTTTAGGAGCAGGCTGGGGGCAGTGGATGATGTCAGACTGGAGCAGAGTCGGGCACCACTCCCTCTGGGGACACATCCTCACCCCACACTCTCCGTGTCTTTGAGCAAGTCTCTGCCATTCTCCGGGCCTGTCATGTGGGTGCCTCTCACCTCAGCAACTCTAGGATTTGGTGGTTTTCTTCTTTGAAGCAAGATCTGACTGTGACCACGCAAGTATTTCAGATGGCACTACCCACCCGGGGGGGATTTCAGTAGGAGTATGGTGCCTGAGCCTGTGTGACTGGGAGAATGTCTCACATTCTCTAAACGAGTTGGCTGCACAGGGAGGGGTGGCCAGACCTCAGGTAGTTCTTGGAATGGGTGGCCTTGGATATGGTTTTGGGGGCACATGAATATGTCACAGCTTAGGGAAGGTAAGGATCCTGCCCCAGGACCCTGAGAGTTCCTGGCCTGTTTTCTCCCACCTCACCCCAGCGGTAGGGCTACCAGAACCCCACTAGAAACTGTCAGCATGAGACTACACTCTGCTTACTCCAGGAACCAAACAAGGACAGTTTAGGAAACTCTAGGAGACCCTTCTGCCTAGTAACTCATGACATCACACATATAGCTCATTCTCATTGGCTCTCTGCTTGCCAGTCCTCTGCATGTTCTGGGCCAAGGTCCGGGTCAAAAGGTTGTTGTTCTGTTAGGAGAAAGCAAAAACCCCACATGGGGAAAAGGAGGAGACCAGACAGGAGGAGAGAACAAGTACCACTTCTTGGCCTTCTCCAGGAACAGGGGTGGCCTGGCTTCTGTGAACATCCACCCAAGCCTGGGTCTTGCCTGGGTTCAAGCTCTCCAGCTCATTATCTACATGCTCACCCCTCTGCAACCCCAATCAGGTCCCAGTTCTACCTTCCACTATACCTTCTCTGAACCTCAGTTTCTCATAAGACCTAAGAATCTACAGTCGTATTGGAGATGAGACCTGGAGTGGAATCCTGGCTCTGCCACCCCCTTAGGTCAGGGAGCTGGGGTAAGTCAACCCCTCCGAGTAACTTGAAGTAGGAACAGCTACTCAAAGGGTTGCTTTATAAAATAAGATCATGAGGGTAAAGCTCTTGGCTCCACACCTAGGTACACAGTTAGCACTGAGTACTATTCTCAAGGGAGTTAATAGTTAACTTTAGCATCTGGTTTCCTTCCTCCTCCTGCCCCTTGAATGCGGGTCCCCTGGTTCTGGATGACTGCCAACTCTTGCCACCTCTCTCTCTTCATTTCCTCCTTTCCATGGCCTCCTTCTTGAATGAAAAATAATAATAATAATTGGCTGAAGTCAAGAGCCAACCAGAACTAGCAGGAACCATGATACAAATGTTGTGAAGCAGAAGTGTTCACAAAGGGGTCTGAGAAACAGGCTCAAGGCTGGAATGGACTGAGCACACAGGACCAGGCCCAGTTTTAGAAGCAGTCCCTGAACTAAAAGGAGAGTCAGGCAAGGATTTGAGGAGGGGGCACCCTCTCTGTACACTGAGCTCGCGCTAGGTCTGCGACTCACTGCGTGGCCCTCCCTGCCCTCTCTGCAAATCCTGCCTCTAGAAGGAGGCCAGATGGTAGAGTGGGCTCATATTTCAAAGTCAGGCTAGTCCTGGATTCAAATTCTCACTAGCTCACTCCAATACTCACTAGCTGTGATAACTTCAGTAAGCTGCTAACTAACAAAGCCTCAATTTTCTCTTATGTAAAAACGGGGATGATAAAAATACCGGACTTATAGGGCTACTGTGAGAGTTAGGGTTGGGTTTAGCACATAACTAATCATAGGAATTACTAACCCTGGCTGAGGACTGGTGACAGGTAGTCAGTGAATGGGAACTATTATCACGACTAGTGTCTTCATTGTTTTTATTATTACTGAGACCCAGAGAGAAGTAGCAATTTGTCCAAGTCACATGTGACAGCAGCAGAACCTGGACCAGAATCTAGCCCTCACAGGAGAGTCAGCCCTCCTAGCCCTGGGATTCCTTAGGGTTTTCACAGGAATGCTCTGATGGTCTGTATCTGGTTCTGCAGAATGCAGTTCCTCATGACATCTCTGAGTGTCTCTCCCAAACCTCTTTCTGCCTGGCAACAGCTGACATCACTGCTCTGAGTCCCTATAATTTGCAAATTACTTTTTTTTTTAAGTCATCTCTACAACCAACATGGGGCTCAAACCCACAACCCTGAGATCAAGAGTCTCATGCTCTACTGACTGAGCCAGCCAATCGCCCCAATTTGCAAATTACTTTTTGAAGATTGGGAAGAGTGGGGCCATGGGGTAGCCGCATTCTAACCCTGTTTCTTTTCTTGTCTTTTTTTTCCAGGGAAATACCTGGATGAGACAATCCTGGGCCTGGGAAAGAGGTCCTGGGGTCCTCCTGGATGGCTGTGCTGGCCCCTTGCTGCAAGGGAGAGGGACACAGGCAGGGCATGCCACATCAACCTTCAATCCCTTCTAAAAATTTAGCCAGAGCCCCCACCCTTGCCTTTTCCTGACTCCTCCCGGCATCTCTCAATCCCTCCTGTAATGGCGGATGCGTCCATCTACTCACACTTCCCTAATACAAACACATACACCTATCCGTGGTAATTAGAGAGAAAGTCCACTGTGATGAGCAGTTTCTACCATCCTCTCTGAGAAACTCTGTTTCTCCATCTAGGATCCATAACATTTTCCAAATCTAGTCCAAGGTTTCTAACCTAGGATTCACAGTCTAGCTTCAGGGGGTCTGGGAATCCCCTGGTATTATGTGAAAGTCTAGGGGGAGAATCCAGGGCTCTCTTATGATTTTGAGGACGGAAGTGTATCATGCAAAGAAATTTAAGACCCCTGCCCTGGAGAAGCTCCCTCATTTTAAAGGTTTTTTGTTTTTGTTTTTGTTTTTTTAAGATTTTATTTATTTACTTGAGAGAGAGAGAGAGCACATGAGAGGGGGGAGGGTCAGAGGGAGAAGCAGACTCCCTGCCGAGCAGAGAGCCCGATGTGGGACTCGATCCCGGGACTCCAGGATCATGACCTGAGCTGAAGGCAGTCGCTCAACCAACTGAGCCACCCAGGCGCCCCCGGAGCTCCCTCATTTTAAAGGAGGGAAGACAGAAGCCCAGAGCAGGCCAGAGACTTGCTCAAAATCACCCAGAGGCAGGGCCTGAAGCCATCCCTCCCGTGGCTCCCTGTCTAGTGCTCTTCCCAGGGCACCCAGGCACGTCTGTGTGGTCCAGGACTTGTGTGCTCTCTCCTGCAGCTCCCACATACCTCTCTGGGGCGCTGGGGCGCTGGCCGAGCATGGGCAGCTGCTCATGGTTGGAGATGAGGTCGCGCTGGTCTTCCATGGTTCTGGCCTCTGGTCTTCCCCACACTTGCTGCTTCTGCTGCTGCTGCCGCCGCCTGGGTGTCTAGAACCCTGAGCCCCTGGCTTACCTCTTGAAGCTGGAGCTGAGGAGGAATCTGATTTGTCCACCGGAGGCCACTCCGCCCACCTGGTAAAAGTGGAAGTGAAAACCACAAAGCTGGAAATAACCCCACTTGGGCAAAGCTGCCTTTAACAGGACAGGATGGGGAGGCGGGGGCTCCCCAGGCAGGTAGAAAGGCCAGCATACTTCCAATTGGCTACTCAGGGCCGTCATCACTTGTTTCTGGGCAGACCTTTGGAATCATAAGGCACTTTGGATATTGCAAGAAACAGGCAAACATTCACTCCCTAGATGGAAAATCACTTTGAAACAGCAAATACCTTTGTCTCCCCTGCTTCCCCACTGAAAAGTGGGTGTAGAAGGTGGGGGCTGGGGTGGGGAATGATCCGCTCAGGGTTCCCCATGCTCCCTTCTAACTTGAACATTTTATGAGCCTGAGTCCACAGTTCTAAGGCTCTGGTACTAACATTTGCTGCCACTTACTAAGCCTTCCTTTGTGCCAGGCACCGTGCTAATTGTTTTACATGCTTTGTTTCATTGAATCTCTAGAGTGACCCTTTGAGGCCTGTTTTATTTTATTATTTCCTTTTATAGGTAGGGACACTGAGGCTTTGAGAGGCCATGTGCTCGCGCAGGATCATGCATCCAAGAAGTGGGGAATCCATGGTTTTAATCACTGCTCTTGTGTTATGCTGATGTCCAAACCATGTGGTTCAAATTCAGGACAGTGGGGGTCTCTGCAGAGGGCCTGGAAAGGGTACCCAAGGGAGATTTAACTATGTTGGCAAGGTTTTATTTCTTACTATTTTGTAGCTTACCTACCATATTTGTTTTATTAATCTTTATGTCTTCTGCGTATTTCAAAATTTACATTAATTTTTTTTTGGTAATTTTAGTAGTTTTAAATTTAAAAACTTTGTGGTCTTGGCACCTGGGTGGCTCAGTCAGTTGGGCATCTGCCTTTGGTTTGGGTGGTGATCCCAGGGTCCTGGGATTGAGTCCCGCATCGGGCTCCCTGCTCCAAGGGGAGTCTGCTTCTCCCTCTGCCTCTGCCTCTCTCTCTGTCTCTCATGAATGAGTAAATAAAATCTTTAAAAATAAATAAATAAATAAAAATAAAAACTTTGTGGTTTGAAGATTCAATGAGTCTTAGATTTCAAGAATCAAGGGAGATAGTATATGTATTTTGAGGGGAGGGGAAAAAGCAGACATGGCCTTCGATGCACCAGACCCGAGTTCAAATCCCAAGTCAGAAAGACCCTAGCCCCATGACCTGAGCCAGCCCCCTGACCTTTCTGAATTGGTTTTCTTCTTTGGAAAGGAAGGACAATAACACTAAACTTGCAGCGATGTAAGATTAAGTAAGCATTTAGCACAGAGCCTGGTACCATAGGAGATGCTCAAGAAATGAAACTGTTACTCAAATATTTACCAGATATTTTCTGGATAATCAAGGCAAATGAAATTATGTATCCATACAAACTTGAGCACAAATGTTCCTAATAGCCCCAAACTGGAAACAACCCAAATGTCCATCAACAGGTGACTAGATAAACAAACTGTGGTTCATTCATACAATGGAATACTACTCAGCAATATAAAGGAATGAACTGTTGATACTCACACCAACCTGGATGAATCTCAAAATAATTACGCTATATGAAAGAAGCCAGAACAAAAGAGTATATACTGGGATGCCTGGGTGGCTCAGTCGGTTAAGCGTCTGCCTCAGTCGGTTAAGGGTCCTGGGATCGAGTCCCGCATGGGGCTCCCTGCTCCGCGGGGAGCCTGCTTCTCCCTCTGCCTCTGCCTCTCTCTCTATCTCTCATGAATAAATAAATAAATAATCTTTAAAAAAAAAAGAGTATATACTGTATGATTCCATTTAGATAAAATTCTAGGAAATGCAAACTAATTTACAGTGATAGAGAAGAGATGAGTAGTTACCTGAGGATGGGGGTGGGGGGCAGTACAAGAAGGGACAAAAAGGAGGGATGACAAAGGGATACAAAGAAACTGTGGGGGGCATTATCTTGATTGTAGAGCTATTTTCATGATGTATGCATTTGTCAAAGCTTGCCAAATTGTGCCCTTTAGGGAAAAGTTTTCAATTAGCAATAATCACGCCTCGGATAAACCTCATTGGCTACGATACTGCCACTGCGCAAAGCTTAAATTGTGCCCTTTAAATTCGTAAAGTTTATTATGTGTCAATTATATCTCAATAAAGCTATTTTTAAAATAAGACTTTTGAAAAACATTTCTTAAAAGACAAGTGACAAAGAAAAATAGTGTGTGTATTTCAAAGGTCACTATTAAGAAAGTGAAAAGTCAGCCCATAAAATAGGAGAAAATATTTACATATTATATATCTGATAAGGATCTAATGTCCAGAATATATGAAGAGATATTAGAACTCAATAGTCACAAGACAACCTGATTCCAACTGGGCAAAGGATTTCAGTAGATTTTTCTCCAAAGATGTGCAAATGGTCAATAAGCACATGAAAAGATGCTCCCCATCACTAGTCATTGGGGAAATGCAAAATCAAAGCCACCGTAAGGTGCCACTTCACACCCACTCTGACGGCTACCAACAAAAAGACAGACGATAACAAGTGTTGTCAAGATGTGGAAAAAGTGGAACTGTCATTATTGCTGGTGGGAACGTAAAATGGTGCAGCTGGAGCGCCTGGCTGGCTCAGTCCATAGAGCATGTGACTCTTGATCTCAGGGTTGTGAGTTCGAGCACCACGTTGGGGACAGAGTTTACTTTAAAAAAATAAAATGGAGGGCGCCTGGGTGGCTCAGTTGGTTAAGCGACTGCCTTCGGCTCAGGTCATGATCCCAGGGTCCTGGGATCAAGTCCCACATCGGGCTCCCGGCTCAGCAGGAA
The DNA here is from genome assembly GCF_011800145.1 of Mirounga leonina. Taxonomy (NCBI): domain Eukaryota; kingdom Metazoa; phylum Chordata; class Mammalia; order Carnivora; family Phocidae; genus Mirounga; species Mirounga leonina. The sequence continues at coordinate 6,094,644 of NW_023270921.1, forward strand.
GCCTGCTTCTCCCTCTCCCACTCCCCCTGCTTGTGTTCCTGCTCTCGCTGTCTCTGTCTCTGTCAAATAAATAAATAAAATCTTTAAAAAATAAAATAAAATAAAATAAAATGGTACAGCTACTTTGAAAAACAATTTGATAATTCCTCAAAAAATTAAACAGTTATCATGTGACCCAGTAATTCTGCTCCTAGATCTCTACACAAGAGAAATGAAAACATACCCCCCCCACAAAAAATTGTACACCAATATTCATAGCGCCATTATTCCTAGTAGTCCAAAAGTGAAAACAACCCAAATAGCCATCAACTGATGAGTGAGTGAATAAAACATGGCATATCCACACAATAGAATATTATTTAGCCATAAAGAGGAGTTAAAATCTCAACAGAATTGTTGTTTTTAAAAAACAATGAAGTACTGATTCATGCCACAAAATGTTTGAATTTGGAAAACATTATGCGAAAGGAAATAAACCAGACATAAAAGGCTACATATTGTATGATTCTATTTCTGCGAAATGTCTAGAATAGGCAAATCCATAGAGACAGAAGGTAGATTAGTGGCTGCCAGGGGCTGGGTGGGGAGGGGGCAGGAGGGGGGGTATAGAAGATGATTGTTAACGGGTACAGGGTTTCCTTTTGGGGTGATGAAAATATTCTGGAATTAGATAGTGTTGATGGTTACACAACTTTATGGATATATGGAAAACCACTGAGTTGTACAATTTTAAAAGCTTGAATATTGTGGTATGTGAATTATACCTCAACTTAAAAAAAGATTTCTTGGTAAGGATGGCTAGAACACATATATAGCTTTGCTTCCTCTCACAAATGACTTTTTTTTTTTTTTTTTTTAATGTAAACTCTAAGGACAAAGAGGACAGAAGAGAAAACAGCAGCAGAATTTTGGAAGCTGGAGAGCATATAGACTAGTGGTAAATCTCGTAGCAGACTCCAGAAAGCTAAATCTTAAACCTGCAGCTAGAAAAGCTGAGAAGCTACCTATTTACATGGCAGAACAGGCTCAGGAATTGGGATGTTAGGCAACTGGGTGGGAGTAAAGGTGGGGCTAAGAGGAAGAGGACTGGTTGGAAGTCTGTTTATGAAACAGTTGGATACCCACTTCCTCTCCCTCCCCCTCTCTGAGAGAAGACTGGAAGTTTATCCCCAGGCGTAGTAAAGAGCATGGGCCAGTACTAAAGCTGAGAGTCCCAACCGTCTCCCCCTCCCAGTTCCCAGAATGCTAGAAGGCAGGCCTCTCCCTTCAGTAATACTTGGAAAGATCCTTCTTTGGGGAACATGACCATACCAGGAGGAATGATCTAAATATTCTAACATTGGGGGTTCCCCAATGAACAGGTAATGCTATAGGGAAGCCCTCAGCAGATAAGCCCTACTCATGGATCACGGCTTCCATTTGGTTTTTTAGACAATCAAGGATCATGGAACATCTGAAGAAAGGCTCCAACATAAAAGAGAATGAACTAAACAAATAACCAAACCCCAAAAAAGCACCATGGAGGAAAACAAATGGCCATGAATAGCCTTAGGGACATAAAAGATGATACTGTACCCATGAAACAAGAATAGGATGCTATAAAGATATAGGTGCTATTAGAAGAAAAATACAGCTATTGAAGATTAAAAGTACAAGGGCAGATATTAAATAATTGGTAGATGGAAGATGAAGTTTTTTTAATGTTTCAGAAAGATAAATTTCCCACAAGGATAAAAAGAAAAATCAGAAAGAAAAGAGAATTAAAGCCAATCTGAGAAACCCAACAGCCAAATATCAGAGCTTAAGAAATAGAGAACAGAGAAAATCAGGGGGAAGAAACCATCAGTGAAATAACTCAGTACCATTTCCAGAAGTCAAGGACATACATTTCCAAACTGAAAGGGCCCAGTGAGTACCAAGGAAAAGGCATAAAATAGTTTCAAACGAAGGGACATCATGGTGGAGGTTTCAGAAAAATAAAGACAAAGAAGAGTCCACAAATTCCAAATTTCCAAAAAGGAAAAAAAAAAAAAACCCACATATAAAAACCCAGGAATCACAATGACTTTGGACTTCTTAACAGCGACCCTGGACACCAGAAGATATTGGAGCAATGCCCTCAAAAGTCTATGGGAAAATGATTTCCACCCTACTAAGCCAAATTATCAAATATGTGAGGGTGTCATTAAGATATTCTCAGACACTCAATATCTCAAAAATTTTCCTTTCTCAGAAAGCTTCAGGAAGTTATGCTCTACCAAAATGAAGTTCACTAAAAATAAGAGAAGACCTGGGACACAGGAAACTGAAATTCAATTAGTGAGAGGGAATGGGGATGTCCAGGAGAGTGGCACACAGAAATTCTAGGAGTAAAACAAAATATCTACATTGGATCAGGCCCAAGAGCTCTGAAAGACATCTCCTCAACATGACAAACTTGATAGATATCTGATACGCCTGGATGTACTGAGATGCAATTTTGGGAGTATATGAGATTAAATTATAATTTCATAGAAAATTAAGTAAATAGAGGAACACTCATGCACCGTTGGTGGGAACGTGAACTGGTACAGCCATCCTGGAAAACTGTATGGAGGTTCCTCAAAAAGCTAAAAATAGAACTACCCTACAATCCAGCAATCTCATTACTAGGTATTTACCCAAAAAATGCAAAAACACGAATTCAAAGGGATACATGCATCCCTATGTTTATTGCACCATTATTTACAACAGCCAAACTACTGAAGCAGCCCAAGTGTCCATCAAAAGATGATGGATAAGAAGATGGAATGAAACACAACTGAATATTATTCAGCCATAAAAAATTGAAGTCTTGCCATTTGCAACAACATGAAGGGAGCTAGAGAGTATACTAAGCAACTAAGTCAGAGAAAGAGAAATATATGATTTCACTCTTATGTAGAATTTAAGAAACAAAAGAAAATGAGCAAAGGAAAAGAAAAAAGAGAGACAAACCAAGAAACAGACTTTTTTTTTTTAAGATTTTATTTATTTATTTGACAGAGACACAGTGAGAGAGGGAACACAAGCAGGGAGAGCAGGAGAGGGAGAAGCAGGCTTCCCGTGGGGCAGGGAGCCGGATGTGCGGCACGATCCCAGGACCCTGGGATCATGACCTGGGCCGAAGGCAGACGCTTAACAACTGAGCCACCCAGGCGCCCCAAGAAACAGACTCTTACCTATAGACAACAAACTGATGGTTACGAGAGAGGAGGTGGGTAGGGGATGGGTGAAAGAGGTAATGGAGACTGAAGAGTACACTTATCATGATGAGCCCTGAGTAATGTACAGAATTGTTGAATCACTCTATTGTACTGCTGGAACTAATACAACACTGTATGTTAACTCTACTGGAATTAAAATAAAAAATTTAATTAAAAAAAAGAAAGAATATTAAATAAATGAAAAACCAAGACAACTATTAAGTCTTGGGAAAACAAAAGTTATTTAGGAAATGTTAGTAATCCTAGTATACTGTGTAGCTCAAATTGAATGATGTACACACTGTCATAATATGGTGAACATTAAATGCTGATCATACATAACCAAACATACAATAGAGGCATAAGGGAGGATGAAAGGACAGAAGGAGTGACAGAGAGGGACAGAGGAGGAAAGAGGGCTAAATCTTCATCTTCCACTGTGAAAAACCAACCAGATAATGTTTAAAATTGAAAAATCAGGAAGTAATACCAGAAGCTATTCAGAGGTACAGAGTTAAATACCAAAAGAATCGGCTAAAAAAGTTTAAAGTAGTATGAAGAGGAAGGTGAGGAAATGCTATTTTTCACAGCAAGCCTTATAGAGTATTTGATTCTTTAAATATGTAAATTTGTAACTTGGATACAAAGTAAAACCAAATTTAAAAATAAAGAAAAAATGCAACAGTTGATTCTAGGCTGATTGTGAAAATAAAAATGGCAGCGCAAACCCTTTCCCTTGTTTTTTTTTTAAAGGTTTTATTTATTTATTTGACACAGAGAGAGAGAGCACAAGCAGGGGGAGCGGCAGGCAGAGGGAGAAGCAGACTCCCCACTGAGCAGGGAGCCCATCACCGGGCTTGATCCCAGGACCCTGGGATCACGACCTGAGCCGAAGGCAGACGCTTAACCGACTGAGCCACCCAGGTGCCCCCAAACCCTTTCCCTTGTGAAGCAACTTTAGGTCAAGGCTGAGGATGTCCCCAAAGATCAACCTGGCCTTGCCCAGAGGAGGCTGTAGACTAATTCCAGCCAGGAGGGTATACCCCAAGACTGACTTTCCCCAGGATTGGCGGGAGAGGGCTCCCTCCATCTTTTCTAATTGTAGGGTAGTATGTCAGTTGTCATATAGGCCCCACTGCCCAGTGTAGGAGTCCTGTGCCACCCCTCTCCTTGCATGGGGAAGGAGACAAAGTGATGGAAAGTAGGAAGGCTTGGTATGTGACCCATCCTTAGGGGGATACAGGGTTAAGGCAGGATTCAGCTCCCCATTTTTCAGATGGAGAAAGTCTGGCTCAGAAGGGGAAAGGAACTGACCCAAGGTCACACAGCAAGGTCACACAGAGCTGAGACTAGCCCCTGCAGTTAAACAAAAGAACTCTGGGGCAGACTTCCTGTATTCACACCCAAGTTCCAAAAGCTGGATCACAGGGTAGAGGAAAAGAAAGTACAGGTAGGTGTGTTGGAGACATCTTTTTTTCCAGAAAACAAAGAAATGCTCAGACTACTGGGATTTGTCAGAAGGATCCAGGATCTGGGGCAACTGGGTGGCTCAGTCAGTTGACAGTCTGACTCTTGATTTCAGCTCAGGTCATGATCTCAGGGTCGTAAGATAGAGAGAGCCCTGAGTCGGGCTCCACACTCAATGCAGAATCTGCTTGAGATTCTCTCTCTCCCTCCCTCTCTGCCCCTCCCTGATGCTCATGCTCTCTCTCTAAATAAATAAAATCTTTAAAATGGAACTCCTTTAAAAAAGAAGAAGGATCCAGGATCCAACTCGAATGGGCACCTGCCAGCCAAATATGCGACAATTCCAGAATCAATTAGAATAATTCACCTTGCCTCTTTGGAAGAAACTATAATTCAATCCCAGTTGATAAAGAAAAATTCTTCTTTACATAAGAATGCAAGAAAACTAACATAAAAGAAAATATAGAATTAGAAAATCACCTTTTTATAACAGTGTAATAGCTGGTTCAGGCAAGGGCCACCAATGGATGCCAAAACCATGAGATGAAATGTTGCAGGGCGACAGGATATCCACACACAGCAGTATCATCCCAGGGGTCCCTGCTGGTGGCAAAGAGGGAACGGCACTTTACTGCTGTCACTACCAAGTGACCAAACTTTTAGTATCACCAACAGTGGGACAACCTGACATTATGTTTCCTAATGGGGTGTAATACTCGGCATCATCCAGGAAATATCTTTTCTAAAAAATCATTAATCTGAATCTACCTTTAGACCTAAGTTCCAGTTTACAGTAATTAGAGGGGTAGAAGAACAAGTTAAATGACACCATGAGGAAATAAAAAATTCCAGGGACAGTCTGCAAGACAGTGACTGTTACCATCAAAGGGTCAATGCCATGAAAAAGATATGTGTGTGAGAGGGTTTTATATTTTAAAAGATTAAAGAAATGTAGGGGTGGGGTGCCTAGGTGGCTCAGTTGGTTAAGCGTCTGCCTTCGCTTAGGTCATGATCTCAGCGTCCTGGAATTGTGCTCCCTCTCTCTCTCTCCCCATACTCATGTTCTTGCTCGCTCTGCTCTCTCTCTCAAATAAATAAATAAATAAATAATCTTTTTTTTTTTTTTTAAGATTTTATTTATTTGACAGAGAGAGACACAGTGAGAGAGGGAACATAAGCACGGCAAGTGGGAGAGGAAGAAGCAGGCTTCCCGATGAGCAGGGAGCCTGATGCGGGGCTCGATCCCAGGACCCTGGGACCATGACCCGAGCCGAAGGCAGATGTTTAACAACTGAGCCATCCAGGCGCCCTAACTAATCTTAAAAGAAAGAAAGACATGCAGGGGAACCAGCTGGCTCAGTCAGTGGAACGTAGGACTCTTGATCTCAGGGTTGTGAGTTCGAGCCCCAAGTTGGGTGTAGAATTACAAAAAAAAAAAAAAATCTTTAAAAAAAGATTAAGGAAATGTAATAACCGGATATAATTTGTGAATCTTTTTTTTTAAATATTTATTTATTTGAGAGAGAGAGAATGAGAGAGAGAGAAAGCACATGAGAGGGGGAAGGGTCAGAGGGAGAAGCAGACTGCCTGCCGAGCAGGGAGCCCGATGCGGGACTCGATCCAGGGACTCGATCCAGGGACTCCAGGATCATGACCTGAGGCGAAGGCAGTTGCTTAACCAACTGAGCCACCCAGGTGCCCCAATTTGTGAATCTTTTTTAAAAAGATTTTATTTATCAGAGAGAGAGAATGAGAGAGAGGGGGCACAAGCAGAGGGAGCGGGAGGCAGAGGAAGAAGCAGACTCCCCACTGAGCAAGGAGTCCAGTGAGGGATTCGATCCCAGAACTCTGGGATCATGACCTGAGCCAAAGGCAGACACTTCACTGACCGAGCCACACAGGCGTCCCTGCAATTTGTGAATCTTGACAAGATTCTGGTTTGGGAAAAAAAAGCTACAAACGGTATTTTTGAGAAACTGAGGAAATGTGAATCTGGATAGATTATTAGAGGATATTTGGGAATTATTGTTTTTTTAGGTGTGATAATGGAATTTTCGGCCATTAAGTGAATATTTCTTTTTTTTTTTTTTTAAGATTTTATTTCTTTATTCATGAGAGACAGAGAGAGAGAGAGAAGCAGGCTCCCAAGGAGCAGGGAGCCCGATGTGGGACTCGATCCCAGGACCCTGGGATCATGACCTGAGCCAAAGGCAGACGCTTAACCATCTGAGCCACCCAGGCGCCCGTGAATATTTCTTTTTAGGGGCTGAAGGCTGAATGAAATACTTGGAGGTGACATGACATGATGTTTGCAACTTATTTTCAAATGTTCAGAAGAAAGATACAGATAGATAATAGATAAAATGAACAACAGTTGATTATAGATGTGGGTATAGGAATGATCACTTTTCTACATGTTTGCAATTTGTCATAATAAATGGTTGGGGAAAAAAGGCAATTGTATACAAATCCTACACACAAACTGCGCTGGCTGCTAAGAAGACATTCCATTCCCATCACTGTTATATTGACACTTGTGGGACAGTGGGCCCTTTCACACCATAGGCACATAATGTGTGTTGTATCTTTGCCGGACTTTCTCAGTAACTACCAGAAGTTGGTGTTTGGTTTGTTTTTTCTGTTTTTTTTTTTATAGGAAAAAATTCTGGCTCTACCACTTACTAGATGTGTGATTTTAAACAGATTACTTAACTCCCTTTTGCCTCCATTTCCTCATCTGTAAAACAGGCATACAATAGAACCTACCTTACTGGGTTGCTGGGAGAACTGAATGAGTTAATACACACATGCCTGACATAGAGACTGTGCGATAAAATTTTGGTAGCTCAGTATGATTTTTCCTGCAAACTTGCTAAATCTGAATCAGGGACCCTGCCTGTGTAGAGATTTTGGAGCTGCTCAACAAAAGGGAGCAGCAAGCCTGTTTGTTCGAGCATGTGTATCCTCCCACCCAGGACCTTCCTGGGAGTCTCATACTGTAGCCTTCGAGCTGGTCAGTTGAAAGGCCTGCTCTCCCCTGGTCTGGATACTCCAGGCTCCAGAGGCATGAGTTCCTGCCAGTTCACTTGGGTGAGCCAGGAGGTGGAGTCTCCCAGGACCTCAGGCCCATCCTGTTCTCCTTAGTCCCTAAGTCCCTGAGAGGAAGAGCCGCCCCAGGTGGCAGGCAGGCTGTTCATGTCCAGCCCTGTCCCCACCGCACATGGCCTGAGGTGGGGCCTCCATGGATCCTAGTACACTTGGGCCATGAACACAGAGCCAGAAAAGGGGCTCTTTGTGGGGAAGAGCAGGTCTGGTCTCCAGCCTCATATCTGCCATACCCGCCCCAGGCAAGTTACTTACTTCACTTCATTCATTCATTCATTCATTCATTCATTCATTCATTCATTCATTCAACATTTATTGCACATCTACTTTGTGCCAGGCACTCTCCTGGGTACTTGGGCTACATCAATGAACAAAGCAGAGAACTATCTCTGCCTTTATGGAACTGACATTCCAGAGGGAGACAAACAAGTAAACTATACTGTTTGAGAGAGACGAGCAAGCTGGGAAAACGGGAAGGTATTGCTGGGGCAGGTGGATGGGAACAGGTTGCAGCACTTTATAGGGTGTTGGGATGGGCCTCACTGGCAAAGCCAGATTTGAGGATAGGCTTGAAGGAGGTGAGGTGGTTTACCAAGCCCATGTCTGAGGAAGTGTCCTCGGCAGAAGAAACAGGCAGAGCAAAGGTCCCTTGGTGGGGATGTGCTTGGCATGGTTGAGGAAGGGGAAGGCGGCTAGTATGGCTGGAGTGGAGCCACTGAGCTAGAGAGTGCATGGACGTGAGGTCAGTGATGTATGCAGCCAGACTGTGTGGCTATGTTCATGACTTTGGCTTTTACTCTGAGTGAAATCAGGAGCCATGGGAAGCCTCTGAGCAGGAGTGCTGTTATCTGATTGTTTTAACAGTGGCTCGGGCTGCTTCCTTGAGAATCTGTACTATAGGGACAGATAATCCCCACTGCCTAGTGGGACTGCTTTGAAGGTCTAAGGAGAGCCTGGATGGAAAGCACTTCGTAACAAAAGGCCCTGAATACAGTACAATGCCTCTGGGAAAAAAGAGACTAGCTATTCTGTTTCTTCCCATCTTATTGAAGGGACAATTGAGCAAGGAAAGGATCTGATTTGCCCAAGGTCAGATGTTCTACAACCAGTTTAGAATCTGGAACTCCCAGAGTCTTCTCCCAGGTGCCATCTGGCAGGTAGGTAAATAGCCGTTGGACTTGTGATTTCAGCTAGCGCCTCTGAGCAGGACGGACTGAGTAGTCCTCCCCTATGATTCATTCATCCAACAAATATGTACCAAGCACCAGTTCTAGGCCAGGCATTAGGACACAGGGGCATTTGAAGACACCTGGCCAGGGTTGAGCCCCAGTCTCCAGAGAGTGGAGCAGGGGTCACATATCAGAGACCAGGCTACCAGTGGCTGGGGTTAAGCTTAGGGGTCAGGGGTCGGTCTGTGGCTGGAGGCAGAGAGACCAGTTAGGAGGCTGTGGTGAAAAGTCAAGCTGGAGAGGCAAGGCCTGATGGAGCCTGTGGCTGGGAGCATGGAGGAAAGGGGGTGAAGACTACAAAGGTCAGAAGGAAAGTCCACAGGACTTGGGCCAGACTGAACTTGGGCCTTTCTAGAGAAAGGGATGGGACCAAGATGCTGCTGAGCATTCCTACTTGAGTGACAGAGAAGATGATGTCATTCACAGAAAGAGGAAGTCCTTGGCACATTTGAGGAACAGAAAGAAATGCCGTTCGTCTGAGCATTTTGAGCAAGGGGGAGAGTGATTTCAAATGTTGTTGATGGGACAGGCAGGGGCCAGATCACGCAGGCTTGGGTGTTAGTGGGTATTATCTCAAAACAAGGGGAAGCTAGCAGAGGGTGTGAGTCCTGAAGAGCTGGGTTTGGTTAATGTTTTAAAATAATGTGTGGCATATAGAGTTAAGGTGAGCAGGAGTGGGAGCCTGGAGACCAGGTAGGAGTGAAGTAGCTTAGGTGAAAGATGGTGGTGATTTCTGGTGGTGGTAGAGACGGGGAGAAGTGAATGGATTCCACAGCTGTTTTGAAAGGAGAGATGACAGCACCTGCTTTGGGGATGAGATCAAAGATGGTGCCGGGGTCTGGGGCACAATAGATGGTGGCATTCATCAAGATGGGAAAGATGGGAGAGCACATTCCGGAACGGGCAGACTCCAGAGTTTGGTTTTGGCTGTATTCTGTGTGACACCCACATGTAGACATCAAGTAGATGGCTGATGGTACCAGACTGAAACTTAAAAAAAAAAAGAGTGAACAGGGGCGCCTGGGTGGCTCGGTTGGTTAAGCGACTGCCTTCGGCTCAGGTCATGATCCTGGAGTCCCTGGATCAAGTCCCGCATCGGGCTCCCTGCTCGGCGGGGAGCCTGCTTCTCCCTCTGACCCTCCCCCCTCTCATGTGCTCTCCGTCTCTCTCATTCTCTCTGTCTCAAATAAATAAATAAAATCTTTAAAAAAAAAAAAAAGAGTGAACAAAGACATTTGTAAACGATCAACTTGTAGATGCTATTCACAACCATGGGACTAGGGCTGAGCTCTAGGGACTCTCAACATTTAGAGACTGCATGGAGGAGCAGCCCTGACCTGTGCAGCAAAGCAGCCGTCAGGAAGAAGGAAAGCCAGGAGAGGGTGTGCTCACAGATCCCAATAAGGGAGTGGAGGGGGAGTGTCAACTGTGGCAGATACTGCTGAGAGGACGAGGTGGAGGGGAAGGCGTGGCCACATAGAGGCCATGGGAGATGGGAGACAGGAGATCAATGAATTGGGTCGGGAGGTGACTGGGAGAAATGGTGCCAGTATACGAGGGAGAGCACAGAGGTGGGGGGCAGCAGCTGGAAGAGGACTCAGGTCATGGCTTTTGGGCATGTTTGTGGATGGGAAATACTCAGGAGGGAATGGGACAGGGGCAGATGGGGCTGAGGAAGGGTCCTGCCCAGCTCCTGCAGAGTGAGGTGCTTCTGCAGAAGCTACCCCTCCAAGCAAGGCCACTCTGTCACCCAGCCTCCTCCCCAGTGCCTCCCCTCCATGGCAGCCAAACCAGCTCCCCGACACCCCCGTTCTTCTGTTTCTCGGGACTCAGCCCTCCTGCCTCAGCATGGCAGCTCAGCCAGCTCGTTTCCCAAATGCTGCCAACAGCACTGTCTACTGGATTTGAGGAAAAAGTGAAACTTCCTGAAGTACACCAAGGCCTTCGTTCTTGGCTTTCGTTCCCTCTTGGTGTCTCACCTCTGTGGCTGAGAATAACGGATTCCCACAACATGGTTTCCCATTTCATTGTCACAACAGCCCTAGGAGCCTCAGGGAGATACAAGTATGAGCTAAGGGTGCTAGTAAGTGGCAGAGCTGGGACCTGAACATAGGTCTGAACTGCCTGCAGATTCCATTCTCTTTTAACTACCATGCCATGCTGCCTCCACAGACCCCTTACTCACTTTGGCCAGTCATAGTGAAGGCCATGCCTCCTGTACCCCTAATTCCCACAGGATAGATTTGAAAGGCAGATGTGATTCTTTCCCCATCTTTGTTTCATGTGGGCAATTTCCACGATTACTCTCCAGACAAGCTTAGTATCAGTTCACCAGGCTTCTGTCCTACCCAGGAATGACCCCTTTTGAGCATATCCTCACATCCCTGATGATCTTTTTGCATGCCTCCAGAGACAGAGAGCTCACTACCTCCATGAGCAGCCTGTTCTAGGCAGTAGGATAGCATAGCAATCCAAAACACGGACCCCAGACCAAGTTGTTGTGGCTAAATCTCAACTCTGCTACCTACTGGTGTCCCGTGCCTCAGTTTCGCATCTGCAACATGGTAATAATAGTCGTACCTACTTCCTAGTGTGACTACGAGGATTAATAAGATGCTACATTTAAGTTGCTTGGTAAGTACATAATAAATTTTAGCTATTAATATCATCATTATTTTTCCTGAGGGAAAGCCACCACTTACCTTACTACAACCTCGACCCATTGGGCCCTTGGAATTCTACCCTCTTCTGTACTCACCTGCAGTTTAATCCTATTGTTCTGCAGGTCTCAATTTTCATTTTCTTCTGATGCAAGGTTTTTTTGTCTTTTGGGTTTGTTTTTGTTTTTTTTTTGTAAGCTCAATTAGTTATCATGCAAATATGATTTTCCTAAGATCATGATTTCTCCTTGACAGAGTCACTGGTGGTTTGCCAGGCAAGCTCGACGTTGCCAAATACATAACTAGGGTGGGAGAATGACAGCTTAAGGCCTCGCCTTCTACCCTTACAGGCTCTCTTGTTGGCTCCCAGGCTTTTGCACTCCCTGGATTTGGAACCCTGTCAGTGGGCCCCCCATGACTGCATATCGACCATCAGGGGAAGATTATGTCATGATGAAAAGCCCAGATTCTGGAAACAGACAGAGCCAAGCTCAAATCCAGACTCTTCTGCTTACTTGCAATGTGTGATCTTGGCCAAGACACTCAGTGTCTCTGAGCCTCAGTTTCTTCATCAGCAAAAATGAGAGACAAACCTTACCTCATCAGGTGCTATGAGGATTAAGATAATGCATATAAAACACTCAGCACAGTTCCTACCTCAACAAACATTTGCCATGAATACTCTAGGGCTCTGCTGTCTAATAAGGCAGTCACTAGCCACATGTGGCAGTTGAAGCCTTAAACATGGTTAGTCTAAATTGAGATGCGCAGGGTTTCAAAGACTTAATATAAGAAAAGAATGTAAATGGGGCGCCTGGGTGGCTCAGTCTGTTAAGCGGCTGCCTTCGGCTCGGGTCAAGATCCCAGAGTCCTGGGATCAAGCCCCGCTTTGGGCTCCAGGTTCAGCTGGGGGCCTGGTTCTCCCTCTCCCTCTGCTTGTGCTGTCAAATAAATCTTAAAAAAAAATGTAAAATACCTTGATAATTTTCATATTATGTTGAAAATGGAAATATTTTGGATATATTGCATTAAATAAAATATATTATTATAATTATTTTCTACTGTATTAATTCGTCTACTAGAAAATTTGAAATTACATGTGACTCAGTTTTGTGGCTTGCATTATATTTCTTTTGGACAGTACTGTTATAGCAGTATACTGTAGTTTTTGGGGAGTGATGGTGGTAGTGCTTGTTTTTTTTCCAGTGGGGGAGAAAAAAATAGTACAAATGGTTTTGGGGTATTTGAATTTTAGTGGCTGTACTGGTCTCTTAGAGATGGTATTTGAGCAGCAAGGGCGCTTTAGAGATTAAGGAGATCTAATCTCTGTAAAGATGGGGAAACTGAGGCCTACCCACAGACCCATGGGATATGCCTAGGGCCAGAGAACTAACGGTGACAGAATTCAGATCAGAACCCAGACACCGTACCCATCCCAGCAGGCAGCTTCCTATCAGAATGATGCTGCCACCTAGTGGTCACCCATAAATGAGTGCCCAAAGGGCAGTGGCTAGGCTCCCTTAGGAGCAGGACTCTGCTGCCATCTACTTCTCAGTCCTCTGCTGAAGTGAGGACAGGAGGATCCTCCTCCTCCACCTCCTAGCCAGTCGGACTGTGCGGAGCCCCAGCCTGCCAGGGATATGACAGTGCAGTGATTAAGGGCACTATCTGTGGTTACAGACAAGTACAGGATTAAATCCCAGCTCTGCCCCTTCTAGCTGTGTCCCTACACAAGTCACTAATCTCTGACCCTTGGTTTCCCTATATGTAAAATGTGGATAATAACAGTACTTACCTCCAAGTGATTAAATGAGGTAGTGCCAATAATCTGAGTCAACAAATACCTACAAACCATCACCACTTATGCACTGTTCCTGGTACTGGGATATAGCAGTGAACCTAAAAAGCCAAGTCCAGTGGTTCTCAAAGTGTGGTCTTTGGACCACTGACAGCAGCAGCACCTAACATCTTGTTAGAAATGCAAAACTTTAGGCCTCCATCCCAGATCTACTGAATCTGATGCATGCTCAAGGTTGAAGACCACTAGACTTAGACATATAGATGTATACATCAGGTAGAGTTAAGTGCTATGAATATGGCAAATAAATGGTTAAATATCTTGAGAATAATGGCTGGGTGGGGGGGTAGGTGGGGAACATTAATTCATCTATGATGGTCAGGGAGAGCCTGTCTGTATAAGGTGACAGGTTCCAGCAGAGATCTGAAAGCAATTATCTAGAGGAAAGGTTAAAAGGGTATGCCTTTTCCTATTCAAGACACTTCCTATATTTATAGTAAGTCTTGGGGATATAATATAGGGGACTATAGTTAATAATTCCAAAAGATACTTCCTGCAAATTGCATACACAAATTCTGCTTACATCTCATTGCCCACAACTTAGTGATATGGACCACACTTAACTGCGCCTGAGGAGTCTATTTTTATTTTTTTTAAAGTAGATTCCATGCCCAGCATGGAGTCCAGTGTGGAGTTTGAACTCACAACCCCAAGATCAAGAGTCAGATGTTTAACCAACTGAGCCACCCAGCTGCCACTGAGGAGTCTTTAATCAGCCATACATCCAGCTAAAAATTGAGACTCCTTTTTACAATAGAAAATGAAGAAAAAGCGTATTGGGAAATGGTCTCTGCCACACTAAGAGATTCTGATGTAACTAACCTTTGAGGGTCTGGTTTATGCTTGTATGCCTCCAATGATGGGGAGAGCCCTATTTCATTAAGCAGCTGTATTCCCTCTTTGAGCAGCTTTTAGAAAACTCTTTGATAACTCAAGTCTACCTCTCCACAACTATCCAACAGCCAAATCCTACCACCTTAGGACTACATGCAACAAGACTGCTTGCCCCTTCCTTGCCAAGACAGAACTGACCAATTTTAAGTCCATTATCCATCTTCTCTTTGGACCACTAAAGGTCAATGGCTTCCCTGAAGCCATGTCTTGGGAAAGGTTTTCCTGATTCTGCATTAAGAGATTGAAAATGACCTTGAAAGTAAACTCCTAGATGACAGGGAGCCACATCATCACTCAGGTCAACGAAGGCTAACTGGAAGGCTAATGCTCTCGCTCAGGCAGAACAGGAAGGGAGCAATGCAGGAACATATTCAGTTCCAATCCCATTGGACTTCTCTGTTTTGTAATTTCTTCAGACTTTGTAGTTCAGCAATTCTTTCTTCTGTTGGCTCTCATCTGCCATGGAACCCATCCACTGAGTATTTAATTTCAATAACTATTGTATTGTTTTCTTTGCTTCCTCGTCAAAGCCATCTGATTATGCATATTTTGCCTACTTTTTTGTTCCATTGTTTCTTTAAACATTTCATTTGAGGTTATATTTTAATTCTAATATTGAGTCTTTGAGGTATATAAAAAACTGTTTCTGTTGACTCTCATTTGGTGCCTACTTTCATGTGTTGGTATTTTGGGGGGCGGGGTTCCTACTTGGTTGAACTTCATCTGTGGGAAACCAGAGGGCCTCAATTGTGGTTCTTTCCAGAGGATTTGCTTTTGCTTTTGCCAAGAGCCCGGGAACAGTCCTACTTAGGACCATATTGCCCAGAAATCTGAAGACTTCTGGCTAATTATTGTAAAGGTCAAGCCCAGCTCCCTCACCTTGGGACTGATAGAGGTAAAGGCAGAGCCCAAACTTAACTTCCTGGCACTGACTTGGTATTTGCCAGGAGGGCTACCCCAACTTTCTTTGCCTACAGCTGTGTTCCCTAATCCATTTCATCTTGATGAACTTTCCCTCTCATTTCTTGAATGCCCTTGGGGATTTCCTTAATTGCTTTGAAGCACAGGAACACGTGTTTGTTTTAACTTATCGAGGATCTACCAAGGCTCTTTAAACTATCTAGTTTAGGGGCACCTGGGTGGCTCAGTCAGTTAAGAGTCTGACCCTTGGTTTCGGCTCAGGTCTTCTAAGGATCGTGGATTGAGCCCTGTGTCAGGCTCCACGCTCAGTGCAAAGTTGGCTTGAGAATCTCTCTGCCGCTCCCCCACTGCTCGCCCATGCACTCTCCCTAAAATAAATCTTCAAAAAATTTATTAAAAAAAATAATAAACCATCTAGTTTATAGAACCTATTTAGTTTACAGAAGGGGGAAGCCCACTCACCTATTCTTTCAGTGATTCATTAGACAAATCATTATTGAGCCCGTACTTTGGAGACTGGACTGAGGGCTGGGGTTGGAAACACTGAACAAGACCCACTTTGCCCTCTCAGAGCTCACAGATTAACAGGGAAAATAGGCTATTAGAATACAGGGGGCAGCGGTGGCACATGGGAAGTAGGGGTGACACAGGAATTTAGTGAAGCACTTTGAGGGGCACCCAGGAGGGTGACTTTGAGAGGGATGAAGAATTGATTCTAACAGATGAGCAGAAGATAGGTGAAATGGGGGAGAGAAGATGCTGACAGAGCCAAGCTGGGAGGGAACATGAGCAGAAGACTGAAGGCCCAGAGAACTGAAAAGTGAAAGGAAGTAGGTTTGGCTTGGGCAAGAGAGGGTGAAGTGTGTGGCAGGACCAGGTAACAAAACATGTGGTCTAGGGCTAGGCAGGGGCCAGAGGGGAGACAGGGAGGCTTGTTTGGGAGACTTGCGTGGCTCAGGTCAGAGAAAGGAGGCAGGAGGGCAGTAGGGACCATTTCTAGGGGCCTGGTTGGGGTTGCAGCTGTAGCCCCTGGCATCAGGCTCACCTGCCAAGGCTGGGCTCCCATGGTCCGTGTCGCAGGTGGGCAACAGCTCATCGAGTCCTGCCCTGCATGCCTGTGGCCAACAGACTGCTCCGTTCCAACGCAAGCTGTGGAAGTTGGCTCTCCTTGCAAACAAACCTCTGAAAGGAACTGCTTTCAAAGACCTGGCTGATTGCATCCCTGGTTACCAGGAAACAGCAGGACAAGTTGCAAAGTCCCATCACAGGAAATAAAGAATGCTCTAGCAACTGCCAGCATTTTTCCACCAGGATTCCAGCCAGCTGTCATTCATTCCTTGGCATAAGAACTCAACAGGCATTAAGAATAGCAATAGCTTCTTCAGAGCCAGGCAGTGCTGAACACTTTAATCTTATTTCTTATGACACCCTACGAAGCAGCCATTATCACAGGAATTTTCACTCAATGGCTGAGTGCTTATTTGCTTAAAGCTACAGTCTGAAGCTGGGGAACTAGGTATTTTCATCCAGGCCTGTTTACCTGAGGGTCTGTACACATCCTGCCTCAGAAACCAGGCTGACCGTATTTTTTTTTTTTTGCCCCCTCACATTTCTACTTTGCGTTAATTTTAGATTCACCAAAAAGTTGTGAAAATAATATGGCTTTTCTGTATACCACTCATCCAGCTTTCCCTAATGTTAACATCTTATACAACCACGAAACATTAGTCAAGATTAAGAAACTACTGTTGGTACATTACTAATTGAACTTCAGGACTTTCTCGTATTTTACCAGTTTTCAAACTAACACCCTCCTTCTGGGTCAGGATCCAACGCTGTATCTAAGTTCTGTCTCCATAATCTCCTCTGGTTTTCTGCCCTTGTTTTTCATCACTTTTGATAACTTAAGCACCGGTATTTTGCAGAATGTCCTCTGTGTTATGGGTTTTTAAAGTGTATCACAGAGTTGAAGTGTTCCCGTTGCCTTGAATAACTATAGCTGGCCCTTTAACAACATAGATTTGAACTGTGTGGGTAATTCAATCCATGTGGATTTTTTCGATAAATACAGCAGAGTACTGTAAATGTTTTTTCTCTTCCTTAGAACATTAATACCATCTTCTTCTCTCTAGCTTACTTTATTAACCACCCAACACTGTAGCAGCCACCATCCCTGGGCCTATGCTACTTTCTTGCAGAACACTCTGTACCATCTGGTGCCACTGGGTCCTTGGAGGTGGAGACAAGCTTCTGGAGAGCAAAAACTTTTTTATCACTGATGAAAATAGGGCTTGGTGTGTATTTGTGGGGTGACCGAATCTCTATGTACTTTATGTACTGATGTGGAACAATCTCCAAGATCTGCCAAGTGAGAACAAGCAAGATGCAGTAGCGTGTGTTCCCAATTTTGCACAGAAGGTGTGGGGGGCGAGTATACACCCACATGTGTTTATATATGGCTCAAGTCTGAAAGGCTCCTCTTCTGCTCAGACTACACTTGGCTCAACAGCTTCCACTCTGCTCCGGCTCTTTTAAGATTTAGTCCGTTTTTGGAATGAACATCTCCGCTTTCAAAACAAGGTCTCCGAGGCCTTGGTGGGCTTTAGCTGGTGGCCACAACAAGCAGTGTGGAAAAGCCCCAACCGCAGCACAAGCACCTCACCTCTCCTGAGGCTCCTCCTCCCAGGAAGTCACTTCACAGAACACAGGCTCACCCCATCGCATGTCAGGGGCCCAACCAATCCCTCCTGTGTTCCTGCTTGCCAAGTTACCTACGTCCTCTGAAGTAAAAGATCTACTAAATGCCTCCTGCTTTGTCCTGCACCTGTGACTTCGAGTCAGTCTCATGCCCTGGTCAAATTTCTAGGAGGAAAGAATCAAATATCCCTGAAGGAGAGAAGACTAGAGTCGAAATAGCTCACACAAAGGCAATTTATTAACAGAAAACAGTAATTTGAGGAATCCTTTTCACAGACGGCGACCACGGCGACCCCCCTTCCTGCGGGTGCTATCGGAGGGGATGGGGGTGACATCCTCTGTGGGGAGGAAGAGAAAACATCATTGCCTAGAGATGGATGGGAAAGAGTCCAGGCCTCCCTAGACCAGTGGTCTAACAGACCAGCAGTGAATCCCGCTGCTCCCCACGTGAATCCTCAGTATATAACACATGGACATGGACTGCCCCATCTGCTGCTTCCTCAAAATTTCTGATGTGGTCTCAACTCACTTTTCTGAAGGGGAAACTGAGGGTCAGAAAAGGCACTCAACTTACAATGTCAGAAGGAGGTGAAATAATCAGGTTTCTGACACCCAGCTCAGGGACTCTCTAGTGGAAAGATTCTTCTAAACAGGGGCAACTAAAAACTACCTCCTTTCCAAAAGGTAATAGGCTGAACCATTAACTAGACCGATCAGTATGTGATGCTACCTTGTGTACAGAAACAGGGAAGGGCTAACACCTTCTTAAGAGCTCTAAGAGGCCAGGAGATCACAGGCGTGAGGGGGCAGGCACCACACAGATGTAGGTGACTCGCTGTGATTCTCAACCATGGGAGGTGCTGCTCCCTGCACTCATTTTCCACTGTTAAAATGATTGGCATGCTCTAATACTTTGTAGGAAAGAACCAAGGATATGGATGGTCTTAACAATTCAGGGGACAGACCACATAAAATGCCAACTCCCGTAAGAAACACTGAAAGAGACATTTCATCTCCCGTCAGTTCCACCAGCCAGTCTCAAGCCCTGCACACCAGGCAGTGTGGGGCACAGAGGTTCAGGAATCAAACTGTGCTGTCAACATGCACATCAAGGTGACAGGGGTGCTCAGGGAGGAAATTCTGTCATATGGTGGGCCTCTTGCAACTCCATTAACTGTGGCACCCTAACTGCCAATAGACCCCAAACCAGGCACTGCATCCCACTGGGTACAACACAAACTTTCTGGGGTCAATGCTTCAAAGCAAATCCAAGTGCTAGCTAGAGGGAGGAACTTACCGATCCGCCCGATCTTCATTCCTGAGCGGGCAAGGGCTCTGAGGGCTGACTGGGCCCCAGGTCCAGGGGTCTTGGTTCTAGGGAAATGAGGATCTACATGAAGAAAAGCTCTGTCCAACTCATTAGGGGTTCCTTCTAGATCCCACAACCCTCTAGTTTAGGAATCTGCAACTTTTCGTAAAGGGCCAAACAATAAATATTTAAGGCTTAGGGGGCCACGTATGGTTTTTGTTGCGTACTTTCTGGCCCATGCGTCAAGAGTTTGTGCTCTGCTCTGCCTGCAGCCCACTTAAGGAACTGTCCTTCTTGCCAAAGGCTGTAATTTTTTTTTTTTGGCAATCCATTTCCAGCTGCTTCCCCCACCCAAAACCAAAACACTAGCATCTCTCCAGAGGACCACTTTCTCTGGTCTGCTGCCCACACAGCATTTTTTTTTTTAATGTAAGCTCTATGCCCACAGTAGGCCTGAACTCATGACTCAGAGGTCAAGAGTTTCATGCTCTATCAACTGAGCCAGCCAGGTACCCTGAAGCAGGAGTCATCTTTAAAAAAAAAAAAAAAAAAATCCCCCTAGGGGCACTTGGGTGGCTCAGTCGTTAAGCGTCTGCCTTCAGCTCAGGTCATGGTCCCAGGGTCCTGGGATCAAGCCCCACACTGGGCTCCCTGCTCAGTGGGAAGCCTGCTTCTCCCTCTCCCACTCCCCCTGCTTGTGCTCCTGCTCTCGCCGTCAAATACATAAATAAAATCTTTAAAATAAAGAAAAATCCCCAATCTTTGGAGTACCTGGGTGGCTTGGGCACTTAAGGGTCCAACTCAATGTCAACTCAGGTCACAATCTCAGGGTCGCGCTGAGCAATGGAGTCTGCTTAAGATTCTCTCTCCCTCTGTACCGCACCCCGCCCACACATATTCTCTCTCACAAAAACAAGACTCCAATCTCATCAGGTCATTACTATTAAAAAGTTCTTATGCTCCCCCCCCCACCCTCTTTGGCTAAAGTCCAAATCCTTACTGCTTCCTTTAAGACCTAGCAGGAACTTTCTCCTATCTCTCTGATCATACTCATGCAACTCTTTCCCATAGATGTATCAAGTTCATTCCCACTCAAGACCTTTTTCCTGCATTTGTATCTGGCTGGAATATTCTCTCCCTGCCCTTCCTTCACTGGACCAACTCCTGGCACAACATTTAGGTCTTAGCTGACATTTCACTTTATCATTAACTCCCAACCCTCACACTGTACCTCTTACTTCCCAGCACTTGCCACAAATGGAAGGCGCATGTTCCCCTAGTCAGGCTGTTTAAAGTCGGCCTCTTCTACCTACACAGGAAGAGTAGAGGCTTTAACTACCCTTTTCGATCATTCTTTTCTAGTACCTAGAACACAATACCTGGTATGCAGCTGAGTGCTCAATGAACAGTAAGTTGGGGGGTGGGAGGAGTAGAAGCAGTGGTGCAGCAACCAACTACTAAATACGAACACACTTATGATGTCTTGTGCAAAGTTACAAGAGAAAAACCAAGCCTCAAATTCGGTGCTCTGGCACCCAGGCCCAGAGATCTCACCACCCAGCCCCTGCCTTATGTACCTATTTCCTCCTGTGGCTCGTAGTTTGATGTGGAGGGCAGTGATGCCCAGCTCCTTGCACCTCTGGGCTACATCCTGGGCAGCCAACATGGCAGCATAGGGAGAGGACTCATCTCGGTCAGCCTTCACCTTCATTCCACCAGTCACGCGGCAGATGGTTTCCCTGGGAACAAAAGCTCAGTCATTTCTCTCATCCATCAAGAATTCTGAGTGCTTATCACACCCCTACTGAGTAAAGACTGCCAGAGTTCAGGTATGGCAGAGGATGAAGGTTAACTTGAATATGCATCCTCCTTTCTAACAAGACTATGGCCATGGGTTCTGCCCTGATGGGGTTCAAAGACCCAAAATAAATGAACACTGTTATTAACAACATAAATTTACTTTTGCATTTAATCCTCCCAATTGCTCCATGAGCTCTCACCTTATATGAGAAAACCAAAGCTTAGTATTTGAGTGACTTCACGTGTCATAAAAACTTGCTAATAGCAGCCAGAATCTGTACATAGAGTGGACTTCTGTCCACCCCTGCTCCTACAAAGTACCAAGAGATTGAGGATTCAAGGACTACACTTTAAGATCATTAAGGGCAGAAGACGTGTCTCTTTCTTTCTCGTAACCCAAGTGCCTGGGAAATCACAGTATTTGTGGCCAAAAAGCCAAATGCATTTCCTTATCTGAACATTCTTTTAAATTCTTTCACGAGAACCCCTTAACCTGCCAACCAGTTTCAGGGGCATTTCTTCCCCTAGACCCTTGCCAGTTTGGTCTGTGCCTCTTCACCCAGGTACTCACTTGCCAGAAAGATCGGTGACATGGACAAAAGTGTCATTGAAGGATGCAAAGATATGGCAGACACCAAACACATTTTCTCCTTCAGCTACCTGAGGTCCAAGGCTGATGACCTGTTCTTCCTTCTTTTCCTTCCCCTTGCGAGGTGCCATTTCTGAAAGAAGGAAAAAAATCCAACATTAGCAATGGACAAGGTTTCCACAACACTTTCTTCCTGGCTATTGAAGGAAATCTCCCAAGTTTTGCTCCTCTGTGTCCTGCTTCCCTCCACCCTGGTCTGTGAAACCTCATTTCTGCCTAAAACTCATTTCTCCCTGCATTTAGGGGCTTTTAACTGATGGCTAAAGAAAGCAAAGTACCTTGAGATAACCCTTCTCCTGAATCTACCAAAAGCACAGCTCACAGCACTTATAGGAAAGGAGCCTAGAGTTCTAAGCAGATCATAAGTATCCCTCAATTTTTTACCAAGTGGGCCTCAAAAACTGGCTTAGGTCTCTGGAGACCTCCAAGTTCAACTGACAGCTCTACAAACCCGGGCAAATCCATTATCCCTGAGCCTTACTGCCTCCAATATATATCCTGAGAAACTTTTGATGATTTGTTTAGGGTGACATAGCAAGTCAGTTGAAGAGCAGAAATGAAAACCAGGTTAAGAGATTCCTGGTCTACGAATCACAATACTTCCAATGCCAGGAGTGTTTCTGGTTTCCTGGCCCCCAAGTATCACGTACAGGTTAGGCTCAAAGAAGACTTTAAGACCACATCCAAAAAGGTTAGTACAAAGCCAAGGCCAATAACCTACCCATGAATTGGTGACACCTGAAGACCCTTTATGGAAGGCACCTGCTGCCTGAACTCTGCACCAATTCCTTGGCTTAGAATTCAAGGGTCCCTTACCCACATACCCTCTAGCTTCATCTACTATATCCTGTGCTCTACCAGATCCCTCCAAAAGCCAGTTTAAATGCTATCATTCTCTGACAACTGATCTCTTGCTGTCCTTCCACAGCTGATTAAAACCAAATTCTTAAACTTTTACTAGAATCAAGCATTAAAGGCAGTAAAACTTATCTTCTTAGAAGGCTAAAAGAAAAGCCCCATCCCCAAAATTCAATGTTAGTGAAACCAGGTAACTGTAATCTGACATGGCATGTGATGGAATTAAACTGTCACAGACCGTAGGGGAGGGAGACGCTAACAGGAGGAAAGCAGGTGAGGACAGTAATACGAAGGCTAAGAGAGGACCTACTTTCTGACCAAAGCCCCAGGCCTCCTGAGACTCAAAAATCAGAACAATTTCCTAACACTTTCAGAAGACACTAGAAACAAGCAAGGCTCAGATGACTTGGGCTGTCACCTTCCAGGTGAAGACAAACACAGCCCTGCCTAGGTTTGTAAAGACAGTGGCAAAACCAAACCTACAAACCAGTGTCCCAACCCCCAGTCCAGCACTCTCTACCCTGTATCAAGATGCCTCTATTCCACGAATAACCACAATTCCAGACCTGGAGAAGTTCACGTCTCCTGCGTTCCCGGATCTCCCCAGTGCCTTCCTTATACAAGGTCTAGTGAGTGATCACAGTAAGCACTACAAGTGTAGGCCTTGGGTGTACAAAGTTAACTACTCCTACGCTTTAGTTAGATCCAACAGAGTAAGAATTGCAAGGAAGGTGCCAAGGGAGCTCACAGGAAGAGAAGCTTTTAAGTTCTGCCTGGAGAAGCCCAGAAAGACCCCAGCAGATGTGAAGTAAGGAAGCATGAATACGAATGCCTGCAGTGGCCACTCAACAAATGCCCACGTGCAGTTTCCCCACCCCGTGTCGCCCTTAAGTGGTAATGACAATGGTCCTTGGAGAATAAATTACAAACGCACAGCAGGTGCTCAGCAAACACTGATGCACATTCCCTAAGCCCCGACTTCTGGCTTCGTGCGGCGCGCCCTAAGCGTCCAGTACTTGCAACGTGCCAGACTTGGCAATCACCCAGACTTAGGGAGCACCCAACACAGGGCCGTTTCTCCTGATTCCCTCCTTGAACCCCCACTACAACTCTATGGGGTCGGGGCGACAGTTAACCCTATTTCCCAAGCAAGGACACAGACTAGGGATTAGGGACGGCGGAGTAAAGGTGAGAGGCCATTACTGACTAGGGTCCCCGCTCCTTCGCAACCACGCTGTGCGGCCCCTTACACGTAGCGGTGGCGGCAGCGCGGAGCCCGGGCCTTCAGGGCTGTAGCCGCACTCACCCCCCACTTCACAAGCTCCTCCTCGAGAGAAGACCGCCACCTTCCGAGACAAGGCGCGACCCTGAGTCTGGGCTCGGCCGGCCGCGCCCGTCTCGCCCGCACCTGGCTCAGCTTCCACGGAAACACCCCAGGCCCGCGACCCCGGCCCCGGTGAGTGCCCCCTGTCCCAGGATGCCACTCGATTGTCCTCGCCCAGGCCTCCTACCTGCGCGTCTTCTCCAGACTCCGCTACCGGAAAGAGAGAGTGGGAGTGGGCGGGGCGACGGGTCACGTCCGCGTCCCCGGAAGTGTACGCCTGAGGTCACGGAACGAGGCCGGCTCCCGGAAGATGCCGGCTTTAACGTTTCTAGGGAGTTGAAGACTCGCCCTCGGTAAAGGCGCTTTGCTTAAAAGAGTACCAAAAAAGGCAAGGGGCAGGGTGTCGCTGCGAGCGGGTCTACCTCTGAGACTGCACGAAGCAGCTACATCTGAGTGAGGCGGGCCAGTGTGCAAAGATGGCGGGGCGCCGCGACTGGACGGACTTCCTGTATCCTGACCCCGGGCCTGGTCAGCCCGGAGGCGGCAGCGCTCCTCATGGCTCGGAGGGCAATAACAACAACAGCCGCGATCACTCTTTATGTGGTCTGCTATGTACTGGGCAAAATAAGAACAAATTATTCAATATCTGTTATACACTAGCTTGGGCCGAGCAATTTATATGGATTGTTTCATTTGATCCTTACAAAATTATCAAATAGATAACTGTTTTCATTTCCCTTTTTACAGATAAGGCATGTTAACTGAATCACTCATTTGTGGCTGATTTGGAATTCTGACTTCAAAGCCTATATGTTTAACAGCCACTTCCATATATCCCTCCAATATTGAAGGATCTTGAAGGGTTGGGATAATGTATAGATGGAAATATGGGGAAGGGCCGAGAAGTAGGTCGTGTGTGTTTGTGTGTGTGTATGAATGTGTGTGTGTGTGTATATATATATATAAATATATATGTATAAGTGTATATATACATACATACATTTATATATAAAGCCCATGTAATGGATTGTATATATTGCATATATATATGAACGTTTTTGAACAAAATGATTGATTGTACAGAGTAATATAGAGCCCCTTCTTTTCTAGAATTGGTGCCACTGAATAGCTTTAAGCTCAATTTAGGGAAGAACTTTTTTAAAAAGTGGTGCTTCTTTTTCCCTTTACAAAAGTAATTAATTACAGAAAACCCATAAAATACAAACAGTCAGAAAGGAGAACAAAAGAGAAAAAAGAAATGACAGTCTTACCCCCACAATTAACACCTTGGTGTATGTCCTTTCCAAACATGATCTATGCAAATACATAAAGAAGAGGCACATCCTCTTTTTTAAAAGAGAATAACCTTACAGTATCTTTCCTTGATGGTTTAAAAAAAAATCCGTGCTCAATATAAACAATCTTCACAATAAAGAAAAGCATGGACAAAAAAGTAAAAATTGTCTCTACATACTTTCTTCTAATGATACCGCCATTATCAAATTATTATCAAGGTGGAGCATCATTCTAGAAATAACTTTCTATTATCTATGCCAGTATTTTTATTATATAGGGGCGCCTGGGTGGCTCAGTCGTTAAGCATCTGCCTTCGGCTCAGGTCATGATCCCGGGGTCCTGGGATCGAGCCCCGCATTGGGCTCCCTGCTCCGCGGGAAGCCTGCTTCTCCCTCTCCCACTCCCCCTGCTTGTGTTCCCTCTCTCTCTGTGTCTCTCTCTGTCAAATAAATAAATGAAATCTTAAAAAAATATATTTTTATTATATAATACACAGTTTTAGTTTAGTAATTGTATTCTGTATGTCATTTGGTAACTTTCTTTCACTCAACGTTGTGGACATCTTCCCATAACAACTAATAGAGATCTTCAACATTTCTTTACAATATTTTATTTTATTTTTTAAAAAGATTTTATTTATTTGACAGAGAGAGGGAGAGAGAGCACAAGCCCGGGGAGCAGCAGAGGGAGAGGGAGAAACAGGCTCTCTGCTGAGCAGGGAGCCCGATGCAGGGCTGGATCCTAGGACCCTGGGATCATGACCTGAGCGGAAGGCAGACACTTAACCAACTGAGCCACCTAGGTGCCCCGTTTTACAAATATTTTAAATTTTATTTGCTATTTTGAATATTAAATGCATTCACAAAAATAAAAACTACAAACAGATATAAATAAGTATGCACAAAAAAAAGTCCTCTCAATTCTGACTCCAGCAACCCAATCCTCTTCCTTGCAAACAACCAGGAATAGTTGTATTGTATCATTTTTTAACTACTGTATGATATTCCTTTGTATAGCTCACCCATTATTTATTTAGCCAGTTCTCTATTGTTGGGAACAGAATTTGTAAATGTAGACAAAACTGTCAAGAACACACTTGTGCTATTTTTTCCGCAGGGTAGATTGCCAGAAGTCAAAAAGAATATATATTTGAAATTTGGATACATATTGCTAAATTGCCCCTCAGAAAGTTCTTATCAGTTTCCACTTTTGCTTAACTGAGAAACTAAATATGTCTCCTTGTATTGTATTTCTTCCACGGTTAGTAAGGTGAGATGTCTCTTTATGGATTATTTTGAGCATTTGCATAATTTATGTGAATGGTCTGTTTATAGTTCTGAAAAGGGAGGGCTTTTTATTCTCTAGTAGTGAGTTCCTCAATAGAAGAGGTATGATACTGGAGGGGTGGAGTGTGGGGGGATGGGGTAACTAGGTGATGGGCATTAAGGAAGGCATGTGATGTAATGAGCGCTGGGTGTTATATAAGACTGATGAGTCACTGACCTCTACCTCTGAAGCCAATAATACGTTATATGTTAATTAATTGAATTTAAATTAAAAAAAGACATTTTCTTTCTCTTTATGAATTTCAAAATTATTTGCATAGAATATTTTACAGTATTGTATTAAATTATTTTAACATCTATATTTGTAGTTATGTATCTCAGTAAATGTTTGCATATTTTACCTCAAAAAAAAAAAAAAAAGAAGAGATATGATAGTAGAAACTGGAGCATTGTGGAGTGAGTTCTTGCTTTGGGTAAGAATTTTATTAAACACACAGATCTCCGTGAGGGAGAACTTCATGAAGGAAGCATGGCTTGATCTTACAGCTGAAGATAGTCCATACAGTCACCGCAGAACATATTTTTTTAGGGGCACCTGGCTGGCTCAGTCAGCAGAGCATGTGACTCTTGATCTCGGGGTCATGAGTTCTAGCCCCACGTTGGGCATAGAGCTTACTTAAAAAAATAAAATAAGACAAATATTTTAAAAAGAACATTTTTTTTAAACAGGGAAGTCTTACCTTCATACCAGAAATCAGCAAAGTCACTGCTTTCAAACTCCAATTCGATTATTTAATCAACATATTTATTATTTCTACAAATAGTTATTAGTTGTGAGTCCTTGGGCAAAAATTGTAACCTCTCTGCACTGTAGTTTTCTCACCTGTAAAATGGGGTAATAACTGTATTTTTTTTTATTTTTTATTTTTTTATTTATTTACTTGAGACAGAGAGAATGAGAGACAGAGAGCATGAGAGGGAGGAGGGTCAGAGGGAGAAGCAGACTCCCTGCCGAGCAGGGAGCCCGACGCGGGACTCGATCCAGGGACTCGATCCAGGGACTCGATCCAGGGACTCGATCCAGGGACTCCAGGATCATGACCTGAGCCGAAGGCAGTCGCTTAACCAACTGAGCCACCCAGGCGCCCAATAACTGTATTTTTAAAAATGTGTATTGAAACATATATCTTCAGTGGGCACTTGCTCTGTGCCAAGCTCTGAGATATAATAATATTGGCATTTAAGCTAAGACTTAAAAACAGAGCAGGAATTAGCTAAATGAAGGTGGAAAGAATGGTCTGGACAAGGAGAACAGTTTATGCAAAGGTCCTGAGGTGGGAAGGAACTGGGAGAGCTCAAGGAATTAAAAACATGGCCAGTATGGTTGGGGTATTGTGTGCGAGGGAAGGGGGTGGGAGATCATGGGAGGAACGGTGAGAGCCACTTCCTGCTGGGTCTTCTTACCTCTCTGTTGCCTTGCCTGCTTTCCCCATCACACCCCACCCCATGCAGCGTCAACACTGTAAACACAGGGAATATGTTTGCCATCACCTCTCATACTTTATTCATTCATTCAATAAATACTTACTGAGCCCTTAGTATGTGTCTCGCACTGTTCTAGATACTTGGAGTGCATTTGTGATCAAAATAGATAATGATCCTTCCTTTCTGGGAGTTTATGTTCTGGCAGCAGGGGCAGACATAATATCTAAATAAAATTTCTATTATGTTAGAAGGTAATCGATCGGTTACTATGGAAAGAAGAAAAAGTCCAGTAGGGTAAAGGATATTGCAGGTGTGGGGGCTTCTCAGGGAAGGGGTGGGGCATGTGGCAGAATTAAATTGAGAGCGCAAGGTAGTCTTGTTGAGAGTTTGAGCAGAGGTGGGAGGCAGAAAAGGGAGCAAGTATTGCCAATATATAAGGGAAGATTATAACAAGCAGAGGGAACAGCATGTGCAAAGGCCCACAGCGGTGGGAGCACCACTGGTATATTCCAGGAACGATAAGGAGACCACTGTGGCTGGAGTAGAGTGAGTGAGGGGAGATGGGTGGAAGATGAGGAAATGCAGTGATGGGAGGTAACGGGTGCTGTGGGCAGATCATGTAGGCTTTTAGATCATTGGAGGGACTTTGGCTTTTACTTTGAATGGAGGCATCAGAGGGTTTTGAGCAAAGGGTGACAGAATCTGACTTAGGTTTTAATAAGATCATTGAAGATTCTCTGTGGAGAATAGACTCTTGGTAGGGGTGGGAGTGAGGGGCTAATATAAAAGGAGGGGTTCCAGTTTAGAGGGGAGAGATACTGGTAGCTGAGCCTCAGGTGGCGTCAGTGGGGGCAGAAAGAAGCGATCAAAATTTGATTATATTTCTGAAGTAGATCCAACAGGATTTCTTGATAGATTAAGCATGAGGCATATGAGAAAGAGAATTATCAAAGATGATTCCAGCATTTATGGTTGGAGGAACTGGAAAGATGGCATTGCCATCAGCCAGGATGGAGAAGTCCGAGAGGGAAGTAGGTTTTGGGGGGAAGATCAGAGGTTCAATCATAGGCCTGAGTTTAAGGTGTTTATTGCACATCCAAGTGGAGGTACCAAGGAGGTTTTGGGGCTAGATGAGTCTGGAATCGAAGAGAGGTGTCTTCAGCGTCTAGATGGTATTTGAAATCATGAATCTGCTGGTGACCACCAAGGGGCTGAGTGCAGATGGACAAGAGGTCCAGGGAGTGAGCATTGGAGCATGGGGGAAAGAGAAAGAGATAGCCAGGGGAAAAGAAGCTGGGAACAGTGAGTTGGGAGGAAAACCGAGAGGGGTGTGACCAGGAAGCCAAGTGAAAAAAGGGAAGCAAGGAGAAGGGAGGGGGCAGCTTTGCCAAAGCACCCAGAGGCAGATGTAGGGGGAGGCTGAGAATGTGCTCGGATGCAGCAACATGGGCGTTGGGGACCCCAGCAAGAGCAGTTTAAGCGTGCGTGTGTTGGAGTAGATGTAAGACAGAAATGAAGGCAACGTGTGCAAAGGACAGGATGAGAAAATGAGGAAATGGGGTCAAGAGGTTCTTTTGGTTTATTCTTTTTAAAGGTTGTATCAATAACAGATGTTTGTACACTGATGGGAATGGTCTAGTACAGTGACAATTTGATGAAGGAGCTGTGTCCTTAAGCAGGTGAGATTTGATGGGCTTTAGTGCCCACAAGGTGGAACCGACTCGAGGTAGGAGCGTGGGCAGTGCATCTGTATAAATGGGGGAGAAGGAAGGTGTGCAGGGTAAGCACATGTCAGGGAGGGAGCTCGAGAGTGGCCTGGAGGAATGGCAGGAGGGGGAATGGCATGAGGCTGGGGACGGGTTGGGGGATAGGGAAGGTTGGAGGTGAGAGAAGGCTTGAAAGGGTCACTGAGATCTAGGGCACTAGAGGATAATTCTGGGGCAGCACGAAGGGCCCACTTGAGGTTGGTGGTCGGTGTTTTCTCCAGCCACGTTCAGCTGCATGGATGCAGCTATGGAATAAACAGAGCTTTGGATTTAACCAGAGTTGTGGTTTTGTCAAGAGAAGAGAACTTGAGAGAGGGGCAGGAGAATGAGGGTGAGTGCACAGGAACAATGATCATGACGGAGCATGACATTGAAGCTGGATGACTGGGCTTGTGAGAGCATCAAAGGGCTAAGGGACACCATGAAGACTGTGGGGCAACAGGTCAGAGGTCCCGATGGGGCAAGGGGACAGCTGCAGTCAGTTACCGGCTGATACTTTGCGCTGGAGGTCAGGGGCTGAGGGGCATGGGATTGAGATGTTGGTTGAAAGAGGAGTTGCAGGCATTGGTAATGACCATGGGAGTGAGTGGCTCTTCATAGAGAAGAGCAGATTAAGGGACCAGAGGCCAGGGTGATGGCAGCATCCTCCGTGTGAATACTGAGAGGGCCAAGAAGTAAAACAGGAATAGGCTGATGGAGAGTGATACAGAGTCCAGGGGAAAGGCCTTAAGGATGGGAGGCAGGATGGGACCCAGGGGTTGGGAGATACCTTCGCTGAGGTGGAGTAAGGCGTGCTAGCTACAGGCCTGCGGTGACAAGATTCAAAACTAGTGTCCTTTAGTGTGTGTGTTGGGGGAGGGGGGTGGAGAATGGCCTGGAAATAACAATGAGGAGCAGGAGGATAACATGCTCACACCTTGTGGTTCCTATCCCCCTTCCATAGGCTGTGTAAGCAAAAGGGGAAGCCATGGGGAGGTCTGCAGGGAGATGGAGGGGAAATGGAGGGGAGGGCCAGATTTCCTAGGACAGGACGGGAAAGTCCAGAGAAGAGATGGAGAGAGAGGAAATCCCATTGCTGATGGCCTGGAATTCCCCAGGGCAGAATTCCAGAAGGCTTTGAGGAACTGAAGGAGGTGGTGGGGGGGACTGAGGAGGGGCTGCCAGGGCCGCACTGGGACCTGGACGGATTGCCAGAGACAAGGGAGGCCCTGGGTGTGGGCAGGCGGTCAAGGCGGCAGAGCTTAGTGACTGAACCCTGCAGCCGCCCGGGGAACAATGGTAGCAACAATAGCCCCTATGTTAATGGAACACTTACAGCACACCAGAGCCTGTCCCAAGCCAGGTGCATGCATCACCCCCCCGGGAGGCAGGACTGTTTCTGTCCCCTCATTTACAACTGAACAAACAAGTAAGCAGTCAACAGCCATCGGTGGTGGTGCAGGGATGTGAGCCCAGGCAATCCGACTCCAGAGCCCCGAAGTTTTAGGTGTTTTCTAAACATCTGTTGGCTGGGTAAATGAAGAGCAGAGAATTAACCTGAGAAACCCACACCCAGCCCTTTGCTGGGCCCTGCCTGGAATGCCCCAAACTTCCCATGTTCAGCAACAGGTCACACTTTAATTTGTTCGTGGGTTCCATCCTCTGCTCTGCTTGGAGGCAAGCTTTGTGAACGGGAGCAAGGGAAGCGTGGGAAGAAAACGCTGTGGCCCAGAGAGGGTGAGTTAGTTCACCACAGACACACAGCCAGGAGTCAGAGACCAACGGTAGCCCAGTGGGCACTAGGGCTTGGAGGTGGGACCCTGCCTGAAGCAGCACCCTGCGTCCTTCCTGGAAACCCCCAGCGTCCATCCTCCACAGGCTGTGACCTGCTTGCTTCCGATGCTCCCGGGACTTACTCGCAGTTTGAGTGTATGGGGCCCGGGCCCTCTGAGCACTTACCCTGCTGAGGAAAGCATGACAGAGCCTCTGTCAAGGTCTCTGTTGAAGGAGGGATCCGGGCAAGAAGCATGGTGTATGTATGTGGAGCAGGCTTAGCAACAGGGCGGGAGGGATGCCTGGGGGGCAACAGAGGGTGGGCCTAGCTGGGTCAGGGGCCTCCGGGCAGGTGACATTTAAGTAGAGGCCCCGAGTGTGAGCAGGGGCTAGGGGTCAGCCAGGACAGGGAGAAGAGGGTGGGGGAGAAAAGAGCCTGTGGGAAGGTCTTGAGTCTGTAGAAAACGTGGACCATTCAGGATCATTCGTGGAGAAGTTCTGTGCGGCCGGTGGGGAGGGAATGGTGGGAAGTGGGCTCCCAGATCGGGGGTGAGAGGCTAAGTGCCTGGATGGGCAGCTCCTGTGTTTGCTCCTAGGCCCAGCTCTGCCCACGGAGGGAGTTCAAGGCGGCAGTGGGAACAGAGGGGCTGAGAATGCCTGCTCCTGCCTAGGTTCCCCACTAGATGGCGCGGATCCCCACACTGGGGGCAAGGAGAGGCCTTGGATGAGGCTGGTGTGGGGAGGATGCTCTGTGTTAGGGACCTGCTCTGACGTTTCTGAGCTCAGAAGTTAGTTGGGGAGTGTGAGTGTGAGTCTGTGTGTAAATCTGCACTTCAGTCGGGACATCCACCTGGGACATGGCTGTGAGGTGGCCTTGGCATACATTCTCTCTCTGTGCCTCATCTCATCCCCAGGAGCTCAGATTTTTATCCTCATTTTCCAGAGAGGAAGCCAAGGCTAGAGAAGGTGGGGGACGTGCCCAAGGTCTCTGGGCTGTCTCGGAGTGGAGTAAGTGGTTAGAGTGGAAACCAGGCCTCCCAGATCTGAATCTAGGCCTCTACACTTCCCCACGATGCAGACCTGCTTGGGTCGCCCTGAAGGAAAAAGCAAGGCCCAATGGGGTGATGGTACCATGATACAGATTCTGGGGCATTGACCCATTCAGCATGCTTGTTGAGTGCCTGATATGTGCCAGGATCTCTGCTAGGCATTGGTGAGCGATAAGGAAATGTGTTAGCACAGACCCAAAGGCAGAATCTAGCAGTGGAGACAGCCAGATGATGTATGAATAAACTGGCCCAAGTGCTAAGAAGGAAACAGGCAGACTTAGACTCAAGAAGATCACAGGGTTGGGCTCATTCTCTTAGAGGGCGGTGGGGACAAGACTCTGAGACCTGAAGGGAGAAAAGGCACACGGCCAGAGGATATAACTAGCGCAAGGACTGCCAAGGCAGAGAAGAGCCTAAGGGACTGCCTGGAGGAGGGGGCAGGCAAAGAGGGAGAAAGAAGTAAGATCATCCAGGAGGGCAGGAGCCTGGTGGGCCTTGGTGGGAGGGTGCCATGGGAAGGCAGTGAGGAGCTTGAAGCAGGGCACGGCATGCTCTGATTTGTGTATTTCAAAGTTCACTCTGGCCTTGTTGGGAGAATCAGGTAAAGATGGTCGTGCAGGTGAGAGATGGCGCTCAGAGCATGATAGTAGCTGTGGGGATGGGAGGACCAAATCCAGATTTGAGAGCTACTTTGGAAGTAGCATCTGTAGGATTTTGAGCAATGGGTGGCCAGTGGGACCATTTATCAAGGTGGTGGAGCCTGGGAGAGGTCATGATTTGAGTGGAGGGTGGGAAGCTCAGGCCCTGTTACTTTTGGAGCTAGCTGTAGGACCTCCTGATAGAAAGATGGGCAGGCAGCTGAGGCTCACCGGAATGGTCAGGGCTGCCGATGTCACTTTAGGAGCCTCTAGATTGTTCTCATGTCAAGGGATTGGGGGAGGTCACCCAGCCCACAGTCCAGGTGGCTCCGCAATGGAAGGTAGCAAGGGCCCCATCACTGCAGATGTGCAGGGGAGCCTGGCTGAGGTCAGTCCCAGCTGCGGGAAAGGGGAGGCCTCTTTGAGAGAGCTGGAATAAGTCGGCTTCTGAGGATGCTGGAGACCAGGGATGGGTGGCCCTGAGACTGTGTGGAGGAAGCTGGACATGCTGACTCTCTCTTTGTCTGGTTATATTCTCCTCAGTGGCACTTCCCCCACTGCCATCTGGCAGGGCCCAGAGATGAGACCCTGGGGTGGGGGTGGGGAGGCCAGCCTCAGGGATGGGCTGTAATTTCAGCTGGGGGCAGGGTTTCTCAATTTCAGTTGCACCTGGTGTGAGGTTCCTCTTTCTGGCGCCTCCCCATGACCGGCTCTGCTGACAGTCTCTCCTCCCCAGCTACAGCTCCTCAGCTAGCTTCCCACCTGGAAAGGCACTGGGTCAGGTGGCACCGCATGGGGGGCGTGGGGAAGGGTAATTGGAGGGGGCTGCCAAGTTTAATTAGTGGTTGTGAGGCCTGGAAACTGCATATGAGAACACCCCACCCCCAACCCCAGACTTTCATCTTCAAAACTTCCCCAGCAGCCTGGATGAAAAGGCCAGGGAGGGGCCAGGTATTAATAGTAATTATTGGTTTCACTAATAAAGAGAAGAAACAGGATTATCACCAAGCCTGACTTGTTCTCCCCTCTTTGTCTACCTCTTCTCTCCTTCCTCCGGCTCTATGTCTCTGTTCTTTCCTCTTTTCCTCCTTCTCCCTCTTTTTCTTTCTCTTTTTATCCAGGCCTTGACAATTCTATGCAACCTTGTTTTGAGGCCTCAGGATCCTGTCCCTCTAGGTCTCATCAGATCTTTGTGTTGGGATGTCTAGGGCACCAGGATATTTGGGGAGCACCCCTGTGCTTGTCTGGGTTGCAGAAGGAGGCTGGGAGAAGGGGTGTGTGTGTGTGTGTGTGTGTGTGTACATTAGGCTGTCTATGTCCATTCATTCACCGTTTTCCAAATAGTTATTGAACACCTACTAGGTGCCAAGCACTGAATTGGACCCCAGGGAGTCAATGCTGAACAGGACAGACTTGGGTCCTGCCTGTGGAGCAACATCCGAGGGGGGAAGAGGGACAATAAACAGTGAACTGAGAAGTACGTGTGAGGTCACAGATTGTGACGCACGCTGGGAAGGGATAAACAGATAAGATGGTGACCACTTCAGACTGGGGACCAAGGAGGTCTCCATGAGGAGGTGGCATTTGGGCTGACACCTGAACGATGAGAAGGACCCAGTTTTGAGACAAGATCGGGAAAAGGGTCCATGGCAGGGAGAACAGGCTTTACGAAAGTCCTGAGGTGGGAAAGAGCTTGGAATGTTTGTGGATGAGATAGGAGGGTAAGGTGGCCCTGTGTCAGGAGCGGAGAGCTAGATTTAGAAGGGGTGAACTGAGCTGGGGCAAGGTCGGCACAGGGTTGTGCCCTCTGTGCACTCACACCCCCCTGTGCACTCACACCAGGCCCCACACCTGCTTGAATGCTCTGCCATCACTGTCTTGAAATTCTTTATTTTTATTTTTTTTTAAGATTATTTATTTATTTATTTGAGAGAGAGAGAATGAGAGAGAGCACATGAGAGGGGTTAGGGTCAGAGGGAGAAGCAGACTCCCCGCCAAGCAGGGAGCCCAATGTGGGACTCGATCCAGGGGCTCCGGGATCATGACCTGAGCTGAAGGCAGTCACTTAACCAACTGAGCCACCCAGGCGCCCTTGAAATTCTTTATTTTTGAACAAGGGGTTCTGGATCTTCATTTTGCACTGGGCCCCATAAATTGTGTAGCTATTCCTGGTTGGAGAGGTCAGCAAAAGAAGTGAATGCCTGTGTGTAGAAGTATGAGGGCGACTTGGCTGGTGTTTGGTGAAGGAAGGAAAGAAGGAGGGAAGGGAGGGAGGAAGGGAGAGATGGAAGGAAGGAGGGAAGGAAGGAGGGAAGGAAGGAAGGAAGGAAGGAAGGAAGGAAGGAAGGAAGGAGGGAGGGAAGGGAGGGAGGAAGGAAGGAAAGGAAGGAGGGAGGGAAGAAGGAAGGAGGCTGTCCCACGGCCACATTAGCCAAGACCAGGGGTTGCCATTATGTGTGGAGGGCTCATACACAGATGTGGCCCCAACATGTCCCAAGGTCCTGAGGCACCTGCTACGTTTCCCAGGGCCTGTCGCCCAAGGGGCTCCCAGGAGCTGTGTGTATGGCCTGAAGCAGCACCATGAACAGGGGGTGAGGCCAGGTTCTGCCCAGCCCCCACTCTGGGAGACAGGGTGACTCCTCCACTTCCAGTGCAGGCAGCCCTATCTTGCTTGTAAGATTTGAGACTTTGGAGCCAGACAGACTTGAGATCAAATGTAACTTTGACACTCTGTCTAGTGCTGGCAAATAACTGAACTCTGAGCAGGTGATTTGCTTTCCTGAGCCTCAGTTTCTTCATCTGTAAAATGGGGGTCACTACTTCAAAGTGTTGAGGGGATTATAAAAGAAGAGCTCTTGGCCGAGTCAGCTTGGTAGATACAGGCAATAGTAATTATTATTACCATACAATCTCTGGAGCCTCCGGTAAACATTCGCTTCTGCCTCTAAATGTCTGCATAATCATGAATAAGCACTTAATCCTCCTGGGCCTCAGTTTTCTCTTCTCTTAAGTTGGAGTGATAACAGTCTAACCCATCTCTAACCACGGTGGTCAGGACGGAACCACATGATCGTTGTGAAGCTTCGCTGTAAACTGATGCGTGCACGTGTGCCTTGTTGGCACATTCCTGTCCATTTGGGGGCAGGTTTTCTACAAATCTGCCCACCTGGAGAGAAAAGCACCCCTGGGTTTTTGGCAGCACGGAAAACTCAGTCCCTGGGGGCGCCTGGGTGGCTCAGTCAGTTAAGCGTCTACTTTTGGCTCAGGTCAGGGTCCCGGGGTCCTGGGATGGAGCCCCGCATCGGGCTCCCCGCTCAGTGAGGAGCCTGCTTCTCCTTCTCCCACTTCTGCTCCCCCTGCTTGTATTGTCTCTGTCAAATAAAAAAAAATCTTAAAAAAAAAAACAAAAAACAACAACTCAGTCCCTGGATTGCCAGCACTGGGTTATTATGCTCATGCTGGAAAGTCTGCCTGAGAGTGAACCTCAAGTTTAAGGTCCGCATTTGGGCAAAGAAGAGGAAGGTCCCGAAGCTGCAGCAGCGGAAGAGGGAGAATGAGCTGAGGCAGGGCAAAGGAGCTGGAGCCCAAATCCCTGTGGGCCTTGCTTCCTGCCTCCCTCAGGGCAGCAAGCAGCTGGGAAGCTATGAGAATTAGTTTCTGACAAAGGGTCCGGGTGACAGTGTTGGAGTGGGCTGACCCCCACTTCATCTCCCACATACACGCCAAGCAGCTGATTTGCAGGTGCCTCCAAAACTCATGGGGAGCCCTAAGCAGCACCAGCACCAGCCTGGGAAAGAGAGCCCCTTCCCTGGAGGAGTCCTGGTCTAGGGAATCTGGAAGAGAGAGTGATAGCTCCCTTGGCCATCCCTGAGTAAAGACTGTGAGCTCTGAGTCCATGTCTAGGGGTGGCCACCAACCAGCAAGGTGACCTTGGGGCTAGTTAGCCTCTCTGTGCCTCAGTTTCCCCATCTAGAACATATCAAACCTTCTCAGGGCTTGCTAGGATAACTAAGTGCTCTAAGGTTCTCAGCAAAACCTGGCACACAGTGAATGCTTTAGCAACATTGGCTATTATTATATTCTTTAAAAAATGAGGCCACCCAGCGAGTTGTGAGTCTGTCAGATATCCTGATAGGCTAGTTCAAAGCCCTCGATATTTTGCCGTATTTTTGGCTGGCAACAATCCTCTGTTCATTTGTTTATTCAGTAAGTATTTATGGAGCATATTTATGGCAGCAAAAGGTGGCAGAGGCCGGGGGGGGGGGGGGTTGGCCCGGGACTGATCGGTTCCTGGAAGGCCATTTGAGCAAGAACTAACATTTATTCAGCGCGAACCATGGGCATAGTTTCCGTGCACTCTTGGACTCCCGCGAGCCTGGAGATGGGCCTTTGCCAGTTGATAGCAGAGAGAGTCCAGGTAAAGTCACAGACGCAAGATCACACAGCTACTCAGCAGCAGCGCTGGGATTCAAAGCCCTGCTCACCTCACTCTAAAGTTTGTGCTTTTCCAAATATAGCTTCCAGGTCACCTTCCTGCTGCCCCTCCCTTCAACACCTGGCCCCTGCCCCCACCTTGGCACCTCCACATCCCTAGGGGCCAAAGGTTGGACTGTTTTCTGTCACCCTCTGCAGCAGGATCTTTGTCATTTCCTCCCTGGTTCTCCTGACCAGGCAGAACAACCTTGGGGCTTTCCTCAGAGGGGAAACCCAGCCTGGAAGTAGCCCATGGAAAATGTGGCTGTGGGTGACTCCTGATGTTTGTCTCAGCTGCAGAGCGGCTGGGTGCCCTGGGGGCGGAGCAAGGTGGGAGGCTGCCTGGATGGGTGCTGATCCAATGATTCCCCAGCGGCCGAGACCTAGCCTTTCTCTGGCTCTGTTGCCTGAGACAGATCATAGCTTCACTATGGGCCTCAGTTTCCCCACCTATAGAAAATGGAACAGCTGGGGCTCCTGGGTGGCTCAGTTGGTTAAGCGTCTGCCTTCGGCTCACGTCATGATCCCAGGGTCCTGGGATTGAGCCCCGAGTTGTACTCCCTGCTCAGCGGGGAATCTGCTTCTCCCTCTCCCTCTGCCTCCACCCCCTGTGCATGCTCTGTCTCTGTGCCTCTCTCTCTCTCTCTCTCTCAAATAAAATCTTAAAAAAATAAAGAAAAGAAAATGGAATGATAACCAAGCTCCAGGACCAGGCCATCTCTCTGCATGGCGTTTGGGCTGGGAGTTTATGTGCTGGGTGGCAAGTCCTGTCCACCTTTCCTCTTGCACTCTTGTGAGGATGAAATGGGACTGTGGCTGCCAAAGGACTCTGAAGTGGCCTGTGGAGCTGGATGACAGCAGGTGCAGATCACTGTCGACTGAGCCCCTCACTGTCCAACTCCAGCTTCTGCCTCACCCAGCCTCCCGCCTGTACCCAAGCCCCCTTTCCCCAGACCCTCTGAAGGACCTGAGAGCCTGGGGGCAAGGCTGGAGCCAGGGGGTCTCTGGGCCTTCCTGGCACGACTATCCCCCAACCAAGAAGTCATTCACCCGGAAGAAACACCTGGGGGACCTTCCCACAGCTTCCCTGACACCCTGCCATGCCAGGTTCCCGCCTTGACTTTCCCAGCAAGCGGAGACAGGAGAGGGAGTTTGGGAGTAGGAAGAGGAACCCTGTGGCTAACCAGAAGGCCTCCTCTTCGCAGAGCACACTTGCCTCATGCCTAGATTGGGAAACCCTTTCTGCTCTCTGGCTTCAGTTTCCCCATCTGCACAACTCAAAGCACACATCACATGACCTCAGAAAGCCCTCATGGGTCTCCCAGCCCTAGACAGTAGGTTTCTGACTTCTGCCCTCCTTGGGGCTCCCGGCTTCAGCCTCCAGCAAATGGAGACCAGTTCCACCTTCAGTGGCCTCCATCTGGGGTTTTAACCACACTCCCTAGCTCCATCTGCTACAGTAGTCCCCAGATGCTCTCCAGAGTGGACAGAAACGAAGGGAGGGAGGCAGGGGCATGCCCCTTCCCCGGGAAGATTCAAAGGCAGGAGGTTCACTTCCAGGCTTGTGCGCATGGATGGAGAGATGATGAGCTGGAGAGATGGCTGGTGAGGCAGCTTCGCACAGAGGAGCCAGCTCCCTGGGCCCATGGGCACGCCCATCCCCTCTTCCACGAGCTGGGCCAGATGGAGGGGGGCAGCTGAGGGAAGGGCTCTTTGCCCCTCACCCCCCAGGGACTCTGCAGGGGCCTGGATTTCTTTCCACACAAAAGACATGTTGGGGGGGAAGCCTTATCCACAAGC
Organism: Mirounga leonina; assembly: GCF_011800145.1. Taxonomy (NCBI): domain Eukaryota; kingdom Metazoa; phylum Chordata; class Mammalia; order Carnivora; family Phocidae; genus Mirounga; species Mirounga leonina. Next base: position 6,134,184 of record NW_023270921.1, read on the forward strand.
GGGCTTGGGGCAGACTTGGGGAAACATTTCAATCTGGTGGGATCACTATTGTAACCTTACAGAACCGTAGTATGCGGCAGAATTCTAGAATCTTGGAGGCACAGCATCCTAGAGTTTTAGAAAGAGGAGACATAGATTTTAGGTTTCCAAACTGCTGTCCAACACCGTAGCCACTGGTCCTGTGCGGCTAGTGAGTACTTGAAATCTATCCAGTCTGAACTGAGAGGTGCTATAAATGCAAGCTACCAGCGATTTTGAAGATTTTGTACAAAAGAAAGAATTTAAAACACCTCATCAATAGTTTATATTAATTGCATGTCAAATTGCTAATAGTTTGGGTATATTGAGTTAAATATGATATGTTGCTAAAATTAATTTCACTTTTTCTTTCTATTTTTTAGAATGTGGCTGCTAGGAAATTTAAAATTCAATGAGTGACTTGCATTATATTTCTAATAGAGCTGTTCTAGAACCTAAGAATCATATTTAAAAATCTCAGAATTGGAGGCACCTGGGTGGCTCAGTCAGTTAAGCATCCAACTCTTGATTTCGGCTCAGGTCATGATCTCAGGGTCATGGGATCGAGCCCCACATCGGGCTCTGTGCTCAACAAGGAGTCTGCTTGAGATTCTCTCTCTCCCTCTGCCCCTCCCTGCACTCGCATGTGCGCTAAATAAATAAATAAATAAGATCTTTAAAAAAATCTCAGAATCATGAAATTGTGACATTTCAGAACCTTGAAGTGATAGAATTTTAGAACCAGATTTCCAGATCTTTACATTACTGACTTTGAATCTTCCTTAGACTGTAACTCTCCGAGCCTAGAAGAATCTGAGAAGAATTCCTGGTCTTTCTCCCACCTAATATAGGGATCCTTCTATCTCGCCCTGACTGGTGCTGACAAGCTTCTGCCTACCCCTTCCTGTCTCCTGGCCGAAAGTTCACTGGAGCCAAGGCTGCTGGGCTTCTTGAATGCTCAGTTTCTTCGTGTTGGGTGGGATCTACTCCCTGCCCCTTTCTCCACCCTTCAGATCGGTTCCCAGAGCACCTTCCAGGGCCTCCTGGTCAGGTCCCCATGAAAGGTAGGGAGTCTGGGTCCTGTCCCTCCCCCTCAGACTGTTGTCCTACAGGCAGGGCCCACCTTGACAACTGTTCCTACAGGTTGGCTTCAAGTACTCCCAAGCAGGGACCCTCAGCTCCAGATGACCTTCTCTGCTTCCCCATCCCTCAGCGGAACTGGTCCTGGGACCCCGATAACAGCGGAGGGGGAGTCTCCCAGACTCTCCCAATTTGTAGATTATCCTGTCTGTCCATCTGGATAAGTGGCCAGTAGTTATCGTCCTTTGTCTTGACTCTGCCTTATTTCCAGCTCCAGGTAGATGGGGGACGGGTGACTACAGGTGCTGGGACATAGGATGGCACAGGAATCAGGGGGTTGATTTAGAGTGCCCAGAATCTGCTTGAAAAGTGCTTTCAATCTTAAGAGACTCTTAGAGGAAGAAGGAAGAGGCTTTTTTTCCCAGCAGAATCAGGAATTCCAAGGCAGGACTAAGTGGCAGTGACTCAGAGGGCCTCAGCAATTCAGAGGGAGACAGAGATCAGTCAGGGAAGGCTTCCTGGAGGAGGTGGGACTTGAAGGAAGGGGTGGGAGTTGGAGTTGTGAAGAGGTGGAGGTGAGGGCATTCTGGGCAGAAGGGATGCTGGGCAGACATGGCTTGTGCTCAGGCCTTGAGGGGCTCAGGCCGCCTGGAGTAGAGGGTCAGAGGTGGGAGGGCTGTGAGGGTGGGTCAGCAGGCTGAGGGCAGCCTGTGAGTTAGCCTCTGGGGATGGGTGTGTACAACAGAAGAAAAGGAACTCCAAAGAGCTATGGGGGAACTGAAGAAAGTAACAGTAACAACTATAGCTACACATGGCCTGGTGCTAAGCAGCTTCCTGAAATCTCATTTACCCTTTGAGGTAAATATAACTATCCCCATTCTACAAATAAACAATGGAAGGCTAGTTAAATGACAGTAAGAGGAGGTTGACCTTGGATTCCAACACAGGACTGTCTGGCTCCCAGGCTCTTAAGCACTGGATGGAGGGTGGTTTGGGGAGAAGGGAGGTGGGTGGGGGCACATGGGGGGGGCGCGGTTTATGATTGTGAATGAGTGGGACTGTGTGCAGTGTGCATGTGGGGGGAGGTATCCCCGCATTTCCCTCCCTCTTCCCTCCCTCGTCCCGTTCCACCTCAGAACAGACCCAGCCTGGGCAGGTGGGTGTGAAGAGGGGCCTGGGAATGAAAAAACTTCTATGCTTGTTGGAGCAGACAGCCCCAGACAAGAGTCACTGACCCCCCCTGCCAGTCACCGGAGCCAACTTCCCACTGGGTCAACTCTGCCCCCCCCCCCATGCTGGCACATTTGCCAGGGCCCAGGAATGGTGGCTACCCTTGGTCCTGGGAGTCCTTGCCTTGCTGGCGTCACCTGCTCCGCAGCCGCTGCCTATACAACAGGGAGATGGGGCAGGCCACCGGGCAGGGGCCTCCCCAGGTCGTCCTAGCTCTGCCACGTCACTGCTCCTCCCTGGGCCTCAGTTTCTCTGCTTCTGCAAGGAGGCGGATCAGATCGGCTCAGGAATTATAAACTAAGATGCCGACAGGGCTCATGAACAAAGCGGGCTGGCCATGTGTATGGAGTGGTGGGGACCAAGGAAAACGGCATGGCAGCCTCCAGACCAGGTGACCTAGACCATCCCTCCCAGCTTCACTGGGGTCGGCGGGGTGGGGGAGCAGCTACTGGGACCCTGAGCCTCAACTCCATTCTTCAACTAAAGAATGGACATCATAATGCTTAACCCTCCCCCACGGGAGTGGTGAGAATAAACTAGGATAATTGATGGGAATCTTGTGGAGAAATGCCCCCCCCCTTTTGATTAATGCAATCTTTTGATTTGAGTGATGTTAGAAGTATTTGGCTCCAGGGGATCAAGTGAAGAGAACTGAAGAATGAGGAGGCCAGATAGTGGAGGACTGGATGAGAAATGGGGCCTGGGGGTAAGGGCAAGGCCGGGCAGAGCACCTCTGACCGGCAGCAGAGAGGTTTGGGAAAGAACAGTCCCTCCAGGCCCTTGGCACCTGCCATCCTGATGGTGGCTGAGACTTCCACTCAGTTTGCCAGGAGTGAACTCAGCCCTGGACCCTGCCCTGCCCTCAGGGGACTTTGAGCCCTTGCAGTAACATCATTTAGAGACCACATGTCCTTGTGCGTTTTTCTTTCACCAGGTTGTAATTGGTGCATTACAATGAACACAGTAAGAAATTAAGCGATTTGCATTTCTTTGCAGAAGCCATTACCTCCTGGCTTGAGCATTGTGAAGATGTTCACCCCCCTTCGTTGCTCTATTTGTTCGATGGTCAAGACGAATCCTCCAGGGACGTGGAAACATGCGGGCAGGTGGTCTGCAGACCCTGTGGAGCCGCAGCTCGGCATTTTTGCTAGCTGTGCGCATCTCCCCCAGGTTAGCCAAATCTCCATTTTCTCATCTGTGAAATGGGGGTGACAAATCTCCACCGTGTCTACCTCCTAGGGCTGCTGTGTGGTCCCCAGAACTTGGTCTACAGAATGAGACAGTGCTGCCCTGGAAAGGGACTGTGCTAAGTGAGCCTATTGGCCAGTGGCAACTCCGGAGAACGAGGGATGGTCTAGGGAAGGCAGGACACCTATCTTTAGGTTCTGCCTGAAACAGGAAACCTGGCCCCGGAGGTGGGACTGCTTTGGAAACAAGCTGCACGTACTCTTCAAACTGCTGCAGCAGCGGCGATGAATGTGGGTTTACAGCAGGGTAGGGCAGGAAGGGAACCCCTGGAAGTGAGGGATGGGGGCGCAGAACCTAGGTGGTCTTGGACAACATGTGGGCTCACGGCCCCTGGGCACCTGCAAGGTGGGGTGAATAGTGACAAGAACTCAGTCTTTTAGTTGGATGGACCTAGATTGGAAATCTCCTCTGCCACTCCTGTCTGGGTGACCTTGGGGAAGTTGCTTCACCTTTCTAGCTTCACGCCGTCTGGGTTGCTGAGTAACAAACAGAAAGTGGGTGGCATGCACCAGAGCAAGTAATTAATTGCTGTTAATTGCTCCTATCCCCCACCTCAGACAGTCTTTGGTTGGTTTCCCGAACATTTTATACCCATTGTCCATCTGAAGCATGGATCATCTGCCCATTTCACAGATTTTCTCCTTTATTTGTTTAAGAGATTATCAGGATCTGCCAGGAAGAACTCACTGTGCGTGCCTGTGTGTGTGTGTGTGTGTGTGTGTGAGAGAGAGAGAGAGAGAGAGAGAGAGAGAAAGAGAAAGAGGAGGGAGGGGGAGGAAACTGTTACACCATGTGGTCAATGCTGTAATTACGGTGACTGTATTCTCCAAACCACAAATCAGGTCACGTGGTCTGACAGAAGCTATTTTCTTCCTCCACTGAAGTCCAAACATGAAATCACATGTAGTTACATATTCATTGAATCACCTTTTATTTTTTTAAAGAAGCAAATGACATGAAATTTGGATCATTCTTGACAAATCCCAGGATAGTCCTAGAAAATCACTAAAGCCATGAGTGGGGCCCATAAAGAGCCCTGGCAGGAGCAGGAGGACTTCGTGGAGGAGGTGCTGCTTAAGAGGAGCCTTGAAGGCTGAATAAGAGGTCTTCAGACAGAGGAAGAGTTGGTGAGGCCTGAACGCCCTTAGGACAGGGCCTACCCTTCCCGCTCTAAAGACAAACCTACTAGGAACTGGGGATGCTGGCTACAGTCAGCAACTGTGTGTTTTCAGTTACTTTTCACTTTTTGTTGTTTCAGAGACCTTTGGAGGGAGGGAACAAAATTGTTACAGGCCAGTGTAACAACACACTACTATTGCATTTACTTGTCCTCTCTGCAGTGGACTGTGCATTCCTCCCAGGCAGGGGCCACCTCTGTCTTGTTCATCTCTGTGTCCCTCTACTTGTCCTCCCCCATAAGAATGGCATGAGGAAGACTATAGGAGAGGTACTAAAATATGTCAAATAGGGGCGCCCGGGTGGCTGAGTCAGTTAAGCGTCTGACTCTTGATTTCAGCTCAGGTCTTGGTCTCAAGGTTGAGATCAAGCCCTGCCTCTGGTTCCCATGCTCAGTGTGGAGTCTGCTTAAGATTCTCTCCCTCTCCCTTTGCTCCTCCCCTACACACCTCCCTCTCCACCCCCCAGGGCACAGCACTCTCTCCCTCTAAATTAAAAAAAAAAAAGTCAAATAAATAAATGAATAAAGTACCATTGACAAGCATTTTGTAGGTAGACAGTATCTATTTGGTGCTGAATCTGTTGAATTTAATTTCATCTGTTTTGTTAGTGAATGTGTGCGAGTTGCCCACCCTCTGCCTGGTGCTGAGCAGGGCCGTGGGGCTCAGCGGTGTCTGAGACAAAAGAGGGCCTGCCCACAAAGAGCTTACGCTCTAGGGGGAGAGATGGGCAGTGGACAAGTAACTAAGGGGGATGGAGGGGGATGTGGCATGTAGACCAGGAAGCCTGGTCTGGATTAGGGGTGTAGGAAAAGCCCCAGGAAGAAATGAAATTTAGCCTGAGATCTAAAGGATCACAAGAAATGCTCAGCTAACACTTATATATAGTGTTTCTCATGTAACAGAGACCACCCTGAAGGCTTGGCATATTTAACTCATTTAATTCTCACGAAAAACCTGTGAACTACAATACTATTATTGTTCCTATTTTAGAGATAAGGAAGCTGAGCACAGAAACGTTGACAAACAGGCCCAAGGTCACACAGCTTGTAAGTGGAAAGGCCCGCATTCAAAGCCGGCAGTCTGGCTGAGTCTACATTCTTATCAAAGAATTAGTCAGGTAGGGCGCCTGGGTGGCTCAGATGGTTAAGCGTCTGCCTTCGGCTCAGGTCATGATCCCAGGGTCCTGGGATCAAGTCCCGCATCGGGCTCTCTGCTCCTTGGGAGCCTGCTTCTCCCTCTGCCTCTCTCTCTCTGTCTCTCATGAATAAATAAATAAAAATCTTAAAAAAAAAAAAAAAAGAATTAGGTAAAGGGGAAGGTGGGGCATAACATTTAGTACAAGAGGTGAGGTTGAACATCAGGGCAGGGAATTTATCCTAAGATCAATGGGAAGCCATTGGTAGTTTTAAGTAGGAAATGAGCAGATGAGGTTGCATCAGAGGGAGCAAAGTGGGAGGGAGGGAGAGAGAGCAATTAAGAGACTGTGAACATGGACCACGGTGGATACAAGATGGCAGCTTGTATTGGCAATGGTGAAGAAGAAGAAATGGGGTTGCATTGGATTTAAAAAACATCTGGAGGCAGAACCAATGGGACTGGCTCTTGGATGGGATGTGGGGACAAGGGGCTGGTGTCAGATTTCTGGACTGGACATGTGAGTTGGGGACACAGGAGGAGGGAGGGAAGCAGATCTGGGTAGAAGAAATGAGTTCAGCCTCTGACTTGTGGAGTCGGATAAAGCCTCTGACTTGGGACAGCCAAGGGACATATTAAGTGGGCAGTGGAGAGGCCACCTGGGGCTGAGGAAGGGGTGTGGGCAGGGGAGTTGTCAGCACAAAGAAAATCCCTGAAGCTCTGAGAGGTGTGGGTGGATCCTGAGGGGATGGAGAAACAGGGCATCTTGATAGTCTTCCTCAGAACTTCCTGGGGTGTGGTTAGAAATGCAGGTCAGCTTCACCTAGTCCAGTGGAGGCAAATTCCCTGGGTGGGGCCTGGGCCTCACCTCCTTACAGGCTTTCTGGGTGACATTGAGCTGGAGGGCCTTGCGGCCAGCTTGGTGAACAGCAACTCTAAAGACGTGAACAGGGTAGGAAGAGGTAGCTATCAGGGATGGGGAGTTACCCCAGCTCACTGCTGCCCCCCCAAATGCTTTGGATTTGCAACTCCATTGATGAGATGCCAGATCCCAATCAGCCTGGACAGGAGGATGATGGCTCTGTGACCTGACTGGCCTCCCTTCCCCTCGACCCTCCCACAGCTCCTTCACCTTCTTATGGCCTTCTTGCTTCACCAGGCCCTCAAGATAATGTCCAATCTATGGAGCTTCTCCCAAGAGGTCCCCTATAATCTACTTCTAACCCACCTCTCCAGTTTTCTTGCTCATTCTTTCCTTCCTGCTATCTCTGCCCTTCTCCTCCTGGCCCCTGCCTCCCACCCATGCAACATTCAGCTTTTCCTGAGCACTTTCCATGTGGCCTTTGCATGGGCTGTTCCTTGTGCAGAGCATGTCCTTTTCCCCACCCCAGTCCCACCCATTCCCCCTGATCCTGCTCTGAGGCTGCCTCTCCCAAAAGCTCCCTCATTTTGCTCCCCTCTTACTGTAGGCCATAGCACTTGCCCTAGGCCTCCGCAGCAGGCACTCAGCTTAGCCAGCTCCTGGACACAGGGAGGGGCATGCGGATCATCTCCAAACATGCCTGTATACCTCTTGAGTGTAGACCCATGTCTCTTTCAACCCTGCTTCTCCCTTACCAGGAGCTTGGTGCCTGGCACAGAGAAGAAGCTCACAGGACCTCATGTGGATGGAAATGGTCTTCTAGAGCTCTGAGATTAGCATGAGTAAGGTTCTAGGGGGCTTGTTTAACCTGCCTAAGACTCAGAGCATATTCAAGGACTTTTAGATCATTGACCACAGGAACATAGATTATAAAGGATAATTCGCTGGTGGATGCTGATTCCCTGGCCAAACTGGTGGCAGGGCTGGAGTATGCACTAAGAAGTCACAAGCCCCTCTTTGAACATGGCCTGTTGTTTGGGCCTGGGACCACCACTACCAGGCTCATTCCTGTCTGATGGTACTCCATCCGGAGCTGTCACTTGGGCACATCTAGGAGTCAGGAGCCCAGTCCCATCCCCCAGCATCTCTTTCTTCTTCAGGCCTCAGCATCTTTCCCCTCTCTGAGACATGAGTGGGCTAGCTGAAAACCCCTTTTCCCCCAGCACAAAGTTATCCTTTAGGGGACTTGGCATGAGTCTCTCCTACTGTCATATGTCCAGCTTGGCCTTTCTGCCTCTCTTGGCTCTGCTCTGGTTGCTCATATGCTTTTTGAACTTTGTTCCTACAGTTAATCTTGAGCCTGAGAAGGTCCTTAGGAAACTACCAATCTACTGTTTTCTAAATTTGCCCCAGTCTCACGCCAGGCCCACAGAGTCAGGATCTTCAGGGGAGGGGCCTAGTGATCCACATCATTAGCAAGTTCCTCGAGGCTCACTAATCAAATCCCCCCCTCCCCTGGCCCATCTCTCCTTATTCAGGATGGTTCATAGAGGGCAAAAAGCCCCTCTGCCTAAAGCAGTCAGATCTGAGCACAGACTCCCCTTAGCTCTCAGTGAGACTCCCAGAAATCATTGCATCTCTCTGAGCCTCATTGTCCCCATCCATTTAATGAGGATGGCCACTATAGTCTTGTCTAACTTGCAGGGCCCTTGAGATGGTTGAAATGACACTGGCGATGGGAAACTGAGGCTCAGTGGGAGAAGAAATCTGTAAAGGTCATTCACCCCTTCATCTGCCAGTTCTGGGTCATGCTCTGGGGATTCAGCTGGGAACAACTTGTTGGGGGAGATGACATTCTAGTAAACAATGAGACCAGTAAATGAACCAGATAATCACGATAAAGGAAATAAAGGGGTTTTCGAGAGTCGGGGCAAAGGTGGGGTGGGGTGGGGTGGGGTGGGGTGGGGTGGGGTGGGGTGGGGTGGCGAAGGCCTGCCCAGGAGCTCAGGAGGGGTCACTCCGGCAGAGACCTGGTTGTCGGGGGAGCCGTCTGGGGAGGCCCTGGAGGGTTGTCATAAGCCCAGAGGCGGCAGAGCCCGGAGGCCCCCTTCGGTCCCGGCCAGGGCGCTCCCCGGGGGCCCCGGAGGCGCGGTGGGCGCGGGTCTTTGTCTCCCTCATTTTCTCCGAAGCCTCTCGGACCCCCAGCGCTGTTCCCTCTTTGACCTCGCATAACTTGTTGGCTTCCCCCGGGCTTTGTTTCCCCGGGGGTCACCGCCTCCCGGACGCCCGGCAGCCGCCCGGGGCCCTCGTGGGTCCCGCATCTGACACCCGCTCCGGCCCCCGCCCCCTACTCGCTCGGAGACAGGGGTCAAAGGCAGCCCGCGTCACGTGGTCGCCGAGCAGCACCGAATCGGCCGGGAGAGCCGAGGGAGAATCCGGGTGGAAGCCGAGAAATCCAGCCCCGATAGCAGCGCCCGGTCCCGCCCCGGCCCCCGCCCCGGGGCGCTCGCCACACGCCCGCTGGCCGCCCGGGCCTCCGGAGCCGATCTGTGGCCGGCACCCACGCTCCATCACGGGATCGAACCCGGCTCCCACCGCCGCGATTCGGGGAGGTAGGCGCCGCGGCGGGCGAAGGGAAGGGGAGACGGGCCGGGGGCCCTGGGCGCGCGGGCTCGCCCCTCTGTGCCCCACCGGCCTGCGGGGCGCGCAGCAGCGCGCCCCAACTTCCAGTCTTCGGGGAGACCCCCACCTCCCCGCCGCGGGACCGCCGGACGGTGAGGGGGCGAACTGCGAGCTGCCCCAGCGCAGTACCGGGGGCCGGGACTGGGGGCTGGGCACCGGGCGGGAGGGGGAGGGGGACAGCGGGCGGGAGGCGGGAGGCGGAGCGGGCGGTGGCGGCGGCTGCGGCGCGGAGCGGGGGTGGGAGCGGCGGGAGGCGGCCGGCGAGGGGTTAACCCCGGCCGGGGCCAGAGCCCGGCGGCGCCCGCACGGCCCGGGGGGGAACCCAGGCGTCCCGCGGCTGGCCGGGAGCTCCTCCTCCCCCGGGGGGGGTGCCCCAGCCTGGGCAGGTAAGAGGCTGGGAGGGCCGGGGCCAGCCAGTCCCCTGTCGCTGGGCCGGCGGGGCCCGAGCCGGGCGTGCAGGCCGCGCGGGGCCCAAGCGGCCGCCGGCGCAAGTTTAGTGCGGGCGGGCGCCGGGCGGGCGAGCCGAGTCTGCCGGGGCCCCGCGCACCGGGGTGGGAGGACAAAGGGGTGGGGGGCCGCGCGGGGGCCGGGGCAGGCCAGGGTGCGGGCGAGGGCAGCGCGGCAGCTGTAGGTCACGGATAATGTCACTCGCGAGGAATGCCCCCTCCCCCTCCCCTCCTCCCGAACAGGGGAAACTTTTGTCTGGCTAGGGAGGGGGTTAGAGGCCGGGTCCCCGCTCGGGGCAGGGTAAGGCAGCCAGACCGGTTTTCTCGGGACTGCGCGGCCTGGTCTCTAACTCCCTTCCTCCCTCAGGTTCTCGGAGCCAGGAGCCTCCGTTTTGAACGCTGCTCCTGAACACCCTGGGACGGGGTGAGGAGGGGGCGCCGGTGGCCGCGTGGGCTCTGGGACAGGCCGGGAATCTGGGAACTGGCCTCCTGGCTCTGCTTTCCCGGATTCGAGCACACGGGTCAGCCAGGAGCCAAGCCAGGCCCAGGGGATGCAGAACCCCCCCACCCCCCCAACCCCGTCTAGCCCCAGCTCTGTACTCCTCCCCACCAACCCCCAATCATTCAGGATGGCCTCGGGCAGTACTGCCCCCTGGTCTGAGGTGCAGACTGACCTGGGTGTCTGTCACTTCCCAGCTCTGTGACCTTGGGCTGGTTCCTTACCTTCCCCTCACCTCAGTTTCCTTACCTGTAAAATGGGGAAGATATAGTTATCTTCTAGAATAAAGTTGAAATGAGAACCAGTGGTACCTCAGTAAAGGATGGCATGTTTCTATTCAACAAGTATTTACTGCATGTTTACTATGTGGCAGGTACTGGGCTACTTGCTTTACATATGTTATTTTATTCGATTCTCCCACTTTACTATTAACCGCATTTCACCAAGGGGGCAACTGAGGCACAGGATGGTGAAGGTCACACAGGTGGGAAGTGGTGGAGCTTGGATTTGACTCTCCTCCCCCAGCCTGAGTCTCAGCTACAGAGCTCTGTAAGGTCCTGCTGTGACTGAGCTCACGGTGTCATTTTCAGTTCAAGTTACGAGGATACCGTCCCCTTTCCCCATTACCCTTATCCCCAGCTGATGCTCCTTCTGCCTGGTACTGGTGTGGGGTGAGATCTGGTGCCCAGCTCTTGTTATTGTGGGCAGCTGGAGCAGAAGGGAAGTCCACTGGAGCCTGGGCCCGGAGCTCTGTGATGGTCCAACTTCGGTTGAGGGCTGGGTCCATGGCAGGAATGCTCTCCCAGTGCGGGGGGTGCAGGGAGGAGCTGGTGTCCCTGGCTTCAGCTAGGGACAGCTGGTGGCTTTGTCAACAGGCCCCTCCCCAGCACCCATGGGACGGCAGAGCCTTTCATCTCCATTCAGACCAGGTCACTTTCAGATCAGCAGGGGGTGGAGGTAGGGCCAAGAAGTGGAGTCCTTGGGGCGACGAGAGACATAAGGCCAAGGGATTTATATCCCAGGTGTCCTCTTCTGTGAATCATCAGCAGGGTCCTTATTACTGAACTAATGGGCTGTTCTAGGTGCTCCAGCCCCAAAGGTCCCTGAGGACAGTGATGGGGGGTGACTTTGAGCCAGTGTCAGGATTACAGAATCCTATTGGAAAATGCATGTGTATATGGGATTTCTGAGCCTAGGATGCAGTGTAGGCCCGTGAGTGAATGTGTGGGGTGACCCAGACTTCCACTGGCTTTAATGCCCTGTGCTGGCCCAATCTTTTAGTGGAGGTACCATCTCATGACTGCTGTCAGCCTCTGATTGGGAGCCTTGAGTAATTTTTTTTTTAATGGAAAACAACTTGTTAGCTAATAAATGACATCTTAAAACAATGGAGTGGGGTAGGTAATGAAAGTTCTTGGGAGATGCAAGTTTGGGCGTTACTGTTCGAGCTGCTCTGGGGGCTGTGCCCATACTCTGTCTGGGATTTGCAGGGTCTGCAGGCCTTTGCTAGACTCCACGAATAGGGGGCCCTCCTGGGCCGACAGATCACTGTTAGCCTGTAGGAACAAGAGTGGAAATTCCACTACTAGCTGGACTTTGAGGGGACTCAGAAATGTGGGGCAATGAGTGGAGGGGCTGGATGGCTGAAAGGAGTCCTGAGGGATGGGGATGACCCTTGGCATGTGGCCAGACGATCCTTATCATCGTGATCAGAGAAGGGAGAGAAGCCTCTGGGAGAATCAACAGGTGAAGGGTTGGAGCCAGCAAGCAAGAAAAGATGGATAGTGAGCCTCTTGTCAACAAGGGCCATGCAAGAAGCAATTTTAAATCACAAGTTGAGGATGTGGTGGAGTATGGAATCATAGACTGGGGGTTGGCCCGGGGGCCAACTGAGAGACTCTGCATCTGAGAAACGTGGAAACGGGCTCTAGTCTCAGCAGCCCTGAGCTCTCTCTGCCCTGGGCTTTGGGACTGCTCGACCTGTCTTCCATACTTTGGGACCAGTGCCAGGCCTACAAGTCCCTAGAGATTGGGCAGACTTCTGCTGGCTTGGAATTTGGTTTTGGGTATGGCTTGAAATATCTGGACTGTTTGGAGGACTTGGACGTGCTTTACGTGAAATGGAACATTAGGGTAATTTGTTAAATATGTATGGAAACTGCGGAGTGGGGTGATGGGGAAATGAAATGGGGTGAGGTGCCACTTGTTTCTCAGTGGAGAGGCTGCTGGTCTGATGGGGGAGGGAAGACGAGGATCAGTGATGGTAAAGAGGCAGGACGTGGTCAGTGATAGATGGGCTTTGGAAGGTCAGTAGAGGGGAAAAGCTCTTTTGGTTGTTAATGTCGGCAGGGCTTCCTGGGGGAGGAAGTGTTTGTGAGGATGCAGGCTAGGGGAGGGGGGGAGAGTGGGAAGCAAGATTGGGTTGTGGGGTGTTTGCAGCATCCTGCTCAGGAGTTTGGGTTTTATTCTGTAGCCGGTGGAGAGGACAGAGGGTTGTAAGCAGCTCCTCGAGTTGATGCCTGTTACTGTGTCTCGTGCCAGGCTCCTTACAGACGCTCCATTGAAATCTCACGATACCCCTGCAAAGTAGCTGCTGCCGCTAGGAACCCCCCCCCGCCCCATTTTCAGATGGGGAAATGGAGGCTCTGAGGGGTTGAGTCCCGTACAGAGCTGTATTGGAACGCAGGCCGGAACTGTTTCTGCCCTAGCATGCCGTTCCTCTCAGAAGTCATTTGGCCAAAGATGATGGCAAGACTGGTGGCGTTGAGACCCACTCAGAGATGATGCTAATTGTGGTCCAGCAGAGAGCTGACCAAAGCCCGACACAGGCCATAGGGCTGAGGAAAGGAGGAGGAGGCTGCAGGACTTGGTAGCTGCCTTGGGGATTGGGGTCATTACGGGTGACCTAAGGTTTGGGGAAGGACCCTTAAGTGGCAGTGTCACCGCTTTTGAACTCCTGCAGGGTTCTCTGTGGGCAGAGGGCATAGCCTTGTCCCGTGCCTCTGAGGCCAGGGACAGCACCAAGGGGGACAGGAGGCTAACAGGGGAATAGGATGCCTGGGGAGGAGGCAAGATCTCCATTGCTAAAGGTATGCAGTGAGACGGGAGAGGGGGGAGGGAGCAGAGGGCCTGTAAACCAGCAGGGTCAGGCCTAGGTGACCTCTCTTAGTTCCCTTTTCTCTCGAGAATCCCAGCAGTTGGGGTGGTGCTCGGCCCACTTCCACCCCCTGTTTTTCTCATAGCTCTCCAGAGCTGCCCCTTCCTGTGCTTCTTGGGAAGTTCCCTGTACTTGCCTGGCCTGCAGTGCTCTGCCTGGGAGAGTCCTTACCCCGTGGAATACATTCAGCACAGCTGATCTTCCAGGAGCCCCTTGGGACGTCTGGATCAGCTGCCAGAGCCTGAGCTGCCGGGGACTGTGGTTTCACAGAGGACTGGAACCTTCTGCTTCCATTTTCCGGTCTGTGAAATGGGTTCAGTCTCTCTTTCCTCAAATGTGTGGAAAGAAGGCTGAATCACGAATCAGTCAGAATCAGTAGGAGTTGGAGGAAAGGGCCAGTGAATTTGAAAGTGAGGAGTGGGAGGGCTGGGGTGGGGGCAGGGCTGTCCCCCTCCTTCCCTGCAGTAAAGTTAAAGCAGGGTCTCCTGGTCCTGGGGGGTTGGCGGTTGTCACCAGCAGAGGTGTTTTCTCCTGCCCGTGGGGCTGATACAAAGTTCTGCCCATTTGCTTCAGCTTGGAAGCTTGGAGCTTGGTAGAAGGGAGGGACATGGATGTCTAGGACTGTGTGGCCTCTGGGCCAGAGCCAGTCTGCCACAAGGAGTCACAGAGGGGACCAAAGCTCTTTTCTAGATGGAGGAGTGTTTATATTAAGTTGCCTCCTAGCCCTTTGTATTTCTCCCTGTTCTATTTCTTAATACAGATTGGATTAATCTAATCAAAATATAGATTGCAAATGAGCATTTTTTTTTAAAGATTTTATTTATTTATTCATGAGAGACAGAGAGAGAGAGAAGCAGAGGGAGAAGCAGGCTCCCAAGGAGCAGGGAGCCTGATGCGGGACTCGATCCCAGGACACTGGGATCATGACCTGAGCCGAAGGCAGACCCTTAACCGTCTGAGCCACCCAGGCGCCCGAGCATTTATTTATTTGAGGGCAAGGTCTAGGGAGTAGCCCACTATGTGACCCTGTGCCCCATCCCCCATTTCCCTCAACCCTCAAGCAGAACCTGCCTCTTGTCCTTTCCTGCGTGAGCATTTCTGTTCCTGGTGAGGATACGGGGCGCCAGTCACTTCCCCTGCCGCCCCGCCCCCAGTTCTCCCCAACCAGGGCCCAACTCCAGTGTTACCTGTTCCGTACAGTCATCCCTAATGCCACAGAGCTGGCCTTGCCTGCTCCCTGCTTTTGCATGGGCAGAGCCTGTTATATGGCCTCGTCACCGGGCCCTTCACACACCTGGCTTTGAATCCTGATTTCTTAAGGGGGACATGTCTCATTTCTTCTAGGATCCATGCTTTGGAGGCAGGCGCTACATGTGGGCCATTCCTACATCAGCAGTGGTGGGCGGCATTGCAGAGTGGAGTCCAAAGTTGGGGGTTCGAACCCCAGCTCTGCCACCATTAGCTGTGGGATCTGGTGCAAATTACCTAAATCTTAAATCCCTTTTGAGCATTGGTTTTCTCAACCGCAAAATGAGGATAGTAATCATCCTGCTTTGCTAGGAGAGTTGAACAGATCGATGCCTTACCCAGAGGAAGAGCCCAGTCAGTAGGAGCTCTTCAAAGATAACAGTGGGTATTACTATTGTTTACACCTAGGGGGTGGGCTGTCCCTTCAGAGATGGAGGGAAGAATCCTTGGAGTTTGAGTTCCTGAACTTTCTAATAGCCTGAGAAGGCTTGTTCAGAAGAGGAAACTGAGGCCCAGAGAGTCAGGGCAATTTGTATAGGGTGTGGGTGCTGGCATTCTTACCCAGGAAGCCTGACAGGATTTCTTCTCTTTGTTACACCTGTTTTTCCTCTTCTCTCCCTTCATCAAGGTTAAGGTGTGCAAGTTGTGCAGGCCCAGTTTCCTCTCTGGTGGCCACGTGGAATGGTGTCAGATAAGTTGGCCCGGCTGGCAGGTCCTGTGGCCGTCCTCAAGACGAGGGACGCATACCCCAGACAGTGCACACTGTGGGCTGGAACCTCCAGAGGCCTCCCTCCTGGCCTCCCTGTGCCCTGGAAACAGGGACAGGATGATGGCAGGGAGAGGTGACCTTGGGGTAGGTCTTGAGGCAGGTGAGTAGGACACAGACAGTGCTGGGAGCTAGGCTCGGAAGGGAGGAAACACTCAGAGTCAGCCAAGATGGACGGGGTCGTGTCTGGAGGCGTGGAGCCGAATCCCAGCGCTTGGAGACTCTGGCCTCCTTCACAGCTGAGGTCTGGCTGTCTGAGGCAGGGCGGGGATCCTCTTCACCCCTCGGCCAGCCGGGAGTCGACCTGTCTGGGCAGGTCTGCAGTGGCAGTCGGGCGGCGGAGGTCTGCTGTATCTGCGCGGTGGGAGAGCCGCCTCTGGTCTGCGCTGCCTGCCCAGGCGGAGGCCAGGTGAGGAGAAATGGATGTCATCATCACGGCGCCTTCACTCAGGCCTCCCTGTCTGCCCAGGTTCCCTTCTTCCTCTCCTTACATCAGGGCAGCTCCTGCTTAAGCTTTTACAGGAGGCTCAGCGTCACAGACTCGTGAGAGCTCTTCCCAGTTCACCTGCAGGCAAAGTCATTGGTCCTCAAAGTCCGTATCTGCACCAACAGCACTTGCTGGAGATGCAAAGTATCTGGCCCCACCCCAGACCTACTGAATCAGAAACTGGGATGAGGCGGGAAGGAGGGGCCCAGCAGTCTGTTTTAAGGAGCCTCCAAGGGATTCAGGTGCATGCTAAAGTTCAAGAAACACTTGGTTAGATAATTTAAAAAAAAAAGATGCTTCTCTCCTTGGGCTCTCAGCATACTCGGACATCCAGCATATGTTGAAGACCCGGAGAAAAGCCCAGTTTCTCTTTACCCTGTCTTCAGGGAGCTACCATCTTGTAACAGCTTCCCATCTCCAGGAAGCAAGCTTGTGACACAGTGATGAGGCTCAGTAAAACCCCAACACAATTAGAGAAGACGGTGGTCACTCAAGGAAGGCAGGATCAGGGGACTTGAAGGGTAGGGGGCTTTGTGGGTGGCAAAGGTGGATGCCAGGAGCAAGCCAGCTGTGTGCTAGGGCTGGAATCAGGCAGAGTGTGGGTCCTGCTTCAGAGAAGCATGTGTGCTGGGGGTGAGGCCGCACACATGTGTGTGTGGATTACGGTGGTCAGACGTGGTCTGAGAGGGCTAAGGGGCCTTAGCGTCACCAGCCCCATGCCTTTAAGCATCTCAGTCATTTTAATGATGATGATCATAAAATTGCCACTCAACATTTTTTGAGAGCTTATCAGTGCTTACTAGGCATAATCCTATAAAGCAGGCACTATTATTGTCCCCATTTTTTAGATGAAAATACTGAGGCCGTATAGCCATAAGGTGGTAGATCTAGGAATTCTGTAGAATTCTGTAGGGGTGCTTAGAAGCACGATTTCTTTGGAAGAAGGGAGCTGGGGGATTGTCTTGGAGTGTTTGTTTAGCAGGCACAACATAGACTGGTTTTTTAAAGATGCAGAAACGTATATACTATCAAATGAGTGAATTAGGTTTTGGCGGGGGTGATGGGATTGTGTTGGGGTGAGTAGGGCTGAAGCCTCCACATTGGGGCCTCCACTGCAGACCCTGTCATTCCTCCTGTCATCTGGACAGCCATTTGAGACACACAGACACTCACTCAGTGCTGAGTTCAGGATCCCACAGCTAGGGCAAGAGAGAAAATCAGAGAGAGAAGAGTGGGTCTCCTCTGGTTCTAGCAGGAGGGGTGGGGATGGGGGTCAAGATCAGAGCCCACTGTCTCGCCTGCTGTTCTTTTCTGCCTCGGTGTCCCCAAGGAGCCCAGGAGCTGGAGGGCTTTCCTGACACTGTGGGAGCCTCTCCATTTCTCAGCGGGGAACCGAGGAGCAGGGACTTGCCCACACAGGGACACACACGGTGTCATGATTGGGACCAGAAGCCAGAGCTATCTCTGTTCTGACCAGGGAAGGGTTTGTTTCCCGAACACTGTCCCTGCCCCCCACCCCGTCTCAGGCAGTCTGGGTAGCCATCGCCCTCGGGGTGGCCCAGAGCGATGCTGGGGGCAGAGACGGGTGTGTCCTGGGGGAGAAAGCTGCCAAAGAGAGGTGGGGCAGTGTCCAAGGGAGAACACCAAGAAGCCCAAAGCCCAGACGGAAACCAAGTGTGTTTTCTAGGTCCTGAGAGGATATCTGGAACAATGGAAGTAGGATGGGGGAAGTTGGACTATAAAAAGCGCTTCTTGATATCCTTTAAAAAAAAAAGTGGTCTTTAGGTTTGACTTTTGTTTCTCTGAAGGATGTTTATGTAACTTCCTGAAAGTAGGATCCCAGGGCTCCGTGAAGTTTGTCATGCTGCTGGGAAGGACTTGATAGGGTGGTCTCCCCACTTTACAGTTGGTGGATTCTGAGAGTCAGGAGGGGCCTACTTGAGGTCCCGCAGTGAGATAGCAGAAGACTTGGCCCCGGAGCCGGGGTCTTCTGGAGCCTTGCAAGGGGCTGTTGTCTTGACTCACTACTCCCTGGGCTCCGGCTGGCACAGAAGCTGGGCAGGGACTGTGGGGTGGTCCCCTTGGGAAACACTCAGAGCTGTGGACTTAGGGCAAGGCCAGGACTGGTCTCTAGCGAGGTGGGCTCACTGGGTGCTGACTCGTGGAGTGGGCGAGAGGCTGGGATGGTGTGCTTAGTGATGCCACCCCCGTCCAGATGCCACGGCCCAGCTGTGCACCGTCTGCCCGGCAGCTGTGAGTCACACCCAGTGGGTGCAGAGGCGAGGGCTATTGTATTGTGATTTCTTCTGTTCTCTCAGCCCCGAAGGGATGACTAGGCCCTGAGCCCTGATTCGTGCCCACGCCTATGAACTTAAGCAGCTGTGAGTTTAGACTTCATGTTTACAGATATGAGCTGTCCCAAAGGGCTTGGGGGAGTCCTGTTCCTCTGCCACCTATCTCTCGATCCTGTGGATCCTGTGATCTTGACTCATCCATCTCACCAATGCAGAAGTCTCTGTGCCCCGGAGATCATGCACGACATTTTGGCGGCATTCCTCTGCGTTCTTTTTCTGCAGAGAGAGTCTGTAGGTTTCATCAGGTTGTCAGAGGACTCAGTGTCCCCCCAGGTGCTGACAGGAGGGCAGGAGGCCATGTGCCTGCGTTGCAGCGAGCAGGTTGCTGACGAGGCAGCGTGGCTGTAATATTCTAGGAGACCGTAGGCCGGCGGCAGCAGAATACGATGGTTCAGAGTGTGGTCGCGGAGGCCGGTGTAGGGTTCTAAATCCTTCACTTAGGAGCTGTGTGACCTTGGCTAAGTGGCTGTGTCCGTGCCTCAGTTTCCCTCTCTGTAACACGGGAGGAATAATAATAGTTATCTCATGGTGCCACCAGCTTTTAAAATAAGATAATCCATGAGAAGGACTTTGTATCAGGACCAGCCTGATACAAAGTAATCACTTGGTAAAAGTGTGCTATTATTATTAGTCCCAGCTCTGCGATCCTGTTAAGTGCCTTACGTTGGGGTCTTGGTCTCCAGCTTTGGCTGTGTACTCTGTGTTGGGCTTTCCAGGAACTGCAAGGCAAGGTGGGAGAGTAGGGGTAGACAGGGAGGGAGGGAGAACCTTCTCTGTATTTCTGGGACTCTCTAGCCCAGGCCCTCCCTGGTGCCTTGAACGTGGCTTTGTCCTGAGGCAGGCTTATATAACCAGCCAGGCCTGGCCAGGCAGGAGACGATTCTTAACCTCGTTTTGTCCTCCACTGTCTCTTCCTCTGATGGAGCTGTTGCATTAGCTGACCTGTTCCTCAAGCTCCAGGGATGAAATCGAACCTGTGCTCTGCTGCTGCCCATTGATTTAATCTGGAGGTTTGCTGGGCAGGGGGCCCTCCTCCTGCCACCCGGGGACAGACAGAGCTGATGCCTCTTGCCTGCTTTGGGGACAGAGACAGGAACTCCTCTTTAGTGGAAAAGGCAGGCCATAGGCTGGGGACCCCTTGATCCACGGCCCCTGTGTTTCCAGCGGGTATGCCTACCCCTCCCCAGGATTCCCTCGCAGGAGTACTCTCCCTATCCTGCAGCCCGCACCCATCTTTCTCTCCCCAGAAGCCTTCCCGGGGACCTCAGCTGCAGGGAAGTTGGCTTCCACTGAGCTTCACAGCATGTTCTGTGACACAGCATGTCCCTTTCAAGAAAACAGAGGCCACACAAACTGGCAGGGCACATCTGCCCCACGGGCAGGTTCTGCTTAGCCCATGCCAAAAACTGAGCTGATTGCCAAGAGGAGATTTTTACCTAAAAATCCTGATTTCTGGCTTTACTTCACAAATTTGGAAGATCAGAATACCTCGAGCCTGAGTTCTTCGCACACTCACCTGGTCTTTCTGGCCATCTAGGCATCTGAGTTTGTAACCCTATCCTGAAGGCATGGGCTGCTTTCTCTCCTGCGTCATATAGTGTTGTTCCTCGTCTGTCTGCGTTGTGAGCTCTTTAACGATGGGGGGGGGGGGGGCGGGGGGCTGGCCCATCTCTGCTCAAAGCATCGTGCTCAGGCTCAGGGCCGTGTACACAGCAGGAGCAAATTAAGTGTTTCTTTTATGAACGAAGGGGTGGCAGTGGTGCTCCCCACCAGCTGGGAAGGTTCTATTTAATCGAGGCCTCTGGATCAGCCTGCCCTGTGGCCCTTGAATCCTCCTCCCAGATAAGCTGTGGCTGCTTAGCCACTGACCCAGGCAGCTTCTTAAGCTGTGGATAAACAGTCGCTGAAAGTGTTGTCCCATACTGTGGAACATTTCACTTGCAACCATCCCACATTTCACTCTCCCAGGGGGCTCGGAGGAATTTGGGGGGAGAGGGAGGCGGGGATCGTAGCCCTCAGATGGCACCAAGTCCAGACCTCTGCGTCCTAGGGGGACGGGGGGAAGGGAGGCATCAGTTCAAGTGTTTACTGGACTGGGCCCTCTTTCGAGCCTGTCTCTGCTTTATTCTGCTCCTAGAGTACATGCTTTATCCATCCGCTCCTTTGTCCAGCTATCTGCCTGCCCAAGGTTTATTTCACTTTTTCGGTTGAAATCCCGACCAGCCCTAAGGCCAGCTAAGCTAGCTCCTCCTGGAAGAGGTCTTGGCTGAGAGGTTGTAGGTGTTCTGGGTACAAGAAAAAGCTGGGAAGCTATAAAAACTGCATGTAGATTTCTGTCCCCCATCTTTGGTTCCTTCAGTCTAAGGTACAACCTCCCTCTCCCCACAAGGTTCAGACATGTGGCTCTGTAGCCAGGTTTTGAGGACCCTGTCTTAACTCATGAAGCCCAGGCCTGGCGGGGGGACCCCTGGCTGATAGCTGTGCTGTGTGACGTCAGCATGCCCCTTTCCCTCTCAGGGCTTCTCTTTTGCCCTCTGTGTGCTAACATGCTGGGTTCTTTTCAGTAGTTGTCGCTGAAAGGGCCTATGCGCCATCCTTGGAGAAGATGATAGAGGGGATCAGCGTAGGTGCCAGTGTCTGGGTGGGGGTGAGGCCCTCTGTCACTGGGCCAGGCCCAGAGAGCTTGCACATATTTCAGGTAATCATGGGATGAGGGAGGCTAGAAAGCCTGGGTCAGAGTGGGCAGGGGCTGTGCCCTGGCTGGCAGGCCCCACAGGGAGGACCTGAGCCCAGGGAAGTTGGAACTCTAGCCTGTGTGGCCAGTGACCTGGCCACAGGCTGAGGGGTGCCCCAAGGCTTCAAGTGCAGGCCTGGATAAGCCGTTTACAGATGGGTAAACTGAGGTACATAGAAGAAGGCACTCTCCCAGCGTCGCACGCGGGAGCGTAGTAAGTCAGGCTCAGATTCAGGTCATCTGATTCCCAGGCAAGGCTACACTCCTCTGTCCCCACCTCCCTCTGCAGGGTCAATGCCAGATCACCCAGCTGGGACAGTCGTCTGATTGTCTGTGTCAGCCTCCAGGCTAGGGCCTGGAAAAGTGAAGCCACCATCGTCACAGCCACCCTGGAGGCATGAAACCGGTTGGGTGTGCAAATTATACCTCAGACATTCTCCATCCCATTTTTGTTGTTGTTTTTCCGTAAACTGTCTCTGACGGGCCAGCCCCCTTGGTGCCCGTTTCCGCCTGGCACTGGGCTTCATGCTCTTTATTCTGAAAACAAAGCTTCCTTCTGATGGCCCTCCCCCTGCAACAGGAAAGGGGCAGGCATGGCACTGGGCTACCCCCCCCCCCCCACCTCCTCTTGCTGGGAGCACGGGGCAACCTTTGTCAGAAGCCAGACCTGGACCCGGCAGCCCTGGGGGGCTGGGAGAGGGGGTAGCCCAGACCCTGCTCCTGCTGGTGGCGGAATCCACCCTGTGGGCCCCACTGTCAAGGCCTCCCCCAGTGGCCAAAAGGGTGGGCACAGGTATCAGACAGGGACCAAGGTAAAATCCTCCTCTGGTCCAAGCAGTTAGTTGTCCCGGGACAGGATGGAGATCTGGCCAGGAAGTGTTCATGTGACAACCGTCAGGGTTTCAGCTGCCACAGGTGATCAGCCTCCAAGTGACACTGGTCTCCAGGGGCTGCAGAAACCAAAAGATGTGTTCAGATGAGGGAGGCAATGGTCCCTCATTCAATAACTTTTTTTCAAGCATTTACTTTGTTCAGACACTTTTTCTTTTCTTTTTTTTTTTTTTAAAGATTTTATTTATTTATTTGAGACAGAGAGAATGAGAGAGACAGAGAGCACATGAGAGGGGGGAGGGTCAGAGGGAGAAGCAGACTCCCCGCCGAGCAGGGAGCCCGATGCGGGACTCGATCCCAGGACTCCAGGATCATGACCTGAGCCGAAGGCAGTCGCTTAACCAACTGAGCCACCCAGGCGCCCCAGACACTTTTTCTTGTCCTGGGACATGGCAGTGAGCAAAACAGACCAAGCCCTGCTTTGGACGTGGGGCTGACATTCTAGTGATGGGGTAGAATCAACAAAGCAACAGATACTAGTTCAACACTGGCTGTTTGTCAGGTGGCGAGAGGGGCCTGGAGGAAAACTAAAGCTTGGTTGGCGGTAAAAAGAGTGATTTGAGCAAGTGGCTCTGCTATGTCTCTGGCGAGAGGGACAGCAGGCTCCATAAGGGCGGGGGAAGAGCATTTCGGGCAGAGGGAACAGCAACACAAAGGCTTTGAGGCGGGAGGGTGTGGGGTGTGTTTGAGGGGCAGGAAGGAGACTGGTGTGGCTGGGACGGAAGGAAGAGCCATTCTGGCAGGAGATGGGGCCAGAGGGAGTATGGAGGGGCAGACTGCAGGGCCCTCTGGCCCCCCGAGGGGTCTTTGGTATTTAGTGTGAGTAAAGGGGAAGCTGCCGAGGGGCTGGGGCTGAGGTCACACTCACTTCAGCACACATCTGGGAAGGATCGAGTGGGCCACCGCCTGAGAAGAAGCAGGATGCCCGGCCAGGAGGCTTCTGTAGTCACACGAATGAAGAAGGGCTCAGTGTGACCACCATGTGGCAACCAGAGGTCAGATTCTGTATCAATTTTATAGGATAAGCTGATGGATTAGGTGTGGGGTGTGAGAGGGTGTCCACAGCAAGGACTCTGGCCTAAAGGACCGGAGGGACAGTGTTGTCATTTACCGAGACAGGGAAGGCTACAGGACAAACAAGTTTGGGGAGAGAAATGGAGATTTCAGGTCAGATGCATTAAGTTGGAGCACTGGCTGGAGTGGAGGGGCACATGGGCAGAAGTTGGTCCTGGGCCTACATATTCCTATTGTTGAAGGGGCGATTCTTGCGTGGGTGTGAGGGGTACCCTCCTGAACTCTGAGAATCTGTCCTCTAAGAACAGATATTTCCTGGGCTCTTCATGTTCTTTTCTCTCTTCACAAACGTGCTCCTGCTTTTCCTCGGAAAAAGGCAGATCTGAGGACTCATTGTCATGGTGGTCCCGGCCTTTCTGCCCAGCGTGCCTCTTGTGGGGGTGTAGGGGAGCCCTGGAGACTTCAGGCCTTGCCCTGGCTCTGCTACCAATAGAGAGAGCTTTCATTCTGTGCCTTGATTTCCCCTCCTTTTAAAAAATATTTTATTTATTTATCTGACAGAGAGAGAGCACAAGCAGGGAGAGCAGCAGGCAGAGGGAGAGGGAGAAGCAGACCCCGCACTGAGCAGGGAGCCCGATGTGGGGCTCCATCCCAGGACCTGAGCCAAAGGCAGAGGCTTAACCGACTGAGCCACCCAGGTGCCCCTCCCCTCTTGTACATAGAAGGGTTGAGCTGGCCCCAGGGTTCTGAGGGTGGCAAGGTGTACTTGAGGATGCCGCATCGCACAGTGGTTTAGAACCCGGACTTGGAGTCCAGATATGGGTGTGAATCCTTGCTCTGCGGCTTGCCTGTGAGACTCTGGGCCAGTGATATAATCTCTCTGAGCCTGAATTTTCTCATCTGTGAAAATGGGTCAACCATAGTACCTTGTCAGCGTTGCAGTGAGAGTTAAATGAGAAAATCCACACAAAACACTTAGCGAAGGCCCTGGCACATCCCATACTCTGTTAACACGGGCTCTTAATACCAGTGACCTGGGTGGTGGGTCAGGTTCAGGGTTTTGCCTGTTGGGAGTAGGAGCCATGGAAGGTTACAGAGTAGGAGCATGTTACATGTAGTGATTTGAGGGCAGCCATGAGTGTGGGGACTTGGCCTGAGTCCTCTTGGTAAGTCCCTGACCCCGCCTACCTGCCAGAGTGAGAACTGAGGGCTGGCCCTACTGGACTCGCTTGCCCTTCCCCCGCTGAGGGTCCTCACTGACGGCACGAGCCGCCTTCACCTTGCATAGGTCCCTCGGGGACGGAGTGATTATTTCCCTTAAGTTCTCCTACAGGACCCCTTGTGTGTACTTCCCAGTGGCTGACCTGAGGGAATGCAAATGTGGGGCTTTGAGGGGCGGGTGACATCGAGGGGACTTGAGTTGCACGGAGGGCTCTGGATAGGGCCCATGGGGGCAAGGCAGGCCGGGAGTGGCATTCCACTGGGCACTTGACTGTGCCCTCAGTTCCTGGTCTAGGTCCAGGCTGGTTGGTGCTTGCTCCAGTGGAGCCGTGGAGAGGTTGACAACGGGTGGAGGAATGTGGCCCCTTCAAGACCCACACTTCACTGGTGCCCAGGCATGCCGCCTGAGCCCTGGGCTTTTGCAAGCCTGTTTCTCAGCAGTTGAGCCATGCCAGGATGGCCAAGGACATTTCAGAGACCCCAGGGCTCACAGCCAGGCTGTCAAACCAGGCATTGCTTGTTTTCCCAGAGTCTAGGCGTTTTTAGGGGTGGAGGGGGGCTCTGGAGATATTCCAGGGACTTTCTTACAGCGGGTAAATTGAGATCCAGAGAAAGCAAGGCACTTGACCAAGGTCTCACAAGGCCGCCTCCCTACTATCTGTCACCTCCCTCTGTTCCCATGTCCTTTGCTTAGACTCCTGGCCTCCTGCCCGGATGTTTGTAACAGCCTCTGTCTTGTGGGCTCTCTGCGAGCTTTGCTTGTCTTCCTATTATCATACTCTTGCCATAACCTGCCAGGCGCACATGCTGTTGGAGTGTGTCTGGTCTCCTTTCGCCTCGGGTCCCAGACAGAGCAGCGCAGCACAAAGGTTCTGAGCTTCGGCCCCCGAGCCAGCACTGCCCCTTCCTAGCGAGGGGACCTTGGCCAAGATACCCACGTCTCAGAGTCCCAGCGTCTCTGTGAAATGAAGCCGGTAGTACTTCGTTTATGAGGATGGTTGAATGAGATAGTATGGGAAGCGCTGGGTATAAACCTGCACGGAGTGAGCTCTCAAAAACGTACTAAGTGCTGGTTGAACCAAAAGTCAAGGACGTGGAGGAGGCGACAAAGCTCTGGACCGGGCAGCAGAAGAGGTGGGCTCTAAGTTCACTCCCGAATACTGCCTCACTGTGTGCCTTTGGGGATGTCACCCTGCCCCTGGGAACCCCATTTTTCTCATTTGAGAAACGCGGAAGAAATCCCCGTTGTGTTTTTATGAGGTTGTCATGTGACGCTAAAGCCATGGCTATGAGAAAGCTTTGCATCTGTGTAGTGATTTAAAAATGGCACGGCGGCCGCGGTATGCTGTTGGCAAGGAAGACGCCGCAGCCACGGTGGTGGACAGCTAGCTTGGCCGGAGGCTGGTCGGTCTGCAGGTGCTCAGCGCCCACGCGGGCTTCCCATCCCTGCCCGCCTGCTCCCGGCCCCCGCCAGCCTGCCTTTCACATTAGCCTCACCACTGCACCCTCGGGGGTGTGGGAGGTGCAAAGACCCGCTGGCATCCTCCGGGCCCTAGTGGGGTTTAGGTTGTCTGTGGCCGATGCCGTGGGATGTAGGATTGCAGCCAGACACTGGTTCGAACCTCAGTGAAGCACTTCCCCACTGGGAGCCTTAGCAAGTTGCTTAACTTCCGTGAGCCTCAGTTTCCATACTTGTAAGATGAAGCCCTAATGAAGTGGAGGCCAAGCATCTAGCAAAGGGCCCAGCACATGGTTATATCGGGTGGGGGGGTTGTATAATGTGTTTTCTGCCTGGAGCTTGGGGACTGATGGGTTTATGGATGGCAGGGAGTGGGGGCCATTGGGCCCATGTCTGGGGATGAGCTGCAGAGGTCAGTCGCCTAGCTTGGAACCAGGAGGGCCTCTGGAGTCATCTGGCACTGTCCATTTTGCCGGTGAATAAAGCAAGTCCTGGAAAGGAGCAGGTGCTTGGCTGAGGTCACCGGCAGGTTAGAGGAGGGTAAGGCAAGCGAGGCACCTAGAGGCACACGGTAGGGAGCCCTCACTCTCAGGTGCCCCTGGGAGACGGTGCTCACTCTTAGCACTGGGCAGGTATGCAGCAACACCTGAGAATGGGTGCCTCTGGCCCGTTTGTGCCTGCTGCCTCGCCAGCCTCACCCTAGCCGGGGCTAGGGCTGCACCTCCAGTCTCCTGACCCCAGGAACTGATCCCCAAGCCTTGGAAGTGCAGGGACACCTGCGACGCACCTTCTAAGCAGCTCACTGAGGCCTCTTGGGCCCCTTTAAAAGGAATCTGCAATAAGTAGGTCACTGGTGCTTTTCACTCCGTCTGTGCTCTCTAGTTTCTGGATTCTAGAGAAAGTGAGGCCCTTCCACCTGCCTCCCCCACCTCCTGCCCCTTCCCCTACCAGCTGTGCCTCCATGTAAGCATGTAGGTGGGGGGCTTCTGTCGTGGTGGTAAGCCGCAGCAAGTCTAGAGGGATGAGGCCACTTTCATGCATGCCCCGACTGAAGCCTCCCTGGTCTCAGCAGGCCCGCGCTGTACCCACCAGGCATCCGGGAGATTAGGGAGCGTCTGCAGCTCTAAGTGACTCAAAGCTTCCCCTTCCTCTTTGTTGCCCCCACACATCCAGCTTCCCTCCGCTCTGGCTACAGGGCCTGGAGGCCTTTTGGTTTCCTATCTTGTGGGCAGCCTAATCTTGGGGTGTCCATCTGGGACAGTTTCCCCATCACCCCTGCTGGGCCTGTTGGCTGGGCCTTACGCTGCTGTGAAGAGGTAGCCAAGGCCTCTACTCCCTGCAGGGGTTCTCAGGATTTATGCAGGGCTGGAAGGGTCCTGGGCCACCGTTGTGATGTGACATGAGGGGACTTGGACAGTGAGCCCAGTCTCCATCACCAGGCCCACACATACAACACTCCATCTTTTTCCCTCCTGCAACTCTTGGGGCCTGAACTCCTGCCATCAGCAAGTAGCCCTGTGCTTTTCTTGGTGTCCTCTGAAAAGGCAAATACGCTCGTGGGTGGACAGTCTCCCATGTATTATACTGCTGCAGAGCGAAGCCAAGTTCGCCTGGCCCCTTTCCAGCTGCGTGTGTGACCATGGCCTAGTTACTTCTCCTCTCTGGGCTACGTCAGGCCCTTTTTACCCAACACCTCAACCCGCTGGCATGGATTCTACGCCTTCCACACTCTGGCAGTTAGCCTCTTTCTTCCTCTGCTGGACGGGGCAAAGGGGAGGACCCGCCAGCTGAGTCTTGGAGTGGGGGCAGGGCCCAGAAGCCAGTGTCACAAACGCGTTGACCACCAGCCGGCCCCCATAGAGGATATCAGGACTTCTTTCTCTGCTTCTCAGGACACGTGGGGAAACTGAGGTCTGGAGGGGGAAGGGCCTTATTTGGATCTCCACGGCGGAAGCCAGGCAGGGCTGCAGCCAATGTGGGCTCCCTCCAGTGCTGGCTGCTACCTTTCTTGACAGTGTCTGGAGGGCCCATCAGCATAAGGGCCAGGGACATGCTTTCTCCCCTTCCATGGAAGGTGCCTCCAGGCGGAGGCCTCCGTCTGCTGTGGGGCCCCTGGGTGTGGGGCAGAATTGGGCAGGACATCCTCTTCCCGAAGAGTCCAGGAGGGAGGGGCTGGTGGCCTCTAGCAAGGAACATGTTAGTGAGGGGCCTGGAGGCTTCCGGCAGGGATGGCAGGGATCTCGGTTGGTGACTCGGTTCAGGGTGCCCTAGGGCCACCCCTCCTTCTGTCCCTCCCTCCCTCCCTCCCTCCCAGGGAGGCGGCTGGGCATAGAGTAATGCCATTTGTCCTAGCTCTGGGATTAGGTGCGGCAGTGTTAAGTGAGGGGTGTGTAGCCATTAAGAGGACGCACTGAAGGGAAGCGGAGCCCAGCGCTGCTCCCTGGAGGTCTGGTGGGTCTTGTCATTCTCTCCCCAGCCTTCCCATACCCTCTAACCATGGCCCCTAGTCCCCTCCCTCCTGTCCAGTCCTCCAGGTCTGTCTGGACAGACGTGTGTGTGCCTGCATGTTCACAGCCACGTGGGAGGGGGCTGGGGGCTGGGGGTGGGGGTAGCCTGGCCCCCAAGCCTGGCACTGGATCCTGCCTGCATTTAGGACCGGGAGCAGGTTCCTCAAGTGTCACAGCCCCTGGGGCCGCCCCAGAGAGATGGCTCAGGGCTGACAGGGCAGATTTCTGATGGAGTAGAAGGAGGTGGTGGCTGAGGGATGGGAAGGAAGGGCTTAGTTTCTGTTGTAGCTTCTGTTGAGCTGGGCAGTCCATGAATCCACTGGAAGCCAACAGGTCTGAGAGTTAAAGATTTACTGCAGGGCCATGATGGGTAGCTGGAATGGTGAGGTCCCAGGGTGCTCAGAAGTCACATTCATGACTTCGATCCTGTCTACACTGTGTAAGCTGCGGCATGTCAAAGCCAGAAGGACCCCTAGAAAGTTCCCATGTTCTTAATTTGTTGTATGGTGGGGGCCGGTCACAGTTACCCTGAATTTGTTTGGAATGTGGTATCTGTCTGGGGGAACTCACTAAGAGTTTTTATAGATTCTTAGAGGGTTCTGTAACTCCAGGAGGTCACAGACTTCTGATCTAGTCCACACCCCTCATTGTCCAGTCGAGAAAACAGAGGCTAGAAGTAGGGAAGGGTCTCATCCAGAGGTGCAGAGAGAGGGTGAGTGGAGGGGCTGGGATGCTGATGTGGACTCCAGGCCCATGTGGATTTTGGCTTTTGCATCTGTGAGATGGAGCCCCCACCACCCCCAGAACACCTGCTTTTTGGAATCTCTCAGGGGGCATCCGGTGACCTGGGATGGGCATGCGGAAGGACAGAGGCTGGAGCTGCCCGGCATTGCCTGGCTGCCCTGCAGGGGTGGCAGGCGGGGCAGGGTAGGTATTCAGGGCGTGATAAACTTGTTTCTACTTCATTGGGAAGAAATGGTGAATAAATGAGGTCATGATAGTACCTGGTGTGCACCAGACCCGTGAAGCATGCTGGTCACCGTTATCCTCTGAGTTCGCTCTCGAAGTTGAGATTTCCTGCTTCTTACCCTCACTCCTGCCTCTGTCTCTTCTTCCTTCACATGAGGCCTTTGCCTGGGGTGTGGGGGCAGCCCCCTTTCTCATGTGGACACCTGCTTGTCAGAGATGACAGAGGCCCCCGGGACAAGGGAAGGGGAAGACCCTCTGGCTGAGATCTTGCCTTTCTGGGAATCTGTGGTGTCCTTCTCTGCCAGTGAAGGCTTTCACATCCCTGGAGAAATTGGGTCAGCCTGTGTTTAGGCAGCTGGGGCTGGTGATCTTCGGGAAGCCTCTCTCTGGATGTGCTCTAGGCCACAGACCTGGGTTAAGAATGGTGTGGAAAGCTGGACATGAGGACTATATAGGGGTTACAAACAGGGGCCCCAGGGTGGGATGGCTTGGGGTCATCCTAAGCTCTGCCTCTGCCCAGGTGTGTGACCTTTAGTCAGTTGCTTACCCTCTCTGAGCCTAAGTTTCCCCATCTGTAAAGTGCATATATCAGTGTCCCCACCTCTCAGGGTGTGAGGATGGGGTGTGACAGATCGGGGAAAGCTCTCAGCACGGTCCCAGTGTGGGGCTGCTGAGTTACCAGGAGCTCAGCCAGTGCTGGCTGCTGTCAGCGAGGGAGTTTATGATATTTGCAAGGAAATATCATTCCATTCCTTTTGAATGCCTGTGACCTGAGCCTAAGAAAAATAGGAATGGATTTGGGGGTTGAGGGGAGAGAGCCCTATTTGGGGTAGCTTCATGGGCTAGTGGGGAGCATGCCCTGTAATGGGCCTGCTCACCCTGATCTGTGTTAGGAGCTTCAGTGGGACTGGAGGGCAACTGGTCCTGACCTGTCTTATTCCTCATTCTGCCCCTCCCCACAAGCTGGTTGTTTGTTTGCTCGGTAAACCCTTTCTTGAGAGCCAGTGCAAGGTAAACTCTCAACTCGGGCTCTGTTGGAGGAAAGACAAATTCTCAACAAGTGGGGTCTAAGTTCCTGAGGTTTTTTGGTTGAGCAATCCCTGCTGGGGAACCCAGAACAAATCCCAGGTTGGGAACCTGGGAGTGAACCAGCATGTTATGCTTTGTTTGCTTGTTGGCTGATGGATGATTTGTGAGTCTTCTGCCAAGACGGATCATGAGAGGCTGCTTTTGATGTTAAAATACACATAAAATGGGGGGCACCTGGGTGGCTCAGTCATTAAGCGTCTGCCTTCACCTCAGGTCATGATCCCAGGGTCCTGGGATCGAACCCCACGTCAGGCTCCCTGCTCAGCGGGGAACCTGCTTCTCCCTCTCCCGCTCCCCCTGCTTGTGTTCCCTCTCTCGCTGTGTCTGTCTCTGTCAAATAGATAAATAAAATCTTTAAAACACACACGCACACACACACACATAAAATGGATGAAAACAAAAACAGAAAGAGCACCATTCAAAGGGAGCAGAGAGTGGGATGTGCGGAGCAGTGGTGAGAGCCGTGCCGGGTGAACGTGGGGGGCCCGCGTGGCCGAAAGCTGACGAGCCCCGGCTCTGGAGCCGGCTGGCCTGTGCGGGATCCCAGTCACCCACTCGTTTGCTCCGTGGGAGGGGGCCCCTCTGGGCCTTACTGTCCTCGTCTGTAATGTGAGGGGAAGGTAGGTCGCGGTGCTGTGAAAGGGTTAATAGCACGGAGTACAGACGTATTTGTGTCTAATAAATGAAAGTTCGTATTATTAATGAATTTAGCTTGGAGATTTCTCATAGCGGATTCAAAGAGGGAAGGTAATTGGCAGGGGCCCATCTCTCTTGAGCACCTGTCGTGGGTAGGAGACCGCCTCTGCTTTGGAGAGCTTTTGGTGAAGTTGGGGGACCGGCGCTGTAGTTGCGAGAGCAGCCGGCGTCTGGGAGCATATGCGCGCAGCATTGCACGGCGGGACACAGAGCGGGGAAGCTCACCTCGGGCTTTGGAACACAGCCCGCAGAGTCCAACTCCGGGCTGAGGCTGGCCTTGGAGGAGACTGGGCAGTGTTTTAATGGACAAGAAAATGGGTCCAGGTAGGTGGGAGTGGGGGCGGGGGTCCTTTCCTCTCTCGGGGTCTCCGTGTCCCCACGTGCTCACTGCAGCGGGGGCTGCACCCTCTGCAACCCCGAGACTCTGAGCCAGACTGCCGACCGTCTCTTGGTGGCAGCCCTGGACTCTGGGGTGACTGATGGGCAGCAGCTTGGCCTGCAGCCAGGCGGCACTGCGGGCCTGTGGGGGATGGGTTGTGCAGTGAATTCCAGCAGAGGAAGGGATTTGCTTCTGGTTCGGCCTCCCAGGGGGGTAATTGGGCTGGAGAGACTCCTGCACAGCTGGGAAGCAAATGTGGAGGATTTTCTCTGCTGCGCTGTACGTGGTGGGTGGGGCAGGCCGAGGCTGGGTGGCTGGTGGAGCTGGGCGGCTGTGGGGTGTGGCTGGGCGGTGGGTGGTGGTGTGATTGTGCTGGGGGTGTGACGGGCGGGGAGGGGCCGGGTCATCTGTGGGCAGTGGCCCTGGGATTGCCTGTGGGGCTACCAGCGCCTGGACCCGCAGCCACCCCTCCTCCCCCAAGCCCGGGTGCCCATTCACAGACTTTTGGAGCTGTTTGCTGCCCACCCCACACTTGCACCTGTGGCCCAGACGGCTGCGATGACCCCACTTGAACAGATCGGCACCGTGTGAGTTTGTGCATTCGTGTGCGTGTGAGGATGGGGATATGGGGACAGTGTCAGGAATGCCCCAGGCGGGAAATAAAATTTGGGCTCGGTGAACATGCGGGACTGCAGGGACCTTCCTGCATCTACCCTGCAGCAGCGTCACACACCAGAGGCACAAAACCTCGGGGCCCCCCAAAAAGCCTCCATCTTCGGTGTCCAGCGCCAGGGCTCGGTGTCTCGCGGTGCCCAGTAAGTACAGAAAGAGGGGATGGGGAATGGGCCTCTGCTTATACCCAGCTTACAGGGTGCTCCCAAACCCGACCCCCTTTCTTCTCCTTCTGGATCTACTGTGAATTTGATCTGTGGCCTTGGGCCAGGTGCTTCCTGAACCTCAGTTTCCAAATCTGTTAAATGGCTAATCATCGTATTAGCCTATATCACCGTGTGCCAGGCCCCGAGCTGTCTGACACACATCATCTCTATGAGTTTTAGCCCTGTGAGATAGGAAGTGGTATGAAGCCTGTTTTACACCTGGGGAAACCGAGGCTCAGAGAGGTTGAGGGATTTGTTCTAAGATCCCAAGGCTGGTCAACAATGGAGGCAAGGTTCAAGCCCAGGCAGGCTGGCTGCAGTCGGAGCCCTTCACCGTAAGGCCAGCAGCTAGCGCGCCGCCACCTCTCAGATGGAATGCAACAGAATGACATGTGCAGCCCTTCGCAGGAGGTCGGGTGCACAGAGTAGACCCCGAGTACATGAGAGCTGCTTATTAGCTGTGCCGCCCCAGGAAAGGCACAGGAAGCTCAGCCTCAGAGAGCTCTTGCTGTCACTCCTGGAGTCTACCTGTCCATCCAGGACAGAGCTGGACCCTCTCCCCAGTCCCGATTTCTAGACAGCTTGGTCTCTGGAAGACCCTTCGCCTCTGCCTCCTTTCTCTCCAGGTCCTAGAGAGGATTGTGGGGGAAGCAGAGCATTTTGGAGTGGAGTGGGGTGAGGGGTAAGGAGTGACTTTCAACTCCAGAGCAGTGGCCACAGTTACCGTGGTATTTCCCGAAAGTGCGGCGTTGCCATGGCATCTCCATGACGACCAGAGCATCTCATTCATTATCCCCAGCACCTTGGCAGGGAGAGCTGGGCCTAGGGCTGGGAGAGCACAGTGGGAGCCTGGCTGATGGCTCGAGGCCTCAGTGGCTGAGGTCCCCTCCTGCTGTCCCCCATCGCAGCCAAGGTGTCCCTGCTGGGCTCTGGAGCCGCTTCTGTCTCCTGGGGTCTGGGTTCAAATTTCAGCTCTGGCATGGACTAGCTGTGTGATTTGGGGCAAGTGACTTAACCTCTCTGAGCCTCATTTTCCTCAACTGGAAATGTGAATAATGACAGGAGTAGTTAGTAGTAGTTAGTAGTAGTAGGCTTAAATGAGGTAAGGTGTGGGAAAGTGCTAAACACAGTGCCAGGCCCGTGGTAAGTGCTTGAAACGTGTAGCAGTAAAAATAACAATGATGATGATTATAATGGTATCACTGTCGTTATTATTTTTATTATAGAAACCCCTTGGAGGGACTCCCGATGGAGGAATGAAAGACCAAATTTGCAGTTAGGAAGGAAACCTATTTGAGTCAAGACTTAGCGGTTTCCTATGTGACTGTGGCAAGTCATTTCACTTTGGAGCCTCAGTCTCCTTATCTGTAAATTGGGAGTAATAATAGCTCATTATGATTCATTCATATCCTGAGTACTCAATTAGGACCTATGCCTGGGGAGAGCAGTGGGGGCTTCCACGATGATTCAGACTTGTCCCTGCCCTTCAGGGCACCCAGGTGTGTGGGGAAGGAGAAGGAACGAAATCAGTATTTGTGGAGGGCCTCTATGTGCCAGCTGCCGGGTACCAGGCAGGGCCTGCCCCGGCAGAGGTCAGTAAGTCCTGGCCCCGCCCGGGAATCTGGAGGCTCCAGAGTTGTGTATGGAAACACCTCGAGTCCACTCTACATGGACCTCACATTCCGGTGCACCCAGGGACTGGGCAGGAAGCCAAATGAAGGAAGGAGGTTGGCTTTGGGACTGTGTTAACCAGAGAGTCCATGCCTGTGGGGGCCGATGGTGGCCTGTGGGAGTGAGTGCCCAGTGTCAGCAGAACATGCTCTTTTTAAATGTTAGAAGTTCTAACTTCTTTGTGAAATCTCCTGATTTTAAAATACTGATAGCGAATCTCAAATGTAAGAAAAATGCCGTGCAAGCCAGAGAACGCACAGTTGCGTCCTGTTTTGGCCTGAGGGTCCTGGCTTTCTGGTTCCACACTATGGAGTGGGGATGGGGCCGGCAGAAGCCTGAGGAATGGGACTTGGGGGCAGGAAAGGGGGTGGTGCATTGGGATGACTTCAGAGAGGTGATGACATTGGAACTAGGGTCTTGAAGGATGAGTAAGTGTCCCAAGGGGGAGGGGGAGGCATTCCGGCAATGGGAATTTCATTAGCAAAGGCCTAGATGCATGACCAAGATTGGTGACTGGTTGGGCGAGGCTGGAGTTTAGGAAAACCTCTGGCAATGTCGGCAAGACCCAGGCAGGCCCAGGGCAACGGGGTGGGGGGGCGGGGTGTCGAGGCCTCAGCCTCCAGCTCTCCTGGAGGACTTGGTGGCTGCAGGGGGATTAGAAGCCCCCCCAGTTCTCCATCCTTGAGCCACAGGGGCTCTGGAATGCAGGTGGGTGTGGAGGGTCTTGAATGGCTGGCTCCAGGCCTTCGAGGGGGTTGCGGTGGGGGTCAGTGCTGAAGGCCCCTCTTGCCAGCACGCTGGGGGCTGGCACTTTGTTCATGAAGCAGCATCTCGCCCTCCGCCACCCCCCACTCCAGAGTATTTGGCCTTCTCTGGGGACAGGGGAGGCCTTTACCCTCTCCTGGGCCTGGGCTTTGCCATGGCTTTCTCCCTGGTCTCCTGGCCTCTAACCATCTGCCCCTGCTCATCTGTCCAGCTCCAGGGAAAGGCCATGGCCTCTGAAAATGGGGATTTGGGCTTCTGAGGACTGGCTATCAGAGACTCGAGAGGAAGCATGGAGCTGACTTGACGGAGCTTTGCGAGCTCAGTTCTTGTCCACACTGTGCCTAGATTCAGTAAGCAGCAGGTGTGCTCGGAGAGAGTGGCTGGCCCATATTTGGTGCTGTGTGCTTTATATATACCAACTCATTTAATTTTCTTTTCTTTCTTTTTTTTAAAGATTTTATTTATTTGACAGAGAGAGACACAGCGAGAGAGGGAACACAAGCAGGGGGAGTGGGAGAGGGAGAAGCAGGCTTCCTGAGGAGCAGGGAGCCCGATGTAGGGCTCGATCCCAGGATCCTGGGATCATGACCTGAGCTGAAGGCAGACGCTTAACGACTGAGCCACCCAGGTGCCCCTACTTCAGGCTTTTTCCCTCCACTCGCAGCCCACAGACCTTCTGAGAGAGAGAGTGCTCTTACATCTGTGATACACTATGTGTTCTTTTTTTTTTTTAATATTTTATTTATTTATTTGACAGAGACAGTGAGAGAGGGAACACAAGCAGGGGGAGTGGGAGAGGGAGAAGCAGGCTTCCCGTGGAGCAGGGAGCCTGATGCGGGGCTCGATCCCAGGACCCCGGGATCATGACCTGAGCCGAAGGCAGACGCCTAACGACTGAGCCACCCAGGCGCCCCGGAACTCATTTAATTTTCACAACTATGGGAGCATGTCAAACTTTGCTGTTTTACAGATTAGGAAACTGGGAGCACTGAGAAGTTAAATAACTTGCCCAAGGTCACACGGCTGCTGGGAGGTGGCATGTGGGTGTGAATGAAGCTGCCTGCTTCCAGTCTGCATGTAACCATAAGGCTTTCTTAACCGTAGAGTTTAGGTCCACGGGTGGGTTTGAGGGCATGGGGTCTGGACTCCTTGAAGTTGTTACAAGATTTTCCAGCATATGTGCATATTTTTTTATGGGAAAGTGTTGTTAGATTCCCCCAGGGGTCTGTGATCCCCAGGTGCCTGACACTGCTCGGTGCAACATTACCATGCACACTGAAAGTCTGTTAATGCGGTTGACCAAGGGTCGGTGATCACAGCACCCAGGCCTGCAGGGGAAACACTGTCGGGTGGCCGGAATGGCCAGGTGCCCCCAGGCGTGGCAGACTGGCGGGGCATCCTCCAGGCAGCTGCACCTCTCCACCCACTGTGCTCTGGTCTTGGCCCCGAGGCTGAGAGGTAGGGCTCACTGTGGCCGCAGGGCAGAGGGCTGCCCTTATCAGGGGGAAATGGGACGCAATTGTAGCCTGG
The DNA here is from genome assembly GCF_011800145.1 of Mirounga leonina. Classification (NCBI taxonomy): domain Eukaryota; kingdom Metazoa; phylum Chordata; class Mammalia; order Carnivora; family Phocidae; genus Mirounga; species Mirounga leonina. The sequence continues at coordinate 6,170,376 of NW_023270921.1, forward strand.
GAATAAACAGGACTGTCACCCCAGCCCTTCAGCCTCCGCCCAGGAAATCTGTTCGCTCTTGCCCTGCTCTCAGCTAGAATTGCAAGGAGTCCCTGGAAAGCTCTGCACTGTCCCTTATCTCCAAGCTGAGGCATGTGCCCTTCCCCATTCCTACCCCTGGTCAACCCACACATGTTCTTCTGGTCAGTTCAGGTACCATTTCCTCCAGGAAGCCTTCCTTGATCCTCCCCCTCTAGGAGAGTTCAGTGCCCCCGAGTTCTCTCAAATACCCTTCCCCCACTATCACACTCGCCCCCACCCCAGCATTGTAGTTGCCTGTTTTCTTGGCTGCCTTGGGTTCCCCGGGGCGCTGGCACATAGTAGGGACTGAATTGCAGAATATGGGAGGTGGAAGAGCCCCCCGAGATTGGCCCAAGCTCCTCGCTAATAGGCAGGAAGCCCAGAGAGGGGTTTTGTGCTCCGGGTCACATAGCATGTCATCGGCAGAACTGGGAGCAGTGGTGGCGTCTGAGACATATCCTCATTTCACACCCCTGTCTCTTGCTTCTGAGCACATCTCTTAAAAACATTTGTTTGTGTTTTTTTTTTTTAATTTTCACGAACATAGTAAATGATTGTTGTAGAAAATTTAGGAAACAAAAAGAAGAAAATAAAAATCATTCGGAGATAATCACTGTTAACATTTTGGGGTTTTTTGGGTTTGGATTTAGTACCAGTTTCTGGTTTACGCATAACAATTTTTTTTTTTAAATATTTTATTTATTTGACAGAGAGAGACACAGTGAGAGAGGGAACACAAGCAGGGGGAGTGGGAGAGGGAGAAGCAGGCTCTCCGTGGAGCAGGGAGCCCGATGCGGGTCTCGATCCCAGGACCCTGGGATCATGACCTGAGCCGAAGGCAGACGCCTAACGACTGAGCCACCCAGGCGCCCCTACGCATAACAATTTTTAACAGAAATGTGACCATGCATACTGTTTTGTTTTTTTTTTAAAGATTTTATTTATTTATTTGAGAGAGAGAATGAGAGAGAGAGAGAGCACATGAGAGGGGGGAGGGTCAGAGGGAGAAGCAGACTCCCCGCCGAGCAGAGAGCCCGATGCGGGACTCGATCCCGGGACTCCAGGATCATGACCTGAGCCGAAGGCAGTCGCTCAACCGACTGAGCCACCCAGGCGCCCCATGCATACTGTTTTATAAATGTTTTCCACTTTAACAACATGTGTGGCAATTGTATTTCTATGTCAGTAAATGTCCTTCTTCCACATCTTGTACAAGTTGTAAGTGGCTGCCTGGGATTCTCTCTGATGCTTGCATCATAATTGCTAAGGACAATCCCCTATTGTTGGGCATTTGCTATTACAAACAGCCTTGGGATTAGTATTCTTTTGGGGAAATCAGTACACACTTCTTACAACCCCTAGGATAATAAGTTCCTAGAACTGCAGTTGTTGGGTCTCTGGTACGCTGCGGCCTGGGAGGGATTTTCAAGATCTTCACCCCCAAGTCTGGGTCTGAGGCTTCTATTCACCCCCTGGCTGTGCCCGCCCAGACCCTCACACCTTCTGTCCCTGTCCCCATCCCCATCTCTCTCCTGCTAGCTTTCAGCGGCTGCTTCCACTCATGTGTATGGGGGCCTGGGGGCTGCTATCTGGGGTGGGGAAACTGGGGCCTTGGTTCAGTGGGTGTGGGTGTGTGGTCTTCATTTACTTTCCAGGGAGACCAATACAGGTGACCTGCTCTGGGCGGGGATGGTGGGGCTGAAGGGGACCCAGGAACCCTAAGTTCTGGCTGCCTGATGAGGCTGCTCAGCCCATTCAGAGAGAGAGAAATGGTGGGGGGAGGCACTGTGGGTGAGGAGGAGACGGTGAGGTTGGGGTGTTCAGCTGCGATTTAGAATTCCATGTCTAGCTCCCAGGCCTTGCAGATATTTTGTTCACTTTGTCCTTCCTGCACCTGGAGTTCGCTTGGTCTGGTCTTGGACTCTGATAATTATAAAAAAAATAGCAAGCGCGGTTGCAGACACCATATTATACACATTATACACATTAGGATTAGGGACTTACGCCCTGAGCCTCTTGTGAGGCAGGTACTGTTGGCAGCCCTGTTTCACAAGTAGGGAAACTGAGGCTCGGAGCGATTACAAAGCTCGTGTGAAATCATGCAGCCAGGGTGGGCAGCAGTACTTGAGCTTGGGCCCACCGAGGTCAGGTCCTGTGTGTCCACAGTCAGCGGACCCCCCCGCAAAGCGCACGCTCTGGCTTTTCACCTCTGGCTCTCCTCTTCTCTCCACAGCCTTGGCCCCGGGGGCCCCACCGAGCGAGCGGCATGTGGCGCCCCCAGGCCTGCCCAGTGTCCTTCGGCCCGCTGCCCAGCCCCCCCAGGAGACCCTGACGCCCTGGGGGCACTTCTGCTGTGCACAGGACCACGTGGGGGTTTGCCATGGTGACATAAAGGGGCGCAGAGGAAGGAAGGAGCGCGACCGGCCTGCGGACTGTGCCCCTGGCTGGGAGGAAGGGCCGGGGGCCCGGATCCTCCACTCCTGCTGCCCACCGAGGGCCGCGCTTGCTAAGCGTCTGTGAAATTGTTGGTCAGTGGATGACTCTGGCATCTCCTGCGTGGGGCCTGGGGGCGGCCAGGGCACACGGGCCTCCGGCGGCCGAGGTCTCGGGGGCCAGGATGCCCGCCCTGGCGCGCCTCCGGAGGCTGTGTCGGCACGTGTCCCCGCAGGCGGTCCTTTTCCTGCTGTTCGTCTTCTGCCTGTTCAGCGTTTTTGTCTCGGCCTACTACCTGTATGGCTGGAAGCGGGGCCTGGAGCCCTCGGCGGATGCCCCTGAGCCTGACTGTGGGGACCCGCCCCCCGTGGCCCCCAGCCGCCTGCTGCCGCTCAAGCCCATGCAGGCAGCCGCGCCCGCCCGCACGGACCCACTGGTGCTGGTGTTTGTGGAGAGCCTCTACTCCCAACTGGGCCAGGAGGTCGTGGCCATCCTGGAGTCCAGCCGCTTCAAGTACCGCACGGAGATCGCACCGGGCAAGGGGGACATGCCCACGCTCACCGACAAGGGCCGTGGCCGCTTCGCCCTCATCATTTATGAGAACATCCTCAAGTATGTCAACCTGGATGCCTGGAACCGGGAGCTGTTGGACAAGTACTGTGTGGCCTACGGCGTGGGCATCATCGGCTTCTTCAAGGTACGCGGAGCTGGGGTCCCCAAGCAGTGCATACTCTGGCTGAGTCTGAGTCCCATTTCTACACTCCATAGCTGAGTGTCTGACTTTCCTCATCTGTAAAATGGGTAGAGTGGTAGCACCTACCTCCTAGGATTGTCGTGAAGGAGAAGTGAGTGGCTATATGTAAAGCACTTGGAGGACACAGTGCCTGGTGTCTAATAAGTGCTTTTTAAGTATTAGCCGTGAGGGGCACCTGGGTGGCTCTGTGGGTTAAGCGTCTGCCTTCAGCTCAGTTCATGATCCCGGGGTCCTGGGATCGAGCCCCTCAGCGGGGAGCCTGCTTCTTCCTCTGCCCCTCCCCCCCCCACTTGTGCTCTCGCGCGCTCTCAAATAAATAAAATCTTTAAAGAAATAAATATTAGTTGTTATTAGGAGCACATGGCAGGGGCATTGCCTGGCACACCGCAGGCGCTTGCCTAAGGGAAGCCCCGGGAACAGGTGTGAGGTAGGAGAGGCTTGGCCCCTCGAACGTCATGGCAGTCTTCCCTAAGGGACGGGGTGTGCCCTCATTTTGCAGATGGGCAAACCAAGGCCTTAGGAGGGTTATGTATCTGAGGCTAGGTAGCCTGGAAGTGGGAGAGCTGGGATTTGAGCTCAGATTGAGGCAGTCTGGGCTCTGGATCCTGTGCTCTTTCCTCTGGCTCTGGTGGGCCGCGGCATTTATGCACCTCCTGAACAGAGCCATTGTGCATTGGAGGAAAGAGGAGAAAGAAATCCCAACGGGCAGGTGAGCTGCTCTGGGCTCCACGGGGCACCCAGAACTACTGCTGGGGTCAGAGTCTTTGCTGAAAGTGTCGTGGGGAAGCTGTCTGTGGGGAGCAGCTGGATGGGGGCCTCTAGAGGCTCTGGCTTCAAGATGGGTGGTAGGGACTAGGTAGGTGCTTGGGGTCATTTGCTTCTTCATTCAGCAAACATGTCCTACGTGCTGACTGTGTTCCAGGTCCTCTGCTAGGCACTGGGGACACGGTGGTAATCGGAGTGTGCAGTCACTGCTGTCACGGAGCTGACATTTCAGTGCAGTGGGGTGGGGTGGGTGACAGGCAACGAACAAGTAGACACATCATGTGCCAAGTGGTGATAAGTACAAGAAGGAATGAAGCCGGGAAAGGGCATGGGGAATGATGGGTATGGGCAGTTGATGCCATTTTTGATACAATGGCCACTTTGACAGAGTGACTGGGAGGAAGGGAGACCAGGAGACACATAGCTCTCCGTGCAAAGGGCCTTCCAGGCAGAGGTGACAGTGCACAGATCCTAAAGCAGATTCTTTTTTGGCATGAGCTGGGAGAGGAGCAGGAGTGGGTCAGAAGGGGCCCATGTCCGCTGGCGGGGGCCCATGTGTCCCCAGGCATTCGGGGGCCCTCTGGTGCCCTGGGCCCTGTGCTCGGTGTAGGGAGGAGCCTGGTCCAGATGAGGGGTTCCCAGTGTGTGTGCTTTCACGCATTAATGCAGCAGGATGCTCTGCCACTAAAAGAAGGTTTTATGGGCCAAGAAATTGAAGGCCCTTAGAAGTCCCGCAGTAGAACAACCTGGTGAGATTTGTTCCCCAGCTGGCTTGATCACAAAGCCCTTTACTTCACAGAGCACCCTCTGGGAAACGCTGGCCTGGTTTATGGCTTTTCAGTGGCATAACTTCAGACTGCCTCCGTTGTCTGTTTTTTCTTTTGTTCTGGACTCTTCCATTCCCTGCCATGAACTACATTAAGTTTGATTCCGAGCCTCTGTCCTGAAGAACATTGCAATGGCTGACATTTACTGAGTGCTCGCCCAGCACTGTGCACTGTCCCTGTGCTTTGTGTGAAGAATGAACTCACCTAACACCCACCAGCCATCCTCTAAGGCAGGTGGATATCATCCTGATTTAAGAGAAAAGGAAACTGAGGCAAAGAAGCGTGAAGAAATGTGCCTCCACTCATCTCTGTAATAAGCACAGATCCAGGATTTGAACCCAGGCAGTCTGGCTGCAGAGGCTTTAGTCGTAACCACTGTGTGGTGAGTCCAGGGTCTCAACTGCCGCTTATGTAGTAGAATTTACATCAGCGCAAAGAACTCCCGTAGTCTCTGCGGACCAGGCAGCAGGCACAGTTGGCACACCAGAGCTTGGATCCTTCTAGCCGCAATTCTTGGCTCTACAGAGGGTGGACATGAGGCCCCGGGGAGCAAGGACAGGCTCACCATCTCACTGCGGGGTCAGTGGAAATTCTAGTCTTCGTGCTCTTCCTACCATATTGCTTAAGATAAGACCCTCCTTGGTCTTGAGCAGGGCCCTGTGACTTTCTGCTCAAACAGAGCCCTCTGGTGGTCAAACTCCATCTTTTGGCTCTTTCCACAAGGCCTGCGTCAGTGCTGTGCATTGGGTTTCTCAAACCCAGAGGGTTGGTGGACTCCAGAGGTCTGGAGACACTCACTTTCCAATTCCCATGGGTGCTGGATTCCCAGATCAGTGTAAGAGCAGGGGCTGAAAAATCCAGGCCCTGGTTCACATCTTTCCATCATTTATAAGCAGAGTGACCTTCGGCGGGATCTTCAACCCATCTGGTGTCATGTTGAAGATGACAGTGGGTGGCACCCTGAGCCACCCAACAAATGGCAGCTATCTTGCTTTGTCATCTCCGGGTTCAGCAAACACAGCTGGTGGTCACCTTTGTCTGTCTTGTGGCTCTGACCAATAGGCGCCCCTATGAGGGGGGCGGATCTTCATCGGTAGCCCCGCTTCCTGCCGTTGTTGTGTCTCAGCCTCATGACTCCAGGGGCCCTGGGGCTGACCACATCCCGGCAGGGGACTGACAAGGGCTACCCAACTACTTTTATTACACACTGTGTGCCAGACACCGAACTCATTACTTTGTAGGCTTTATCATGTGTAATTCTCACGACCACCCGGTGAAGTGGGCACTTTGTTTTCAGGGAGGAAACTGAGGCTCCAAAGTGGAATGGCTGTCTGGAGTAACATGGCCAGTAAGTTGGGGCCGAGGATGGACAACCACCCTCGTGCCTTCCAGCCCAGCCACACGTGAGCATGTCAGCACAAACCGACGGACAGAAAGGATACCTTGGGAACCTGGGGGGTCCCAAAGTCATCCAGCTAGTTACTATCAGAGTCTGTATTAGGCCTCCTGATTCTCGGATCAGGGCCCTTCCTCCCTCTACCTGCATGACTCTCTTGGGAGATTTGGTGTCTCCTAAGTGGGTCCTCAGTGCTGAGGAACCGGAGGGGTTCCCCTCTGGTGGGCTGAGGCCTACAGGAGGAGTCAGTCTGTGCAATGCTGAGGCTTGCTCTCCATTCCCTTCCCCAGCTGGCTCCTTTTCATTGCCGACTGGCTTTCCCTCTTCCTCCATGTCCCCCAGCTGGGTAGCTGGCTGAGCTGCCAGCACCTGGCAGTCAGCTCAGGAACAGGGCTTTGAAATGGGATCCCCCAGTGCCTGCGGTCCAGTGTGGCCTCCCAGGCCACAGCAGGTGATGGACAGGGCCTGAGATGTCACCGGGCCCCACTGCCTTTGCCCCCACGTAGCCCAAACAGTTTCCATCCTTGGCCAGTGCTGGGCAGGGTGGCCTCTCAGGCCGGGGCTCTGCCTTGGGTCTCAACACTGGAGGCTGGCTCAGGACAGGGTGGGGCATTGGCAGGTACTGGTGCGTGGAGAAGTGAATGCAGGTCCCTTATTGCATTTTCCTGGGCCAGAGCCCTGCAGAGCCTTTGTGGGAATTAGCAACAAGCATTCCTGCCTGGCGGCTATTAGCAAAAGACACCCTCTGGGCAGAGGCAGCTCCACTTGGGGCACATGGCTCAGTCCTAAGCTGAGTGTCCTTGTGCAGTGCTCACCTGGCCAGCTCTCCTGGGTGGCCCTGTGTAACCCCCTATCTGCCTCTCCAGACTCATTGGGTGCCCTCATTTGGTGCCCTTTGCTTTGCCCCACCCGACTCATTCTCCACTGGGCAGCCAGATGGATCTTTTTTAAAATGCAAATTGGAACCTGTCATCCCTCTGTTTGAAACCCTTTGATAGAGTCTTTGATGGCTTCCCCTGCCACTTCAAGCCTCCAGGGTCCCAGGTCTGGCCCCAGCTGACCTTTATGCCTCATCTCCTCCTCTGCCTCTTGATCACTCTGCTGGCCTCTTGCTATTCCTTGAGCCCTCTCCTTCCTTAGGGCTTTTCTCCAGTTGATATTTAGGCATTCTTTAAATCTTAGTTCAAAAGTTCCTTCTCTGGGAAGTCTTCCTTGAGCCAGCTGTCTATGGTCGGTTATTGACTCTTCTAGAACGATGAACTTGCTCTGTGTGGCATGCACCCCATTGAAGTTTTATATTTATCTCTGTAATTTTGATTGCTGTCTCTCTCCCCTGCTTGACTTTAAGGTTCATGGAGGCAGGAGCCATGTCTGTTTCTCCTCGCTGCATCCCTGGCACTTAACATAATGAATAGTTGTGGAATGAACAAATGAAACCCATACTGAGTACCTGTCAGGTGCCAGGTACTAGGGATCTGTCTGTTCCTTTTTATTCTTTTTAAAAATCCAGTTAACTCGTGGCTCAGTCCGTTAGGCATCTGACTCTTGATTTCCACTCAGGTCATGATCTCAGGGTCGTGAGATTGAGCCCCGCCTCTCTCCCTCTCCCTCTGCCCCTCTCCCGCCCCCTCTCAAAAACAAATAAAAATCAAAATCCAGATCTAACAATTATAAATATCTGTGCCCCCAACATGGGAGCAGCGATCTACATAAGCCAACTGTTAACCAAAATAAAGAGTCATATTGATAACAATATGTTAATTGTATGAGACCTCCACACTCTACCCTCAGCAATAGACAGATCATCTAAGCAGAAAATCAACAAGGAAACAAGAGCTTTGAATGATACAATGGACCAGATGGACCTCATAGATATATACAGAACATTCCACCCTAAAACAACAGAATACTCATTCTTCTCGAGCACACATGGAACTTTCTCCAGAATAGACCACATACTAGGTCACAAATCAGGCCTCAACTGATACCAAAAGATTGAGATTATTCCCTGCATATTCTCAGACCACAATGCTTTAAAACTGGAACTCAATCACAAGAAAAAATTTGGCAGAAATTCAAACACTTGGAAGCTAAAGACCACTCTGCTCAGAAATGTTTGGGTCAACCAGGAAATCAAAGAAGAACTTAAACAATTCATGGAAATCAATGAGAACAAAAACACATTGGTCCAAAACCTATGGGATACTGCAAAGGCGGTCCTAAGGGGGAAATACAGAGCCATCCAAGCCTCACTCAAAAAAATAGAAAAATCCCGAATTTACCAACTAACTCTACACTTTAAAGAACTAGAGAGGGGCGCCTGGGTGGCTCAGCCGTTAGGTGACTGCCTTCAGCTCAGGTCATGATCCCAGGGTCCTGGGATTGAGCCCCGCATCAGGCTCCCTGCTCAGCGGGAAGCCTGCTTCTCCCTCTCCCACTCCCCCTGCTTGTGTTCCCTCTCTCGCTGTGTCTCTCTCTGTCAAATAAATAAATAAAAGAAATCTTTAAAAGAAAAAAATTAAGAACTAGAGAAAAAGCAACAAACAATGCCTAAGTCACGCATTAGAAGAGAAATAATTAAGATTAGAGCAGAGATCAATGAATTATAAACCAGAAACACAGTAGATCAGATCAATGAAACCAGAAGTGGTTCTTTGAAAGAATTAATAAGATCGATAAACCACTGGCCAGATCTATCCAAAAGAAAAGAGAAAGGACCCAAATTAATAAAATTATGAATGAAAGGGGAGAGATCACAACTAACACCAAGGAAATAGAAACAATTATTAGAAATTATTATCAACAACTATATGCCAAAAAACTGAGCAATCTGGATGAAATGGATGCCTTCCTGGAAACCTATAAGCTGCCAAGACTGAAACAGGAAGAAGTTGACAACCCGAATAGGCCAATAACCAGTAACGAGATTGAAGCAGTGATCAAAAACCTCCCAAAAAACAAGAGTCCAGGGCCTGATGGATTCCCTGGGGAATTCTACCAAACATTCAAAGAAGAAATAATATGTATTCTACCGAAGCTGTTTCAAAAAATAGAAACAGAAGGAAAACTTCCAAACTCATTCTATGAGGCCAGCATTACCCTAATCCCCAAATCAGGCAAAGACCCCATCAAAAAGGAGAATTTCAGACTGATATCCCTGATGAATATGGATTCCAAAATCCTCAACAAAATCCTAGCTAATAGGATCCAACAATACATTAAAAGGATCATCCACCACGACCAAGTGGGATTTATCCCTGGGATGCAAGGGTGGTTCAACATTCAAAAATCAATCAGTGTGATAAGATCACATTAATAAGAGGAGGGAGAAGAACCATATGGTCCTCTCAATTGATGCAGAAAAAGCATTTGACAAAATACAACATCCTTTCCTGATTAAAACTCTCCAGAGTATAGGGATAGAGGGAACATTCCTCAAGTTCATAAAATCCATCTATGAAAAACCCACAGTGAATATCATCCTCAGTGGGGAAAAGCTGAGAGCCTTTCCCTTAAGATCAGGAACATGTCAAGGATGCCCACTCGCCACTATTGTTCAACATAGTACTAGAAGTCCTAGCAACAGCAGTCAGACAACAAAAAGAAATAAAAGGTATTCAAATCGGCAAAGAAGAAGTCAAACTCTCTCTTTTCACAGATGACATGATATTTTATGTGGAAAACCCAAAAGACTCCACCCCAAATTACTAGAACTCATCCAGCAATTCAGTAATGTGGCAGGATACAAAATCAATGCACAGAAATCAGTTGCTTTCTTATACACTAACAACACAACTGTAGAAAGAGAAATTAGAGAACTGATTCCATTTACAATAGCACCAAAAACTGTAAGATACCTCAGAATAAACCTGACCAAAGAGGTAAAGGATCTATACTCTAGGAACTACAGAACACTCATGAAAGAAATTGAAGAAGACACAAAAAGAAGGAAAAATATTCCATGCTCATGGATCGGAAGAATAAACATGTTAAAATAGTCTATGTTACCCAGAGCAATCTATACCTTCAATGCCATCCCGATCAAAATTCCAATGACGTTTTTCAAAGTGCTGGAACAAACAATCCTAAAATTTGTATGGAATCAGAAAAGACCCCGAATCGCCAAGGAAATGTTGAAAAAGAAAAAGCTGGGGGCATCACGTTGCCCGATTTCAAGCTATATTACAAAGCTGTGATCACCAAGACATCATGGTACTGGCACAAAAACAGACATATAGACCAATGGAACAGAATAGAGAACCCAGATATGGACCCTCAACTCTATGGTCAAATAATCTTCGACAAAGCAGGACAAAACATGCAATGGAAAAAAGTCTCTTCAATGAATGGTGCTGGGAAAATTGGACAGCCACATGCAGAAGAATGAAGCTCGACCATTCTCTAACACCATACACAAAGATAAACTCAAAATGGATGAAAGACCTCAATGTGAGACAGGAATCCATCAAAATCCTAGAGGAGAACATAGGCAGTAACCTCTTTGACATTGGCCACAGCAACTTATTTCAAGATACATCTCCAAAAGCTAGTGAAACAAAAGCAAAAATGAACTTTTGGGACTTAATCAAGATAAAAAGCTTCTGCACAGCAAAGGAAACAGTCAACAAAACAAAGAGGCAACCCACAGAATGGGAGAAGATATTTGCAAATGACACTATAGATAAAAGGCTGGTATCCAAGATCTATAAAGAACTTCTCAAACTGAACACCCAAAAAAACAAACAATCAAGTCAAAACATGGGCAGAAGATATGAAAAGACACTTCTCTGAAGAAGACATACAAATGGCTAACAGACACATGAAAAAATGTTCATCATCATTAGCCATCAGGGAAATTCAAATCAAAACCACATTGAGATACTACCTTACACCGGGTAGAATGGCAAAAATGGACAGGGAAAGAAACAACAAATGTTGGAGAGGTTGTGGAGAAAGGGGAACCCTCTTGCACTGTTGGTGGGAATGCAAGTTAGTGCAGCCACTTTGGAAAACAGCGTGGAGGTGCCTCAAAAAATTAAAAATAGAGCTACCCTATGACCCAGCAATTGCACTCCTGGGTATTTACCCCAAAGACACAGATATAGTGAAAAGAAGGGCCATATGCACCCAATGTTCATAGCAGCAATGTCCACAATAGCCAAACTGTGGAAAGAGCCGAGATGCCCTTCACCAGATGAATGGATAAAGAAGATGTGGTCCATATATCCAATGGAATATTACTCAGCCATCAGAAAGGATGAATACCCTACTTTTACATCAACATGGATGGGACTGGAGGAGATTATGCAAGTGAAATAAGTCAAGTAGAGAAAGTCAATTATCATATGGTTTCACTTATTTGTGGAACATAAGGAATAGCATGGAGGACATTAGGAGAAGGAAGGGAAAAGGGAGGGGAATTGGAGGGAGAGATGAACCATGAGAGACTATGGACTCTGAGAAACAAACAGAGTTTTAGAGGGGAGGGGGGAGGGGGGATTGGTTACCCCGGTGATGGGTATTAAGGAGGGCACGTACTGCATGGAGCACTGCGTGTTATACGAAAACAATGGATCATGGATCACCATATCAAAAAGTAATGATGTGGGCGCCTGGGTGGCTCAATTGGTTAAGCGACTGCCTTCGGCTCAGGTCATGATCCTGGAGTCCCAGGATTGAGTCCCGCATTGGGCTCCCTGCTCGGCAGGGAGTCTGCTTCTCCCTCTGCCCCTCCCCCCTCTCATGTGCTCTCTCTCATTCTCTCTCTCTCAAATAAATAAATAAAATCTTTAAAAAAAAAAAAGTAATGATGTAAGGTGACTAAAATAATAAAATTAAAAAAATAAATAAAAATTAAAAAAAATTAAAATCCAGTTAGCTCATCAAACATGTGTTTTCTCCCTGGGTATCAAGCCTGTTTAGGGCACTGGGGACCCAAAGGTGGAAATGATATAGCTCCTGCCTTCAAGAGGGCTGACTGGTGGGAGAGAGACCCTGAGCTGATAATGCAGAGGCCAAGGTGAAAAGTGCTGTAGATGAGGCTCTAACCTGATTCCAGGGAGGCCAGTGCAAAGAAGAGGGTATTTGCATTGGGTTTTGAAGGATGAACAAGAGTTTGTCAGGCAAAGAAAACAGAATGGAACTGGCACAAGGACAAAGGCCAGTTGTACCATATCCAGAATCAGGTGGCTGGGAAGGGGAGGGATGGTACGAAGGAGCAGGGGCTATGCGTCTAGGGAAGAGGAGAAGGGGTGCTGTGGGTACTGTCTGCCGATCCCAGGGAGCTGGGCTCCTGTGAGGGGGTGGCCTCGGGGTGCTAGGTGCATTTGGGGGGTTGGGGATGCCCAGCAGACACCCACTCTCTGATCTCTTCTACATTGGCATCCACCTAAGATTTCTCCTGAGGAAAGGATGGTGTGGCAAGAGCCAGTTGGGAAAGCCAGGCAGAGGAGCCTGGTGGCCAGGTGTGTGGGCCCCAGGGGCAGATGGTCTGGCTGGTCACTGTGGCTCCTCCTGACCCTGTGTGGCCAAGGGCAGCCTCAGCTCCCCCCACCCCATGAAGTGGGATAACACAGGAACTCTGTCCTGACGCTGGTATGGGGACTGAATGAGCAACTGTGATGCCGCCGCCCCGTCCCGAGCACTTTACCGGGATGAATACTCATCATCCTCTACCACCCGGTGAGGAACATTTTACAGGAGAGGAAACGGAGGCACAGGGAGGTTACATAACTTGCCCAAGGCCAGGCAGTCTGATGACAGAGTCTGGGCTCGCAGCTGCTAGACTTTTCTCTGTGTGATTTTGGACAAGTTACATAACCTCTCTGGGCCTTAGTTTCCTCATCTGTAAGATGCGAATGATAGTGATGCCTCCGTCGTGGGGTCATTAGGAGGATTAACAGCATCCCTGCGTGCCAAGTGCGTGACCTGGGTTCCTGGCTTTGGTAAGCGCATGGTGCGCGTTTGCTGGTATATTGTTGGGACAGGCGGATCGGGGTCTGCGCAGCTAGGTTAGCACAGGGCCAGGGATGTGTAAGGCCTCTGCGAACCTTAGAGAATACTGTTAACACTACTGTTACCAGTCCCCACCTGAGGTTGAGCGTTCCCTTGGGGCTTCTGGATCTGACAACTCTGCTGCCCTCTCCCCGCCCCGGCTACAGGCCAACGAGAACAGCCTGCTGAGTGCGCAGCTCAAAGGTTTCCCCCTGTTCCTGCACTCAAACCTGGGCCTGAAGGACTGCAGCATCAACCCCAAGTCCCCACTGCTCTACGTGACCCGGCCCAGCGAGGTGGAGAAGGGCGTGCTACCCGGCGAGGACTGGACGGTGTTCCAGTCAAACCACTCCACCTACGAGCCCGTGCTGCTGGCCAAGACGCGCTCCTCGGAGTCCATCCCGCACCTGGGTGCGGATGCCGGCCTGCACGCTGCGCTGCACGCCACCGTGGTCCAGGACCTGGGCCTTCACGACGGCATCCAGCGCGTGCTGTTTGGCAACAACCTCAACTTCTGGCTGCACAAGCTCGTCTTCGTCGACGCCGTGGCCTTCCTCACGGGCAAGCGCCTCTCGCTGCCTCTGGACCGCTACATCCTGGTGGACATCGATGACATCTTTGTGGGCAAGGAGGGCACACGCATGAAGGTGGAGGACGTGAAGGTATGGCCGGGGCGGGGGGGCGGTGCCAGACAGGTTGGGCGAGGCCTCGCCACCTTCGAACCTTGGGGTGCCCCTTCATGACTTCGCTCTCTCTTCGTGCCTCTCCCCGGTGCTGTGCATGTCCCCCTACCTCGGCCAGGTGGCTTGAGTGATTGTTTTACTAGACAAAAGTATCACTGGAGATTATATTGGAGCATTGGATATAGAAGAATTTTGGTGTGTGGAACTCAGAAATATATCTGTGGAGGGAGAGACTCCGTCATTGAAGCCCAGGGATGGGAGCTCTGCAGGGTTACATATCTGCCTTTAATCCAGACGTGATTTTTCACTCTCGGAAATGTTTATGTCAGTACCAGAGCTCCCGCAAAACTTTTAAAGCGAGAATTAGAGCTTGAATCATACACAGGCATATTTTCACTGAGGTCTGTATAAATAGTGGAATGCATGTGTTTATTTCAAAAAGTGTTTACCAAACTAAACTGTATATAACAGCATTTTGCAGACCATGAAATTTTACACACATGCATCACTACTAAAGAGAAGACCATTAAGCAAGCTTTAAAATGCGCTTTTCATCTAGTCTCTATTTTACTCAAAGTTCTTTGCAAAGCAAACGGCATCACTAGTGTAAGTGGGGAAATCAGTGCTGGTTGCCATAAATAGAGGGCAGGCACAACAGTGGATCCAAGGAAAACAAAACCAGGGGATTAAATTCTACAGAGATCTTGCTGCCTGATGACCCCGTTCTCCCTTAGGAGATTAGCAAGCGTTAGAACATATTAGCACCAAATCCAGACTTCGCTTTGATGTTCAGATGGCAAAAGAGACTTCTAAGAGGAGTGCTTTCCTCCCAAGTGAGTCCGGTTGTGGGCGCTGTGTTCCCTGTCCTCCTGAAGTCACTGTTGGGGTTGGCCCTGGGGCCTGGGAGGGAGGCCGTGGGGCAGGAGTGAACACTCTACTCTTCCTTACACCGCCAGAGGAGAAGAGCACAGCAGATGGCGCTGGAGGGCGGGCACCGTGTGGGGAGTCCAGACCCATTTGACCCTAAATTGACCGGAACCCGTGGGCAAGTCCCTTCCCACGTCTGAGCCTCAGGGGTGAACTGACAAGAGGGGCGGATGGGAAGTTTACAGGTGCCCCCACCCCCCGGGGGGTGGATTACAGAGGGGCCAGGCTTTGAGCCCCCCCCAGCTCCCATCTCATGGGGCAGGGCTGTGTTGCTTGGATCTGCTTTAAGCATTGTGTTTGCTCCTGAGATTTCACCTCCTCAAGGGCTGTCCTGTTGAAAGCAAGTGTTAAGATGATTCCTGTTGAGGCTTTCCAGCTCTGAGGCCATAACCTACCTCTGACAAAGCAGATCGCTCTGTTTTCTACTGAGGGCGCTCCTCCGCTCTCTCCTGCTCTAACCTTAGTGTTGGCTGCCTGTCCAGGTGAGTCCCTGAGACTGGTTCAGGGTTGATCCCGCAGGGAGACCAGGCTACCAGGCTCACCGTGTCCCCTCATGAGCCCTGAGGTTGCCCTGCTTGCTTCTTATTTTCCCCACTTCTACAGCGAGAGGGATGAGAGCAGTTCGGGGCTGTTTCTGTCGAAGAACAGTAATAGCGACACCCTCTTCCGCGCACTCAGCTCCGTGCACACTGCCCAGTGCTTCGCCGGGCAGGGTCCCCCTGGCCTTAAACACCCTTGTGAGTCTGAAGGGGCAGGGGTTTTCTCCCTCCCCGTCCCTTCATCCCGAGCACAGGCTACAGCTGAGCCCTTCTGAGACACGAATGTCGCCTCGTTCACTCGGACAGTGCCAGCTGTCGGACGGCAGCTGCTTATTCAGGGCGTGGCAAATCCAGCCTCTGCGCTGAGCCCTTTCTGCGTATGGCCTCGGCGGATCCTCGTAGCAGCCCTATGAGGCGGCTGTCATCGTAAGTCCCATTTCACAGAGGAGGCCACTGAGGCTCAGAGAGGTGACGTAACTTGCCCAAGGCCACACAGCTATAGAGCAAGCGTGTCTGTCAGGTAGTGCCTGGCCTGGTGAGATGCTGGGGGTGGCCCCAGGAGGGCCAGGACTGTCTGTTTGCAAAGTGGTCTGACAGCAGGCTCCTGCAGGTGTCTTAGCAGCCCTCTGTGCTGAGTGCGGGCGGTGTGTGGGGCAGGGGGACCTTTTGGGATCCTGACTCCAGAGCACAAGCGTGTGTTTGTTCTGCAAGCGTTAGCCTCCCTTTGTTGGCTTGCCCAGCATGGGGTGTGCCATGCACGGGGACATCGCATGGCTGGGGACGCAGTACGTCTTTGGAAAAGTCATGATCCTGTGACATCAGCCTTGCACTCAGCGGGAGAGGCCCTCCACATTTGACAGACAAAGATCCGAGGCTCACAGTGGCAGTGACCACAGACACAGCCCTGCCACCATTTTACATTGCTTACCAAAATGTCGGGCACTTTGACATGCAGGGTCTCATTCAGTCATCCCAGGAGAAATTATTATCTCCATCTCACACTTGGGGACCCTGAGGCCTAGGGCAGTCACAAAGCTTTCTCGAGGGCACATAGCAGAGCCGGGCTGACATCAGGTCTTCTCTGGCCAGAGGCCCAGGGCAGGTGGCAGCTCAGGGCTGGCTTCGTGGGTGTGGGACCCTGTGCTCAGAAGGGGCCTGTACAAGGTTAGTGCTCTGCCATGGCCTTCTTGATATTTTAAATAATTTTGGAGCAAGGGTCCCACATTTTCATTTTTTGCTGGGCCCTACAAGCTTTGCAGCTGGTCCTGCAACAGTATGATCTTTCTGGGCCCTCAGTGGGAAGAACAGGGAGTTCCCAGCTTCCCCCTCACCCGCTTCTTCCTCCTCTGCCTATCCTAGGCCCTGTTTGATACGCAAAATGAACTACGCACACACATCCCAAACTTCACCTTCAACCTGGGCTACTCAGGGAAATTCTTCCACACAGGTAAGTGGGCTTGGCTCTGCCCCCACGAGCAACTTCCAGGGGCCCTCGGCATCTGGATCCGTGGAGAGCTGTGCCACGGGGGCAGCAGGTGGGCTGATGGGCCCACAGTAGGGCCACATTTCACCCTGGTGGCCTCCCCGCTGATCCAGCAGCCCACAGAGCAGTCAGCCCCAGGCGGAGGGCATTTGGGGGCAGCAATAAGACGACAACATCCCTCACTCATCCCTCCCTGTCCTTCAGGCTGTGCTGTCTTTGGGGACATCCTCTCCCTCTTGTCTCCCCCTCTCCTCTATCTTTTAAAATTATTTGTCCTATGTCTGCTTAAAAAAGTAATTGGTTGAATCTTAAGAACATCATAGAAATATATAGCATAGAAAGTGAGAATGCTCTCCAATTGTTCCTGCCCCGGAGATGGCCATTGCCATTTCATTTTCAAGTCTTAAGGGTCGAGGTTGAGGGTGTAGGTTGCATGGTTCATGCCTTCCCTCCTCTTTTGGGCTCTCCCAAGTTCCTCAAATGCTGCCCTTCTGGGCCAAGCAAGAGGGAAGGACCCCTGAGCCATCATCCATAGTCAAGGTTCCCTGTAGGTGCCTTCTGCTTGGGCTGCAGTGTGGAGAGCCTCTCTTGAATTCTAGGAAAAACCCTAATACTCTGCAATTCTGGGGGGAAAGTCTGCAGCATAGTCCCAAAGCCAAATAGGAGCAATACTGGGCCGTCTGAATGCATTTTTCATATTCTCGGCCCTCAGCATTTCAGGGGTAGTTTGAGTCATAGTGTGAGACAGGAGAAGACATCCTGTATATATACCAAGAGCTTCTCAGATCATTAAGTAAAAGACAAATGACAAATGGTCCAATACGCAAACAGGAAACAGATCAGAGCAGGCCTGTCAGAGCTGGGAGAAACCCTTGGGACTGTGGATTGCACACATGGGGCCCAAGGGCCCAGAGAGGAGAAGGACTTGGCCAAAGTCACCGCTTGAGTGAAGGCCCCACTCTGGACTAGAAGGCAGGGCCCTGGCCCGGGGCACTGTCTGCTCCCACCCGGTGGCTCTGGTGACTCTTCGAGCAGCTCCTGGGTGGGCTATGGCTGCGCGCTCCCACCCCCGGGCACCAGCCCCCGTTGGAGAGCCTCATCGTGGCCGGGCTGAGCGGGCCCGCACTCTGGCTGCAGGTACTGATGCTGAGGACGCTGGGGATGATCTCCTGCTGTCGTACGTGAAGGAGTTCTGGTGGTTCCCCCACATGTGGAGCCACATGCAGCCCCACCTTTTCCACAACCAGTCGGTGTTGGCCGAGCAGATGGCTCTGAACAAGAAGTTCGCTGTCGTGAGTAAGATTCCCTACAGGGCGGAGCTGGGGGGCCGGGGGCTGGGCGGGTCCGGCCTGCTGGCCTCTCACTGCTGTTTTGCAGTTCTGACAGCATTTTATTAGTATCTTTATAGCCACTGTCTCTCTGAAGCCTCGCAAAGACCCCAGGAGGTGGTTATCGATACTCTCCCTTTTAGATAAGACACCGAAGCGCAGGGAGCCCACGGCAGCTAGGAGGAGGTCCAGCCAGGACTTAAATCCAGGCCAGTTTATTTCCTGAGCCCAAGCTCTATCTTCAGGTCGGAGTGGGAGGCTCAGGAAAGCTGGAGCTGGTACTTGGGGAAGAGGGGATGAGGCCCAGGTACGGGCTCAGCCTGGGCCCACCAGCCAATCAGAGGCCGAGACAGGCAGGAAGAGCCCCTGTCCTTGCTCCTCACTCCAGGGTGCAGGAGGGCATGAACTCCGGGCTGAGAGTTAGGAGTCCCCCAGCTTGGTCAGTCCCGCACTCCAAGACTCGAGACTTGGGGCCCATCCCTTTCCCTCCCTGGGCCTCAGCTTTCCCATTTGTACCATGAGGGCGTGGACCCACTGCCCTGCCATTCTAGCCTCTTGATTTCTCTCTCCCGTTCTACAAAGGGGAAATGAGACCTCGTGGGGAAGGAACCCCGTGCTCACCCAGGCCTGGTCCTCTTCTCCCCAGGAGCACGGCATCCCCACAGACATGGGCTACGCCGTGGCCCCCCACCACTCGGGTGTGTATCCCGTGCATGTGCAGCTGTACGAGGCCTGGAAGCAGGTGTGGAGCATCCGCGTGACCAGCACGGAGGAGTACCCCCACCTGAAGCCAGCCCGCTACCGCCGCGGCTTTATCCACAACGGCATCATGGTGAGCGGGCCCCACAGCCTGTGAGGTGGATATGCACACACCGTGTGGGGAAGCGTGGCTTGCGTGCTCGGGCCAGGGGCTGCAGGCCAGGCTCTGCTGCCCCCCTCTGGCATCCAGCCTCTCCATCCCAGGGAAGGTAGGCTGCTGGTCCGGCCCTTTCCGGAGCTCCTTTCTAGCGTTCGTGATGGGATCAGGGGCTGAACATTTTTTTTAAAGGGGCCTCTGGTGAGGACTGGGAAGGTGAGGCCTCTGTCTCATTCATTTGCTTATTGAAACATTTTTAATGAGCTTCTACAGTGTGTCTGCCCCTGTTCTAGGCACTGGGGACAGAAGTATACAGAACCAACGAGGGTCCTTGCCCTTGTAGACCTGACATTCTAGTGGCAGGAGACGTGTGCTCACAAATGTGTGACATACGTAACATATGGCCAGATGGTGTGGTGATGGGGCCGTGGAGAAGAGTCAAGCAAGGAAGGGAGATTGGGAGTGCCAGAGGAGAGGAGAAGCTATTTTAAATAAGGTGATTAAGAAGGGCCTTCCTAGGAAAGAGCCATGCTGCTATATGAGGAAAAGCTTTAAAGCAGCAGAGAAAGCAAGTGCAAAGGCCCTGTGGTAGGCAGACTTCGTGCTAGGTGTGTTTGAGGACCAACTAGGAGGCCAGTCTGGCTGGAGGGGAGCAAGTGAGGGGGACATGAGGTCAGGGGGTGATGGGCCAGATCATGTGGGCCACAGAAAGCCACTGGATGGATGTTAGCTTTTCTCTGAGATGGGAAGTTTTTGCATGGAGTGCTGTTAGGATCAGACTCATATTTTTAAAAAGATTTCTCTTGTTCTGGCTGCTGTGAGTTGCAGAGACTGCTGGGGACAAAGGGGGAGGCAGGGAGACCAGTTGGGAGCCCACTTCAATATTCCAGATGAGAGAGTGGTGGTTCCATCAGGGTGCAATTTTTGGGATATGATCAGATTCTGGACTTACTTAGAAGGTCAAGCCAACAGGATCAACTAGTGATTGGAGGGTAGTGTGTGTGGGAGAGAGATGAGTCAGGATGACTCCCGGGTTTTTGGCCTGAGCCACTGGAAGGATAAATTGTTGACAGTCCAGATGGGGCATGTGTGGGAAGGCCAGATTTATGCTTTCATCTGTCCATCCAACCATCCATCCATCCATCCATCCATCCTTCCCTCCTTTCTCCTTCCCTCCCTCCCTCCACTGGCCTCCTGTATACCAGGCATTCATATTCTCTCTGGGGATGAGGTGGTAACCAGAAAAGCAAGTTCCCTGCTCTCTTGGAGTGCAGTTTTATGAAAGGAGACCGAGAATCAACAGTTAAACCAGCAGGTGACTGGGAGAACTCCCAGGCAGGTTCTAACGCTGTGAGGGGGTTGCGAGGGTGACTTGGAGGACTGCTTTGCAGGGACCTTTGCTGGGCAAACATTCTCACTTGCCTATCTCTGTTGCTTTGGGGCCTGCTCATTTTGTTACAGGCAATAGCGGTAAAGTTTGTGAAATGGCAAGGGCCCGTGGGCTCACTTGAGGGAATGTCGCAGGCTGCAGAAGGTCACAAGGGGAGAAGACCCCCAAGAGTGGGGGCGGTGTAGTCCCACGAGAGGCTGCCCTTCTGAGGAGACACCCTGGCTGTTCTCCTGAGGGAGGGTCTTCTACCGCCGTCCGTGCCTGGAGATGCCATAGCTCTCCCCTGCCCCATCCCCAGGTCCTCCCGCGGCAGACCTGCGGCCTCTTCACGCACACCATCTTCTACAGTGAGTACCCTGGTGGCTCCAGCGAGCTGGACAAGATCATCAATGGCGGCGAGCTCTTCCTCACTGTGCTCCTCAATCCTGTGAGTGCTCATAGCCCTGGGCTGGGGCGGAGGGGCCGCTGCCGGACAGCCTGTCGGCGGCCAGGGCTGGCTTTCCTGGGCCTGGGGAGGAGGGGGCGGCCGCCGGCATGAGGGCCGGGAGCGGGGCAACCCGCTGTGCCCCCCTGGCTCTGGCCCTGCTCTGCTCTGTGACCTTGCGGAAAGAATCCGAGCTGTCTTTCCTTTTTCCTTTCAGAATCTGGTACTTCAGTGCAATGGTGTGAGCATTTTGGTCTGTGTTCTCTTTCCAGTCTTTGGGTGTGTGTGTAGATATATGGATGTTATGTACTAACATACAGAGTAAATCATTAATCTATAAGCTATATATGTCTATATACCTATATTTTGAAATACATATATTTTCAACTATTCATCTGAGCTTTCTGGCCCTCTCTTTCCTTATCTGTAAAATGGCAATTATCACCATGCTTTATTTAATACCATTAAGTAGATATCCAGTGGTGGTGGTATTCAGCTTTATGGGACAACCGAGCCCTCCTTGTCTTCCATGAACACCCCACCAAGAAAATATGGAACACCCAAACGACTGTGCAGTAGGTCAGCCTCCCATTTCAGGGTTGTGATAGTTGGTGGTCAGTCAGACGTGGCTTCACCTGACTGTGCCTAGGCCAAGTCACACAGCAAGTTTGCTGACGGCCCCAGTGAACATTGGACGGGTCATAGAGTGACTCTGCAAAGCTGCGACAAGACCAGAAGGGTCCAAAGCGGGGTGGAGGGTGAGGGCTCAGATGCTGACCGGCCCCACCCCCCGCCTCCCTCCCCTGGAGCAGATTAGCATCTTCATGACGCACCTGTCCAACTATGGGAACGACCGCCTGGGCCTGTACACCTTCAAGCACCTGGCGCGCTTCCTGCATTCCTGGACCAACCTGCGGCTGCAGACGCTGCCCCCCGTGCAGCTGGCCCAGAAGTACTTCCAGATCTTCTCCGAGGAGAAGGACCCGCTCTGGCAGGTGGGTGGGTGGGTGCCGTGGTGCAGACATGGGATGTCCCAGACACACGGCGGATGTGGGCTTGGCCCTCACACCCTCATTGTCCCTCTTGAGTGCAAACCAGCACGGGCACACTCGCTTGTCGCACGCGCATGTATGTACACACCGCCCACGCAGATGTGCACGCATGCACGCTCACACACACCTTCCGAAAAAGCATTACAAGACTGTAAGTGAGCAGAGTGTAGGTCAAGTGCAGATCCATGCAACTGCCTGGCCTGGTTGGACTCTTAGTCCTTTATACCCCTTCTCATGCTAGAAGGCTCTGTACCACTGGAGAGGGGACTGATGGGAGGTCTTGGGGGGCAGTTCTTGGGGAAGTCTTCCCCTGGGGGCTGTCAAAATCTGGAAACAGAAGCTAAGCTGGAATGGAAGCAGTCTCATAGTTCAGACCAGGGGTCCACAAGCCCCAGCTCATGGGCCAAATCTGGCCTGCAGTCTGTTTTTGTAAATAAAGTTTTACTGAAACCCATCCACACTCACTCTTGTATGTACTGTTTAGGGCTGCTTTCATGCTACGACAACAGAGTTGAGTAGTTGTGACAGAGACCAGGTAGTACTCCAGCCTAAAACAGTCACTGAGCACTTACCGAAGATTTACTAACCTCTCCAGAGAAAGCTTGCTGGCCCCTGGTTCCGACACAGCTCATCCAGTTAATTCAACAAGTGCTCGTGAGCTGCTATTGAGTGCCAAGCCCTGGGCTGAGTGTTTTGCTAGGACTAATTGCAAGTGGTCGCTGCCTGCTAGCAGCTCGGTGTCCTGAGGTGGGGATGTGACAAGGACACACGTAGTTA
This sequence comes from Mirounga leonina, assembly GCF_011800145.1. NCBI lineage: Eukaryota > Metazoa > Chordata > Mammalia > Carnivora > Phocidae > Mirounga > Mirounga leonina. The sequence continues at coordinate 6,193,063 of NW_023270921.1, forward strand.
CTGTACCTGGCAGGGCTGTAAGAGCTGCATATCCATGTGCAATGAGAGTCTGTTCATTGGGTTTTGGGCCACCCCCTAACATTCCTTCCACTGTTGTTTTAGGACCCGTGTGAGGACAAACGCCACAAAGACATCTGGTCCAAGGAGAAGACGTGTGACCGCTTCCCAAAGCTCCTCATCATTGGCCCCCAGAAAACAGGCAGGTCTTTCCACTCTTGGCCAGCATCCCCCACTGCCACGGAATTCGGTGTCTCAGCCATGGAATTCTGGGGACCACCTTGCCCTGGCTCCACTCCCCAGTAATCTGCCCCCCTCTTTCCCAGGAAGTGAGAGTGAAGTTGGGATGAACTGCCTATCAGTATGGAAGTGGGGAGGGGGTGTAGGGTGGGTGTAGAATTTTCCTATCTGTCCTGAACCACACCTCAGGGAGCTCTTTTTCTGGGGGTCTCTGAGTCTAAGGCAGAGAAGCCCAGATCAGCTATTCTGCACATTTGAGCAGTGCCAGGTAAAACGGGTTCAGTGCAAAGGGGACTGCAATCAATGAGTCATGTTTGCCAGGGGTACAAGAGGGAGGAGCGGTGATAAGCTTGCTAAGTGTTTGCCATCCACACACACTGTGAACCACGAACGGCTATGCACATTTTACAGATAAAAAACTTGAGGCTCAGAGAAGTGAAGTGACCTCCCCTGACACATTCAGTTAGGAAATGACAGGTCTAGGTCTTGAACCCTTATCTCTCTGACCCCCAAAGCTTATATTATACTCTTCAGGAAACTAAACTCTATAGTCTCCTTCTCTTCCAAGACGTCTCATTATAGCATACAAACCATAAACTCACACACAGGAAAGGAATGAACTCTCTAAAGGAGGGGCTAGGTCCTGTACTGTCAAGTAGGACAGAGTGTGAGTGGGGAAGGGTGACCAGAAGGAGAAGGCATTTGAGCCAAATCTCTTTTTATTTATTTATTTATTAATTATTTTTTTTAAAAAAGATTTTATTTATTTATTTGAGAGGGAGAGAATGAGAGACAGAGAGCACGAGAGGGAAGAGGGCAGAGGGAGAAGCAGACCCCCTGCTGAGCAGGGAGCCCGATGTGGGACTCGATCCCGGGACTCCAGGATCATGACCTGAGCCGAAGGCAGTCGCTTAACCAACTGAGCCACCCAGGCGCCCTTGAGCCAAATCTCTTAGCCCTTCGTGAATTTCACATCAATAGACTGCAGGGTCTGGAGCTCCCTTTTCTTTGAGTTCCTCCCATGTGTCAGAGGACAGAGGCCCAGACCTGGAAACCATCTAGTTCTGGGATTATGAGAAGACACCAGTGAACTGGGCATGGCCTGCTAGAGTACAGTACATGGGTGGGAAGGATTCCGAGGCCAAGTTCTTGTTTTGTATTTAGGATGCCATGATAGGTTAGTGATGTCTACAGTGGATGCAGGAATTGGGGTGCCCACACGCATGCCCTGTATTTGCTGTCCTGGCCTTCATAAAATTCTTTGGATTGCACAGATACAGAAACTAAGCCCCAGAGAAGGCAAGGGACTTGCCCAGGATCTCCCAGTGAGTCATGGAGAGCTGGAGTCAGAACCCAGAATCCCAGACTCCATGTTTGTGTTCGGGGCTGGGCCCTGATCTCAGCTACCTTCCATCCCTGCAGGCACCACGGCCCTCTACCTGTTCCTGGGCATGCACCCGGACCTCAGCAGCAACTACCCCAGCTCAGAGACCTTTGAGGAGATCCAGTTCTTTAATGGCCACAACTATCACAAAGGCATCGACTGGTGAGTGGCCCTTTCTGTCCAGAGCTGGATGCGAGCTTGCTCTCATGGAGTCTGCCCCAGAGGAGGTCTGCTCTGCTCACAGTAGGAAGCAGCTGGCCCTTGCTCACACACAGCTGAAGTTCCTGTAAACAGAGACAAAGCTCAGTGACCCTTGCACCATGATGTTGGAGCCTTATCACAGGCGGGACACTTGAAGAGGAAGCCCTTTGCCCCTTTTCGTCACCACCTGGGGTCAGAGACTGCTAGAAGTGGGAGCCAGCACCGCCCTTGCTTGCAGGAAAACCACCTGAGTCTCAGAGGAGCACAGGGACTTGCCCAAGGTCCCAAGAATTGGGGACAGAGCAGGGGCTAAACTCCAAGTGTTCTGACCCCGAGAGCTGCTGAACTTTGCTTGCCTGATTGTGGAGCAGGAGGTGTTCTTGCGAGCCCTTCAGAGGCGGCTTGCTGGCCTTTGGGGACTTGCCTGGGGAGGTGGTGGAAATTGCAGCTTCTCTCCAGAACCTGTCACCAGACGTTAAGGCGGTGGCAGGGGGAGTGGGGTGGCCTTCGTGGGGATAGTTTTTTTTTTTTTTTAAAGATTTTTATTTATTTATTTGAGAGAGAGAATGAGAGACAGAGAGCATGAGAGGGAGGAGGGTCAGAGGGAGAAGCAGACCCCCCGCCGAGCAGGGAGCCCGATGTGGGACTCGATCCCAGGACTCCAGGATCATGACCTGAGCCGAAGGCAGTCGCTTAACCAACTGAGCCACCCAGGCGCCCCGTGGGGATAGTTTTATGCTCCAATTATGTCAATTGGCATCTTTCTCTACTATTTGCCTTTTCTTTCCCTATACATGTATTACTCTTGTTTATTATTTTCATGTCAGTGGTTTACCTGGGTGGAGAGATTATGGCCAGTCTTCTGTTTATTTGTTTTCTTTCCGTACTTTTTTTTCTTTCTCTTTTGTCTGTCTATTGTCTGCCTACCCCTCGCTGCCCACCTGTCTCTATCTCTAATATGTGTACTATCTCTTGTCTAAAACTCACTGTAGCCAGATGTGTCACTGGAAGTCACCTTCTCTCAGGTTTTAGGGAGGTAATATGGTGCGACACCATACATTTAACAATACTTCCAGCAGGGCCTGGGGCAGCACCCCATCAGCAAGTACCCCAGTAGCAAATACATGCGTTAATATGTCTCTAGCAAAGTCTGTGAATATTTACACTAAGATTAATAAGTCGGGTTTTGCTGCCAAATGGCTTTGCTATAAACTTGAGGGGAAAAGCTTCTATTTTCAGAGCTTTCTCCATTTAGGTGTTAGAAACAATGGCCTGTGGGTGTATAGATACTATTTCACAAAGAAAATTCAGAAATACACTTGAAACTAATATAACACTGTATGTTGACTAACTAGAATTTAAAATCTAATAAATAAGAAAAAAATGAATAAAATTCAGAAATAGGAGAGAGCTAGCAATTCCTCAGCCCCATTCCCAAGATTTTGATTTTGTAGGTAGGTGTAGGGTGGGGTGAGGAATCTCAGAAGCCCCACCTCCCTGGAGTAACCCTGTCTCCCAGGATATAGTAGAGATCCTACACCCTCACCTAAGGTGGGCCTATGGGCTTTGATTCCCATGAGCCCCTGAAGTTGTACCTCTATTTTTTTTTTAAAGATTTTATTTATTTATTCATGAGAGACAGAGAGAGAGACAGAGGCAGAGGGAGAAGCAGGCTCCCTGCGGAGCAGGGAGCCCGATGCGGGACTCGATTCCAGGACCCTGGGATCATGACCTGAGCCGAAGGCAGACGCTTAACCGACTGAGCCACCCAGGCGTCCCTGTACCTCTATTTTGTATGAGTAGGTGCCTGTGGGAGGCTCTGGAGCGTTCATTTAGCTTCCTGAGGTGTCCTCCATCCAGAGCTGGTCCCAGAGGGCTGGCATGGACGTCCCTCTGGGTGGAACATGGGAGGTTCCTCTGGAAAGCCATCAACTGACCCATGTGAAACCTGGGAGGGGTGTGGCTGGCAGGCAGTGACACACTCCCCCTCTCTTTGTCTCCTGGTCCATGGTGACATCCTAGAAAGTGCCATCCTAGGCCAGGAAAGAAACCCTGTACTCGGGAGGCAGGAGAGGGCGTCCCTCGGGTCCATGCTGTTTCTTCCCGGGTCGAAGGTGTCCCAGTTCTCCTCCTAGAGGCAGTGAGTTAAGGCCCTGTCACTTTAACTGGGAACATCTTATTTAGGGTTCAAAGACACACACCCCCATCCCATGCCTTATAACCCATATCACTTCCATAAGTCTTCCTATCCTCCTGACTCCAAGGTCCCCCCTGAAAAGGAATGATTCAACAAAGGGAGACTGCCTGGTGGCCATCCATCCATCTAGAATCCTTGCCAGAAGCAGGTCCTTGGGATCAGTGTGCCTGCTTGCTTTCTGAAGTTCTACCCCCAGTGACCCTCACCCTCTCACGCTGCATTCCTCAGGACCCCTTCTCATGAGTCTTGCCTGTGAGCTCTTCTCTCTGGGCTTCCTGCAGGTACATGGAGTTCTTCCCTATCCCCTCCAACACCACCTCTGACTTTTACTTTGAGAAAAGCGCCAACTACTTTGATTCGGAAGTGGCACCCCGGCGGGCAGCTGCTCTGTTACCCAAGGCCAAGGTCCTGACCATCCTCATCAACCCAGCGGACCGGGCCTATTCCTGGTACCAGGTGAGCCACGGCTGGGGTGGAGCCCTGGGTAGGGGCATGGGGCTCTGTCCATCGCTCAGCTACTCATACGTTCATTCGACAGATATTTACTAAGCACCTACTATGTGCCGGCCCTAAGCTAGGCTTCTGGAATGCGGTGGTGGGTAAGAATAGAGTCTCAGCTCCACAGGGCTTCTAGCTTATTGGAGGAGACAGGCAGAAATCGACATTGCATCCCAGCCAACAATTACCTGCCCACCCTGCTAGCTTCACTGGGGGTCCCGCCTCTGATTCTGACACCAACAAGAGGTGGAAGGTGGTTCCACCTGGATGAAAGGGAGATTTGGTGAACAGTGATCATACTAATTGGTCTCCTCGCTGGACACTGGGTGGGGTGGGGGGTGGGGATTCAGAGAAGGATAAGATACAAAACTCCGCATTCATAGTAGAGGGTGCAAACACCTGATCAGGTAAAGAAGTTACCTGACTGTTGTCTATGGTAGAGAAGGTATGACTCCTAATCCCCACTCGACTATGTAAGAACTAGAACTTTCTTTAACTTCAGTGGCCTGACTTAATTTCTTCTGAGCACTAGGCTTACAGAACAGCCTAGACTCAGGCCTTTTGGGAGGTTTCCTCCCCTGCCTCCCAGTCTTCCTGGGATTCTGATCCAGTGCCAGGGTATGGGGGGTAGCTTGTCCACTAGCTGGTCTAGGAAGACCTCCTCGGGTCTGGCCACTTTCAGCAGCTCCCTGCCACCCTCTGAGCCTGTCACTTCCTCTCTGGGGCCTCACTGCCTCTGCAGTGCCGGGGGGGCTGCTGGGTAAAGACCCTACTTGCTCTCTGATCCTCACAGACTGCCCCTTCTCTCCCTGCCCACCCTGAGCTGTGTGTGAGCCTCAGTGCGGATGTGGAGGCTCAAGAGAGTGTGACCCCTGGCGGGCAGGTTCCTGGTGTCTGGATGCTGATGGCCCATGGCATTGTTCTAGGTGGTTCAAACATGGCATTTCCCCCTTTCTGATTCTTCTCCTGTCCTGTCTTAGTCTGCTCGAGGAGCTGTAACACAGTATTCATGGACTGGGGCTTAAACAACAGGAGTTTATTTCTTATAGTGCTGGAGGCTAGAAGTACAGGATCAAGATGCCAACAGATTTGGTTCCTGATGAGATCACTCTTCCTGGCTTTTAAACAGTCACCTTCTCACTGTGTCCTCACAAAGCAGAGAGGAAGAGAGTGAGCGAGAGCGGGAGCACCCACTCTCTCTGGTGTCATTTCTTATAAGGGCACTAACCTCATCATGGTGGCCCCACCCTCCTGACCTCATCTACCCACAATTACCTCCCCAAGGCCCCACCTCCAAATACCATCATATTGTGGGTTAGGACTTCAACATAGGAATTTTGGGGAGGGGACACAAACACTCAGCCCATAACACCTGATTTCTATAAAGGACAAATTCTCAGTTTAGTGTAAATGGCTCTTAAGTCCTTTCTAACATTGCTAAGCTCTGTTTTCAACAAAGAGAGTGCAAGCTTTGGGCTCAGGGCCTATAGCCAGACATTGTATCTGGCTGGCATTTGAGAACATTGCTTTGTTTTTATTGCATTTATGAATGATTACCTTTTGTATGTGACAACTGACTCAGGTCTTCTGCTTACGGAGGCAATAGTGAGTTTTATTTTGAAATAGTTTTATGTGAATAAGAAAGACGAGTCAATGTAAATCAAAGTGTGTGGACCTCGGCACATACAGGTGGCTTGTGGATATGGGAGACATCGGAGAGATGACAGGCAGATGACCAACATTTGGAAACTCTGATCTAGTCTCACTCCTGTCTTGCAAAGATGGAAAAACTAGGGCTCTGAGAGGCCATGACTCCCCAAAGTCAAAGAGCAGTGGGAGGCAGAGCCGGGACTTGAACCCAGGGCTGCTGGTCGCAGCCAGGGTCTTCGGGCCACTTCACAGCTGCTGAAGAGAGCCTCTTCCTTTGTGCCCCCCATGGGGCGCACTGACCCTCTCCCCTTGCCTGCAGCACCAGCGAGCCCATGATGACCCAGTGGCCCTGAAGTACACCTTCCACGAGGTGATCACGGCTGGGCCCGACGTGTCCTTGAAGCTGCGGGCCCTTCAGAACCGCTGCCTGGTCCCCGGCTGGTACGCCACCCACATTGAGCGCTGGCTCAGCGCCTTTCACGCCAACCAGGTAGCTGCCGGTCCCTGGCCCTTGGGAGGGCACTCACAGTTCTGGCTTGGGGCAGCTAGCAGAGAGCCTTGAATCTCTTTCGTCAGCCGTGGGGCCCGAAAGGTCCTCATTGGCGAGCTAGACCTTTGGGGGCTTCGAAAGTTTCATTCTTGTTTATCCCAAGGCTGATGTGTGAAAATTCCCTAAGCCCTTGTCCTGTCATCAGGCTCTGTGTCCCTAAGGGGATCCCAAAAGCCCTGGGGTAGGCTATCTTCCTGGGAGGGGTGTGGTGATGTAGGGAGAGCCTGGTCAGAGAGGTAAGCAGGGCCAGATCACATGAGGCATTTAGGGAAACCCTTGGAGGGTTGAGGCAGGAGAGTGATGTTGGGCCAGAGGCTTAGAGGGAGGCAGAGAGGGATATGGTAGGGTTGTGAGGGGCAGGCAGGAGTGGAGCGATAGCTTCATCTCTAGGAGAGGGAAGCTGGTAGAGGGCAGGGAGTTGGACTGCAGAAGCCTGAGGCACAGGGACACCTGCCGCTCGGAAGTGGAAGAGGAGGTGGAGACTATACCATGAAGAGTGCCCAGTTTGTAACCATGGCTGGTGACCAGGAGACTGGGAACCTGTTTGCCCCTGGAGGAAACACAGGTTCAGATCATCCTTCTCCCTTTTCTCTTTCCTCCAGATTCTGGTCTTGGATGGCAAACTGCTGCGAACAGAACCTGCCAAAGTGATGGACACGGTGCAGAAGTTCCTTGGGGTGACCAACACTATTGACTACCACAAAACCTTGGCGTGAGTGTTGCCTTGGCTTTTCAGCAGGGTGATTTTCTGAGCAGGCACCTGGACCAAAAAGCCAAAGGCTTGAATGATTATGGAAGAGACACAGATACATTAGAGTTAGAAAGTGTGCATATTCCGGATGGCCGTTTAGCAGAAAAGCTGATATTAATATGATTGGAATCATATTAATAAAGGCTATCAACTCAAGAAAAAAGGAGGTGGTGAATATGTCCTACTGTGGTCAGTCCCACCCCTGGGCTTTTCTTTTCAGTCTGTGCTGAACATTTTCAGAACCTTTTATTAAAGTAAGTTAGACTAACATTAAGCAGCCCTAGTTCCCACAGAGGTTTCTTAGCATTAGATCATGATTTGGATATAATTTCCGGAAAAGGAAACTTCAGATATTGCCAATGGCTTATAATCCCACTCACTCAGAGCCTGGTACAGGTGCACTGAGAATGGCCTCCCAAGACGGGTAGAGGCCAGCCTGTGTGGCCGGCGCTCAGGGCTGGGGAGTGGTTGCGTGTTAACCATGTTACAGACAAGTGACTCCCGCACCTGTATGGGGTGGGGGTGGGTCTCAAGAGAGGGAGGGATAAAGTCACCTTCCCTGGTTACCTACTTGGGAAAGTCATGCAGCAAGAATGTTCCCTTCTCACTGTCTTGGAGGTTGAAGGTGAAGAAGAGAAGCGGTCCTTTACCTTGAGGCAGACAGGAGCAGCACCTAAGGATGTTGGGCTGTTGGCATCAGAGATGCCTGGGTTAGGAGACCCATTACTTCTTTAGCTGTGTGACCTTGGACAAGAGTCTTAGCGCCTTCAAACCTCACTTTCCTCATCTGTAAATTGGGAATAAAGGTTTTGACTCCTAGACCTCCCGAGGGTCACTGTGTTGCATGAAGCATGCATGTGGAGCTCTTAGCTCAGCACCTGGCACGTACTGATGCTCAAAGATCGTCTTCATCATCATCATCATCCTCCTCTTCTTCTTCCTTTATGCCTACCCTTCAGAAGACCCTGTCTCCCACACCTGCCAAATGTGAATTCCGTTTTCCGGCTGTCCTCATGCCGAAGCAGCTCCTAATGGTTCCAGATCTGGGGTTGAGTTCTGATGCCAGCGTGCCTCCCCTCCCCTTGGCAGCTTCAGATCTCATCTCCCTCCCCCACCAGAAACCTTTGAAGGCCCAGCATGACTTCAAATCCTGAAGGCAGTCGTGCTCTGTCATTCCTGAAGTTTACTCCAAAAGCCAAAACTTTCCAGTGATGGACATGCTTAAGCACAACTGCAGATACTGCATTTCTTAAAAAATAGACAATTTATAAAGACACACACCCAAAAACCCCCACTAAGCTTTTTCTTCCCTGTTGGGTTCTTGGGTAAAAAAAGTTGCTCAACCCTGAGGAGGAGAGTGCTTAGGAAAGGTTTCCCCACGTCCTGAAGGACGGCACGTGATCCTGCTCTGGGTTGCTTGCTGGAGGGACTTGGGCTGCCCCGCCTGGACTCAGAGCACGTGAGCTGCTTTCTGCTGGGAAGAAGGGGGCAGGCGTGTTCAGTATAGCCCAGGGCCGGCAGAAGCAAACCCCAGCCCCACACATCTGTCTATCTGTGGGTTCCAGAGTGTGCTTAGGGGAGTGGGTTTCATGGCCTAGGCTCTGCCACTCCTGGGGTCTGTGACCATTGCCTTAAGGTGGGAAGGGGATGGGCTGGGCCAGCTCCCATCCATAGGCTTTCCCCACCTCCACAGGTTTGATCCAAAGAAAGGATTTTGGTGCCAACTGCTCGAAGGAGGAAAAACCAAGTGTCTGGGCAAAAGCAAGGGCCGGAAATACCCAGAGATGGACCTGGATGTAAGTGGGCACGCTGCCTGTGGCGGCTGGGTCACTGCGGGGGTCCCTGACTGGCGGGGGTCCCCTCTCCCCTTTACCCTGCACTCAGCACCTTAACGGCCTTGGCCTTTCTTGGGTGGTGTTCTTACAAGGAGGAAGTCGAAGCTGGGACATGGTGGGTTAGAATAGATTTAGTCCAGCGAGAATTTATAACCTTCTGCCTAGGGCTGAGCTCTGTGGGCTTTGAGGATGGATGAGACGTGTTCTTTGCCTTCAAGGGACTCCTAGTCTGGGAGGGAAATAAGTCCCACACACCCCAGTAAGAATACGAGGCAGGACGCGCTTCATGCAGTCAGAGAGCTGCACACAAGTGCTAGGGGATTTCGGAACCAGAGATGCTACTGAAAGGGACCCCGGAGGGGATGCGCTCTGGGGCTGGGCCTGCGGGGAGCAGGCAGCATTTGGCCCGACGCATGGACGGATAGGCGTTCTTGTGGCAGAGAATGGCACGTCCAAAGGACGAAGGGCAAAGGTCACACGCCGTGACTTTCAGTCGTCCTGATTTTAATTAATTCCTTCTTTTCTCCCAGTCACAAGAATTTTGACCTTGTGTACTATGTTTTGGTGTCCTGCCGTCTAGCTTTCTTTTGGAGGCTACCAAGGAAGATGGTGAATAAATGATAGGAGTGTGGGTTGACACTGACCGAGTGGTGGGTTTACAGAGGGGAGGGGTCCCTCTGGAATCAGCACATCCCTGAGCTCTGAACTCTCCTTCCTGTTCCAGTCCCGCGCCTTCCTAAAGGACTATTATCGGGACCACAACATCGAGCTCTCCAAACTGCTGTACAAGATGGGCCAGACACTGCCCACCTGGCTCCGAGAGGACCTCCAGAACACCAGGTAGCCACGGCCACCACAGCCAGACTGAACGTATGTGATGGCCTGGACGGCCTGCCGCATGCTGAGCCAGACTGACCTGCAGAGTGGGGAGCTGGGCCTGGGCTGGCCAGGCACATCTGGGCAATACTCAGCTGAGGCCCAGGCAGGACCGGGAGAAGAGCCCAGGCAGGTCCGCAAGCGCCTCGGAGCGTCCAGTGCTGGGTCTGTGGCCTCCAGGACCTCCCTAGCCACCAGAGGTCCATTCTGGTCACGGCCTTCCGTGGGGAGGCCACTCCCTGTTGGTGGAAGGCCACTTCCTGGTGAGAGGGAGTCCGTGAGACTTCCTCTTCTGTCCCTCACTGTGTTCTACCAACCATGCCCTCCCCTTCATCCCATCACTCCCTGCGACGGCAGGGTCTCCCCTCAGTATTAGCTGCCATATTTTCCCTGTCCTCCAGACAATAGGGAGAAGAGCCCAGCAGGGCCTTTTGCCAAACAGGGGAGAGAGACTGGATGCTTCCCTCACTGATTTGAGCCAGGCACTTCAGAGGGGTTAGCTGGGTACCCAGAGTCACTGGGCTGGATGTGGGGGTGGCCACCTCAAGAGAACTCTGAATCTCTACACACATTCTGGTTAATACCTTCACATCTCACTTTCCCTTTTGGGGAAAGAATCGCTGATTCCTACAATATCCACCCAGTCCTCAGGGCCTCCGTCAGGACCCTGGGGCACTGTCATGCCATTTGGACCCAGAGACCCAGGCCTCCCTCCCCCTGCTCCTCACCCTGGGATATGACATGTGGTATTTCCTGTGGTAAAAGACTGAGGCGGTTCAGGAGTCTGCCAGTATACATGTCCCAATGTACATATGTTGTCCCCACGCCCAGCCCCAACCTTCGCCCCTGGCAGACACTGGGCAGCATGGGTAAGACTGCCATCCACAGCTTTGCCCCAGCTACCTGTGGCCAAGGGCTCCTAGAGACCCCCTTAGCCCCACCCCCCAAATACTAAGAAGCTAAAGTATTTTAATATTTTGTTTTTTTTTCTTGGTGCCAGAGTTTATACCCTGGGTGCTGGGGTTGCACTGTGTTATATATATATGTAATGTGTATATATATATATTATATTTTTTTTTGGTTGGGTTTGTTTTTAATTCAGTCGTACAAAATGGTGGCAAGCCCCAGTGTCCTATCTCAGTGCTAGAGAATGAGGTGGAAGGGAGGGGAGGGCATGTCTTCGTGTGTCCGGGCCTCGGGGAGACAGTGTGGAGGTGCCCCTTGGAGAGGTCTCTGTTCCCTCCCCAAGTGTCGCGGCTGCCCTGGGGCTACTGCAGCTGGACAGAGATGTGAGAGGCACAGGGAGGACCTACTCTCTCCAGGACACCTGGTTTCATGAAGTGCAGTGACCCTGGAGGAATTTTGGCCAAAGGAAACAGCAAGGCTGGGGTGGGAGGCCATGGGGCTGAAGGCCAGCCTGTCCCCTCCCCCCTCACATGGTGCTAGGTTGGGAGCTGCCCTGGGAGCTGGGCTGCCCGCCGGGACCCACAGAACTGTCTCCAGGCCCCCTGTAGACCACAGGATCTTGGGGGCTGTTTTCTGGTTAGGGTCTGCTCCTACCCCCTTCTTTAACAATGTGAAGTGACTAAGGCTGGGCGCCTCTCCCCAGCCCCTCCCACTGCCAGTTCAGCTTCCAACTGACATCCAGAAAACCCTTTCTGGAGAGCCTTGTCTCGTTCAGAAGACTCTAGCATCTTGGGGGCTGGAAGGGTCTTTAAGTGGGTTTGGAAACAGGTCCAGAAAGGCGAGGCGGCCTCCTTGGCTGACGTCTCAGAACTGCGTGCAAGCAGGGCCGAGAATTAAACCTGAGGCTCCTGATTCTGAGTCCAGTGCTCTTCTTCCAATGCCACACTGCCTCTGAGCCCATCCTGGGGACCCTCCTCTGTGCCAGCTTCCTGTCCCTCCCTCAGTCACACCCGTGGTCATTCCAGGATAGGGGAAACCACTCCTTCCCAGCCAGGGTGCCTTTGAGCCTTCTCCGTTCCTGGTCTGCACGTGCAGTCCTGCCTTGCTCTCCCTGAGAGGCCCTCCCGCCATCTGCGGGTGGGGGTGGGGGGGCGGGTCTGTCTGACCTCTGAACCTGACCCCTTTTCTCAAGTTCTTCACCGGCAGTGGAGAAGAAAGGCAGATACTCAGCGGGACAACTGCATGTGGGTTCACTGTCTTCCGACAGAAGCCTTCCCATCATGCTTCTCATCAGGGCCTTTGAGCCTGGGAACCCAGTGTCAAGCCCGCAGGGGATGAGGAACAGAGTGGGGACAGGGTGGCGTGCCTGCTTGTACGCTCGTGAAGACTTGCCAGTGCCGTGGGGCCAGACTCGCAGAAGGGGGCGGCGACTTCCATAGGGCAAACCCCAGGCCTCGTCTCCCATCTTGTGGCGAGGGGCTCGGGCTCCATGGCGTGTGCAGACCTTTACAGCTCCCACTGCTGAGATCTACCCTCTGCGTCTGGACGCCTGCCCCCATCTCTGGGAGCTCAGAATGGCCGGTGGGCAGGCAGCTCCATTTCTCTCTGCCTCTGGCCTGAGGAAGGAGCAGGCAGGTTGGAGACCCCATGGGAGCTTGTGGGAGCAGAGGAAATAGTGGGAAATGTTGTCCAGGCCCTTCTGGAAGGCTGGGGACTTGACCTGCCACATGTTCCGAGTCTGTCTGGCCACTACTACTTCTTCCCTTCCCACTGGTGAATCTTGCTTGTGGACCCACTGCCAGGACCTGTAGATATTGGGGAGGGGGTTGGACAAATCCGTCTAGGGGCTCTCAGCTACTGAGCACACAGATCCTCCTCATGAGAGAGCAAACCAGAGGGCAGTGGGTACAGCATCTCTGCATCTTAAGTGTTCACTGATTCACTGTGTTTGGCCAGAGAGAGAGAGAGACAGAGAGAAACAGTTTAAATCATGTAGTGGACGCCGCCATCCATTCTCTCATCCCTCCCATGAGCCTTTGCCTGGGGCGGGCACAGGCGGGATGGTCACCTGTAGCTCAGGCATCCGGCACTTGGAGGATGAGTTCGAAGTTTAAAGATGGGCCTCTTGCGGGCCTGTGAGGAGAAGCAGCCAGCGCCTCTGAGGCCCAGCTGAGGGAGCAGCCATCTGTTCCCAATGGAGGACGACTCGGCTGACCCACAGACGTTGGCAGGCTCAGTAGGGAGCGGTCCCCACCAGTTTGTTAGTGAAAGAGCAAGTGAAAAGACGTTGTACCAATTATTTTATGATGAACACCTACTACCCTCCATCTAGAGTTAAAATGAACATTTTGCCACATTTGATTTCTCACTCTTTATGTATATATTTTTTCCAAATTAGTTTAAAAGTAAGTTGCAAATACCGTGAGACTTGACCAATGTGCCTCCACCTGCATCCCCTAAGAGTTAGGACATCTCCTACGTATTGGCCTGTATCACACCCAAGACAACAATCATTTCCTAAAAACATCTGCTATTCAATCTATGTTGGCTCTTCCCCCAGATAACTTTTACACCTGGTTTTGGAATCAGGATCCAGTCAAGGTGCATACATGACATCTTGTAACTGCAGTTTTTGTTCAGTCTCTTAAGTGCTGAAAAGTCCTCTCTCTGCTCGCTTTGGTTTTTTAAATGATGTTATTTCTGAGGAGAGCAGGCCTGCTGTGCTGTTGAAGTCCCACATTCTGGATCTGTGTGATCATTTCTTCATGGTGTCATGGAATATGTTCCTCTAGCCCCCGTCTTGTCAAGGGTGATTTAGGCTGTATGGATTTCTGCCTTTTGTGCTGACTTGACAACTTCACTCCAGCCTGAGATGCCCTCTACCATCCCTGTACCAAGTGCCAAACCAGCAGAAGGGCTAGGTGGTGCTCCAGGAGCTCAGGGAAGGGCAAGGAAGGCAGCCTTGCAGCTGGGCCTGGCAGTGCTGGGCCTGCTGGGAAGGAGGTGCCTCTGGTTCAGAAGAGCCTGTGCTGCCCCCTCTGATCCTGGCGATGGACCACAGGGCACCGAATAACATCTCTCTCTCTCTCTCTCTCCCCCTCTCCCTCTCTCTCTCTGTTTTGTGGCCTCCTGGTTTTTACTTCCTGGAGGCCCGTGGTCTGTGTGCACTGGAACAGAGCCGGGCCCCTGGGATGCACCAGGGAAGGGCCTAACTGGGGTACTGCCCCCCCTCCCAAGCTGTGGTGTGAGGAGAAGAGCCCAGGGCTGGAGGCAGGAGATGTGAAATTTCGTCCCAACTGGGTACATTTAGTAGCTAATGCCACGGTTTTCCCCCAGGGCCTCAACTTCCCCATTTATAGGATGAGCAGATGGGGCAATGGCAGAGGTTTTCAAATGTCAAAGAAGAAAGCGGGTCTGCTCTAGTTGAAGTGAGCAGATGGAGGGCCCAGACCCCTGCCCTCAGGGCAGTGCTGGGTGCCTGGTTTGCAACCCCCGGCCGGCTGCCCCCCAACCAGACCTCGCCCTTGCCAGCTTGGACAGCCAGAGATTTGGCGGGGGCGGGGGGGGGGGGCGGAATGGGCTTTGTGAGGGGTCAATGTTAAGGGCCTGGGGAGACTCTGGCTGTGTTTTATCCTAATAAGTTCATCCCTCCCTCTTTCCTTCCTCTCTCTGGCTCTTGAGGAGAATGAAGAAGGAGAGAGTTTTCTATGACTGTGCTAGCTTTTATTATCAGCAAGAGGGCTCCTTTTGTAATTTGTGCATGAAATTCATGTCATTTCCTGGGGAGAGGAGAGGGCTGACTGGAGAGGGTGGGGGGCACGCTAGGGGAGCAGACAGGTTTCCTTCCCTTGTGGGGGTGGGGAGAGGGGGGAGAGGGGGTGCTACCCAGCTCACCTGATCAGGGCTCTCGAACCAGCCGTTTTGGGTTGTGTTAAAAGTGGGAACCTTCCTCCATTAATGTACAATCTCGAACTAACTGCTAATAAAGTGGGGTTCTATTTGTACGCACTGGTCATGTCTGTCTGTCTCTGAACTTTAAGAAAGGCCTGCAGGGGAGGGTGGGGAGAGGGAGGTTCTCAGCACAGCCAGTGTGGCCATCCCTGTATATGGTGGGGATAAGTCATCTCACTCTTGGATCCTCAGTTTCCCTCGTCTTTGAGGGGTATGGAGGAATTTGGACTCAGTGGCCGTTCCTGGAGAATTTGCTTAAAATGCAGATCCCCAGGCTGCACGTCCAGAGAGTCATCTCTGGCAGGTGTGAGGTAGGGCCCAGCCATCTGCATTTTAACCTCTTCGTGCTGAGACACCGCACTTTGGGAAACCTGGGCTTTGATTGAGGAGTCCTATGGATTCTCATTAACTCAGAGAGTCCCACTATCCGAGGAACCAAAACTTTGGTTAAAACATGTGTCTCTCTAGCCCTCCCAGCCTAATTGAGGGCTGAGCTTGAGATTTGCCTGGGAGGAGCAGAGCAGAGAGGCCCAGTCCGCTGTCTGCAACACAGGCCTTTGGACCTGTGCCCTCGGGACCCCCTGCAAAGCTTTAAAACAATGTGCATCCCTGGGCTCTCCGAAATGCACTCTTTCAGAACCTGTGGGAGTGGGACCCCGCAAAGTGCATTTTAACAAACTCCCTGATACACAGGAAGATCTGGGAACGCTGAACCAGGCCACTGAGCGCAAGGCACAGAAGGCCCAGAGGAACGTGGACAGCTGCTGAGGGGCGTGCGAGGACACAGCTGGGAACACCAACATGCCAGCCCCAATGCATGCACTTGCAGAGACCTTTACAGTTTGTCACCTGGGAGCTTGGGACGGGTCATGTGACATCACCAACACTACATGGCTGGAGGCTGCAGTAATGGGAGCAGCTCCAGAAGTTGTGATACAGAAGGGTTTCTGTGCCAGTTAGGGGGTCTGGCCACATCAGAGATTTTTGAGTTTTAAAATAGCCGGTATTTGTTTTTAAAAGAGAAAAATTGAAAACCAGGTGAAGGTAGGGGTACTCCAGTTGGAGTGGGGTCAGCGTCTGGACTCTCACCAACTAATTCCTCCTCTCTATCCCCCATATTATCTTGGAACCCTAAAACTCCTTGAAACATTGTGTGAAATTCCAGCCCAGCTGCTCTCAGAGGTCCCAAGAGTCTGCATTTCTTTTTTTTTTTTAATATTTTATTTATTTGAGACAGAGAGAGAGAGAGCGCGCGCAAGTCAGGGGGAAAGGCAGAGGGAGAAGCATACTCCCCACTGAGCAGGGAGCCCAGTGCAGGATTCGATCCCGGGACTGTGGGATCATGACCTGAGCCGAAGGCAGACGCTTAACCGACTGAGCCACCCAGGCGCCCTAAGAGTCTGCATTTCTAATAGGTTGTGTGAATAAAGGCACATTAGACTCTCTTCATCCCCTAACTGAGGCGTCTACTCAAGGAATCTGGTACTCCAGGAGCAGTCTAGGCTCCTAGAAGTAGACATCTCCCTCAGAGAAGCTGTGGGTTATGGGCATAGGGCAGTGTGTTCCATAATAGCAAAATGCTGGAAACAACCTAGATGTCCATCCATGGGGGATCAGCTACATAGCTGCTAGCAGAGCGACACGGAGGTACAGGATAATGCAGTTGAAAATAATGAGCTCAGCCTTCAAGTCCTCCCAGGGAGATTTCTATGAGACTGACCTACAGTGTGACCATTTTTGGAAGGAGTGCTACATAGTGTGTATTCCTCCTGGGAGTGTAGATACATACCTCTCATACCAAACTGATAACTGGTCACTTCTGGAGGAGGGAGAAGAGACTGGGAAGAGGGCAAAGGTTCAAAGGGCACTTCAGCTTTGGTTGCAACACTTTTTAAAAAACAAAGATAGGATATTTGTACATCACTTGTGGAATGAAAGTCTTAATAAAAAATAACTAGAAATGGGTGATGCAGAAAGGGAGCTCCAGGCGCTCGGACTCGTGTAGGGATGATGCCATGAAGGCAGCACAGGTGTCCTTGACCCAGCCCTTGGGCTCCCATCAGAGCTTGGGGCCGTGGAGTGCAGCGGGGGGGGGGGGGGGGGGTGTTCTTGCCTTGCCATAGCTATCCTGAGCACTCATCAAGATCCTGAGCTGAGGATCCTGACTTGCTGTGAGACCGTAGGCAAGTCTCCCCTCCCTCTCTGGCCTGCAGAGCCCAGCTCCCACATGCTAACAGATGGGGGAGTTAGAGCCCACATCATCAGAACTGGACAACCTGACATGGCATGAGACGGATTCCGCTGAACGCCTGTGAAGTTTCCGATAAAAGCGTAACATGAATCCAGCCAGCAGGTACATCTCTGTTGAGAGACAGTTTGCAAAATAACTGGCCTGAACTCTAAGAATATCACAGTCATGAAAGATAAAGGCTGAGAAATGGTTCCGAATTAAAGGAAAGTGAAGACATCTGGCAATCACATGTCCTGTGTGACCCTGGAAGGGGTCCTGGGCCAGGAAACAATCAGCTATAAAGGACGCCAGAGGGAACACTGGCAAAATGTGGAAACGGACTGTGTGGATTGGGTATGGTGTTGTATCGGTGTTAAATTTCCTCATTTTAATAATTATACTGTTATTTAAGAATATAGAATTTTTCTTAAGAAGGTCACGCTGAAGTATTTACGGGTAAAAGCGAGGAAATAGAGCTTGAATTTGGGCTTATCCTGTGCAGTCTAGGACTCGTCCAGCAAGGGGCAGTGTGACCCCAGCTTCTCACAGCTAGAGTCCCTGTGAACCTCTACACAGAAGATTGGGCTGGTGGTTAATGGTGGGGTTGGGGGGGTAATAATATTACAAGTAATAATATCAATCAGTTATATCATATGAATACTAAAAAGCATTTCTCACTGTCAGGCCGGCCCTCTGCTTGCCAAGGACTACGTCTTTTAATCCTTGCAACAACTCTCTGAGGTTAAATGTTAGTATCATTCCCATGGGATCTGAGGTTCAGAAAGGTTAAGTAACTCTGCCAGGATCACACAGCTAGGAGTCCTTGGTCTGGGAGACTCCACAGCCCGAAGCACACGGGGCTGTACTGCGCAGGTGATCGGGCATGGAGCAGGATAGGAGAATCTACCCTCCCGCATGTTCTATCTCCAACCACTGGGAACTCTGGACCCTGGGTTCCCAAACACCCACCAGCGCCAGACATGGACACTTCTTGCCTCAGAATCAACTGAGCAGATTTTTAAATTCAACTACCTGGCCGTGTTGCTCCAGATTCTGCTGCCGTGTGGAACTCTGGGAAGGACCCAGAATCTGTATTTTACCAAGTTCCCCAGGTGTTCTGTCATGTAACCAGAGGCTGGCAAGTCTCGGTCACTTCAATCCAGCATGTTTTCTTCCTGCCTTCTATAGCGCTAGGCCGTGTGCTTCCGAGGTAGAACATAGACACGGATCCCTGCCCCAGACAACCTCCCAAGAAGCACCATAAATTCCCTCTCCTTCAAGACTTCCCCCTTCCCCTCCATTATGACATTTTTGGAGGCTTATTTCCTCTGCCTGTCAAATCCGCAGCCCGTAAATCTCCCTTCGTACAGGAAGTCATCCTGGCTTGCCTCTACATACTCTCTGATCACAGATATCCATAGATGGTCATTAAAAAAAAGGGAATACAATATTAAAGAGTATGATACAATAATACAGAATATGAAGTATGGGTTATATTGCAGATAATTTTATTACAGCATATGATTATATTATCAAATGGCATATATTGTTATTATACTACAGTTAGGTAGATGATAGGCATTTCATCCCAGGGCATACCTTTAGGCCTGATGTGGTAGAGCTAAGAAGGCCCATTTAGGGGGCGCCTGGGTGGCTCAGTCGGTTGAGCATCCGTCTCTTGATTTTGGCTCAGGTCATGATCTCAGGGTCGTGGGATTGAGCTCCATGTTGAGCTCCACATTGAGCCCCACATTGGGCTTCATACTAAGCGTGGAGTCTGCTTGTCCCTCTCCCTCTGTGTGTCCTTCCCCTGCTCACGCTCTCCTCTGTGTGTCCTTCCCCTGCTCACGCTCTCCTCTCTCTCAAATAAATTAATTAATTAAATTTAAAACAAAAAAAAGGCCCACTTAGTCTCTTGGTTCTTCTCTTTCCCATTTTACAGATAGGTAAATTGAGGCCCCAGGGCAGATAATGGGGCTCTGGTGAACTTGAAGATCCTTGGTGCCCATACCACCTATTCATGAAACTATAAGCTCACCCATGACTGAACCCCAAGTCTCTAACCACCTGGCTCATAGCAGCTTGTGGTCTAGAGAGGGGAGGCAGAGGGAAGTCCTCAGTGGCCAGCCCAGCCCCCACCCAGCCCCTAGCGTGAAGGAGGGCCAGGGCCATCTGCACAAGCTGGAGTCAGTTACCCAGCTGTTTATGGGTCTTTGCCTCTGGTGTTTATAGTTCCGCCTTCGGGTCTGCTTTGCGTCCCCACTAATTAGAACAATACTCCAGGAGGCGGCCCGGGGTGGTGGGGGACCACTGACGGGGAGCAGCGGGCTGGACCTGTGCCCTGGCTTCTGCCTTGCCTCGCTCCAACAAAGATTTTGGGCCCTTTTCAAGGACACACAAGGGACAGAAAGATGGCGTCAATTAAAATCAGGTGAGAGAACAGGCACATGGGGGAGGGGAAAAGGCTAGACAAAGGCTAAGAAATGCAGGCAAAAATTTGGGGCCAAATCCTTCCTTTCAAGAAAATACACTTTTTATTTTTTATTTTTTTATTTGTATTTATTTATTTTTATTTATTTGACAGAAAGAGAGACAGCGAGAGAGGGAACACAAGCAGGGGGAGTGGGAGAGGGAGAAGCAGGCTTCCCACTGAACAGGGAGCCCAATGTGGGGCTCGATCCCAGGACCCTGGGATCATGACCTGAGCCAAAGGCAGACGCTTAAAGACTGAGCCACCCAGGTGCCCCGAAAATACACTTTTTTAAAAGAAAATCACAAAAATGATAGATGTCCATTGTGGAAAATTGAGAACATACAAATGAGAAGAAAATTTTTGAAACTGTATCCCACCGCTGCTCATATTTTAGGACTTTGCCCTTCTGTCTGATGTGTAAAGTTGTTTCTGTAGAAATGGGAATATACTGACATTCTGTTTTGCAAACCCCTTTTAAATCATAGTAAGTTGTCAACATTTTTGCGTCTTACTAAACATTTTTCTACTACATCAAATGATGTCATTTCCATTTTTATTGTGATACAAGATTGTTGTGAAAGAATTGGAATCGCCAGTAGGTGCACAAACTCTGACGTGGGAGTGTCCCTCTTGGTCTGGTCCCTGGGGTAACACTTCTAACTCTTTGGTGGGACGCCTTCACACGTTGTCCTGGGCACGCTGTAGAGCCTGGGTCCTAAGTTATTTAATGCTCCCCTGGCACTGGACATTGAGGTTAGGCACCCCGCCGTGGCTTGAAGTCCACAGGCAGCCAGTGTGTTCCAGGGAACCTCCTGATACCCAAAGCAGATCAGTTTTTCCCAGAAAAATCTCATCAGTGCATCACAGTGAGTGACGTCCTCAGTAACATGCTGGAAAACTCAGGAAGGAGTTCCGTGGGGCTTCTTCCTTGTGCAGTCATGTTTGTTTATATATTTTTTAATTAATACAAGTAATTTGCATTTATAGCAGAAATTTTTAAAAATACAAATAAGCCAAACTAAGAAAATGAAAATCACTCAACACAGCCATAAGCACTGCTGTAAGTAATCATCAAAGCTCATGTTTATCGGATGCTTGGACTGTGCCGGTCTCACTGCGCTAAGTACCTAGTACGTACCAGAGGACCAGGTCCTCCCCGCTTGACAGATGCTGTGAGTCCAGCTTTTAAGTTTGGAGACTCATCAGTTGTCTCCCGGCTACAGGCTACAAAGTCTGCCTTTGGCCCTGGGCCTTCTAGTTTCCGAGTCTGCATCTTACCCCACAACCCTGCTCCGTTTACATATCTGCCTGGCGGCTGGTTTTCCTCTTCCAACATAATGTTTCATAATCTGCTTTTTTTTCTTTTATTTTTTTTTTCTGCTTAGTGATAAATGATGACCATCTTCTGGTGTCATTAAAAATTCTTCTTCATGGGCTTTAGTTTGTGAATGTACCACATTTTATTTAATAGTTGAATACATGCATTATTTTAGATTTGTAGTCTCCTAAACAAAGCCACACTGAACATTTTTGCCACGCAACTCCTGAGAATGTCCACAGTTATTTCCACAGGGCTGCTTTCTCTAACGGCCCTCCCTGACCCATCACACCAAAGGGCAAGGAGGAAAGTGTGACGGGGTTGGGGGGGGGGACGCCCAGGCATTCCCAGCTCCTGGCTGAGCTGGTGCTGCTTGAGAGGGATGGTCTGTCTATACAGAAGACAGCAGAAATGTCTTGTTCTTTAAACTGTGCTCCGAAGATGGTTTCTCAGTGGAACCACTAAAAGGTTAAGAGCTAGAAATGAGCTGCCCAGCGAATGACCCACACGTAGCCACATGAGTGCATCTCCCTTGACTTCATAGACAGTTGAATAAGAAAAGGAACAAGAGAAACCAGTCTGAAAAGGTGGCATCCCATCTCCACCAGAAAGGAGAGGAAGCATCTCCTTCCTCCACAGAGATAGATTAGATTCTGAATTTGGGCCCAATTCCAGAGAAAGTCCACGAGGCCCTAGGTCTCTGCTCCCAGAAACACCTGGGAGGATGCTCTGGAGCCCAGTGGGACAGATTGGGCATCCTGGTGCACAGAGTGCTTGGCCGGGTTTTGGAGGACTAGCTAGCTAGGGCCGGGGACGAGAGGGTTCAGGCAGGTGAAATCATGGGCAAAGCATGGAGGTGAGAAATGGAGAACCAACGGCTGCTGAGGACCTGAGGGGCCTTAGCCTGGAGAGTGGAGAATGGGGACGGCGGGTCGGGGGGGAGGGGAGTGGCAGTTTAAAGAAGGAGGGGTGACGAAGCTGGAGGCTTTCACAGGGTCCATGGACCTTTGTCCAAGGTGTAAGGAGTCTGCACGTGACAGTCTGGTGGTAGGACCCGCATACTGGTCCAGTACAAAGAAACATGATGAGTTTTTTGCCTCTCCCTGACACTTCCTCCTTCCCTCCCCTCTGTTCTCAAATGCCCAGAGGCCTCTTCTCTGTGCCAGGCTCAGCCTGCTGGTGGGAGAGAGGTGGGGAGGAGGACATGGGTCCTTGGGCCCTTCGGACTGGGTCTTTGGAAGCTCTGTGGGCGGGGAAGGAGGTGAGCAGGGACACCAGGGAGCACTGCCCCCACCAGCCCTGTCCACTGGAGACCGTCAGAAAAGCAGCTCTCGGGGCGCCTGGGTGGCTCAGTCGTTAAGTGTCTGCCTTCGGCTCAGGTCATGATCCCAGGGTCCTGGGATCGAGCCCCACATCGGGCTCCCTGCTCCGCAGGAAGCCTGCTTCTCCCTCTCCCACTCGCCCTGCTTGTGTTCCTTCTCTCGCTGTGTCTCTCTCTGTCAAATAAACAAATAAAATCTTTAAAAAAAAAAAAAGAAAGAAAGAAAAGCAGCTCTCAGCTCTGTGGACGGGTGTCCTGTGCCGGCCACCCAGGCAGCAGGTGGGGGAGAAGGCAAGAGCCTGGCCTCTGAAGCAGAATCGTGTGGCCTCACACCCCAGCTCAGCTCCTCCCCAGCTGTGTGGCTGCAGCCTGGTTGCTTTCCCTTTCTGAGTCATAGTTTTATTATGTGTGAAGTGGAAACATTAATAGAAGGAGGCGGAGGACGAAATAAGACGATGCACGTGACCCGCAGAGCTCAGCACCCAGTAAGTGCTCAGTGAACATGACTTCTGCCTGGGCTGGTTACCCTGAAGCTCTCCTCTGCAAGAAAGGTGGGGCGCCAGTTCTGCCCCCCTCGTGGAGCCGAGGCCTGCTTCTAAAGCTCCCTTTGGAAGGCCCCTTCGAAGTGTGGAGGGAGCTGACGGAAGCAGTTGGTTGCAGCCTTCCCCCTTCGCATATGAAGTCGCCTGCTCTAAGCGGGGTCCTCTCCCTTCCCCATTAAATCGAGTTTGTGGGCCTCCTGCCCCAGGGCTCCCTGACAGGTTGGGCTGGATTCTAGGTAACAAAGTGCCTACTGGGTGCCAGGCCCTTTCGGCGTGCTGGGCATCCTCACGGAATCCTCAAACCCCCTCGGAGGGGCCTCATTCCTCCCCTCACCCCGGAGCCGAGGCCTGGAGATGGCTGGTGAGTTATGGGTGGCAGGCCCGGAACCCCGCTCTTCCCTGTCTGACCACAGGCCCTGGCTCCTAAGTGCTGTGCTGTCCCGTGCCCCTAGCTCATCCCTCACCCAAGGTCCCCTCGCATGGCCGCCTCCCAGAGGCTGTCCCACCTGGCCTTCCTCCTCTCCGAGGTGAGCCCCGCGGAGCTCTCACAAGGCACCATTCATCCCGCGGGCTGCTGATGGAAACCATGTGTGGTGCAGCCGGCCAAGGTGGCGGCAGCTCCGGAAGCCAAGCCTGGCCCGGGGCCTGTGGGCCCTGGGAGGACTGGGGGAGGAGGGCCAACCGACCTACAGGCCTGCCGGGCTGAGGGGAGCTCCAGGGCAGGACTGACCTCCCCCACCGGCGCACACACCAAGGGGACCCTGACCCCTGGGCCCATACTGGGGACTCGGGAGGCAGAGAGGCCCTTTCCAGGTCAGGGGGAGGATCTGGGCCTGGATAGTCTCAGGCCCTTTCCAAGGCTTTCCTTGGCAGGGTTGGCTACTAAGGAAGGGGTGTGTGTGTGTGTGTGTGTGTGTGTGTGTGTGTGTGCTGAAATCTATGCAGGGCACCCTGAGCCCTGGGACTCATTGTCACTTGGGGATTTCTGAAGGGTAGTTTGGTGCAGTGATTAAGACCGTAGGCTCTGGAGGCTCACAGACCTAGGTTTGAGCTCCACTTCTGCTGCTTCCTAGCTGTGTGACCAGAGGCAAGTTGCTTAGCCTCTCTGAGCCCTTCTCATTCACCAAATGAGGACCAAGGCCTGGTCAGAGGGTCTGAGCAAAGACATCGGTTGGGGTGGGGTTTTGGGGGTTCATGGCTGGTTCTGCTGAGGTGCCATCTCTAGGGCTCCTAAAGTCATTCTGGCCCTAACTCCTGACCTCTGAACCGTGGCCTGTCTGGGAGTTGGGAGGGTGCCAAGCGTGGGGTGTCTGTGTTTCCGCTGAGGCCCGAAGGCTCCATTTAGTAGAGGTGAGCAGGGGAGCATTGGATCCCCAGCTGGTGTGAGGTGCCGCTGAACTAACCACCCCCTCCTAGGCCAAGAACAGAGCAGGGCATTGTTCACAGGGCCGCCTCCCTGGCACTGAGGCCCCCACAGGAAGGGGTGTGCAGGCCAGGCCGTGGCCAGCACTGACCGCAGTCTTGGCTGAGTCAGGACCCTTCAGGGGCCTGGTGTCCCAGAAGGCACTCTGGTTTCCCAAGGAATGTGCTTTCTACTGGGCAACTCGGGCCTTGTCCAGCCTGAGGCTGGTGACAGAGATACTTTGAGGGCATTCGGTCCTGGCTGGGTGTCTCCCACAGGATGGCCTTGGGACATCCCCAAGGGTGGGACTAGCCCCAGAATAGGAGCTCCCTGGAGACAGGCGTCCCTGGCTGGGCTCCACCCTGCGCTCCAAGGCATCCAGACCCTCCAGTGTCAAACCCAAAAGACCCTTGCCCCTCCTTACACAGGACAATGCTGAAACCAGGAGGAAGAGGGTGCCTGTGACACACAGAGCATTCGGGTGCAGAAGGTCAGCGTTTTCCTTGGGAGTGGACAGCTGAGGTAAGAGCAGTGAGAAGGTGGCTGTTGAGAGGAGTCTGAGCGGATGTGGAACAGCCCTCCACTTCCTGGCTGAGCGAGCAGGGCGGCCACCTGCCCCCTGTGAGCCTCCACGTGCTTCTAAAGCAGACAGAAGAAGCCCGCAGAGGGCTGTGTGAGGGCTGAGGATGATCAGGTGGTGATGCAGAACCCGGCGGTGGTGAAGAGCCTGCGCTGGGAGCAACCCAGCTTCAAACCCCAGCTCCTTCCCTCTTTGCTGTGTGACCTTGGGCATGTCGCTTTCTTCCTTTCTTTTCTTTTCTTTTTAGATTTATTTATTTATTATTTTAGAGAGCAAGAGAGAGAGCATGAATGGGAGGTAAGGAGGGAGAGGGAGAGAGAATCTCAAGCAAAGCCGGACTCGGGGCTCAATCTCACGACCCTGAGATCTCGACCTGAGCTGAAACGAAGAGTCAGATGCTCAACCAACTGCGCCACCCAGGCTCCCCAAGTCACTTTCTTCTAGAAAAAAGAGTTTTAAAAAATCTTCCTCGTGGGACTGTTGGAGAAACAAATGAGCTGACACGTAGCCATGGG
The DNA here is from genome assembly GCF_011800145.1 of Mirounga leonina. Taxonomy (NCBI): domain Eukaryota; kingdom Metazoa; phylum Chordata; class Mammalia; order Carnivora; family Phocidae; genus Mirounga; species Mirounga leonina. The sequence goes on from NW_023270921.1 coordinate 6,218,480, forward strand.
CTTGGCATCCCATTTGGCCCATCTGTGTTGGTCAGATGTATGTGTCAGCTTGGCTAGGCTGCAGTGCCCAGTGACCCCGTCAAGTGCTCATCCAGGTGTTACTGGGAAGGTATCTTACAGATGTGATTGTAGTCCATAATCAGTTGGCTTTTAGTGAGGGGGATTATCCTAGGTAATCTGGATGGGCCTGATAGAATCAGGTCGGAGGTCTTCAGAGCAGACCCACGTGTCCCTGAAGAAGAGATTCCACCTGACAGTTTCAGAGTGTGTCCTTCCTGACAGTCTGCCCTACTGTATGCGGCAGGGTTCTCCAGAAAACACAACCAATAGAACGTATATGTGTGCATATATATACATTCTACTGGTTATATATGGATATATATATACTTGGTGAGTTGGTAAACTGTCGGAGTAGTTCCAATTCTAGTCCCAAGGCCTGAGATCCAGGACAGCTAATGTTTCAGTTCAAGTCCAAGGGCAGGAAAAACAAATGTGTCAGTTCAAAGGCAGTCAGGCAGAAAGAATGCTCCCTTACGCCCAGGAGGGTCAGCCTTTTTGTTCTATTAGCCCTTCAACTGCTAGGATGAGGCCCACCCACATCAGGGAAGGGAATCTGCTTTGCTCAGTCTCCTGATTCAAATGTTAATCTCATGCAAAAACATCCTCAGGGAAATACCCAGATATCTGGACACCCCATGGCCCAGATAAATTGACATAAAATGAACCATCACATACAGATTTCCAACTTGCCTAGCGAGCCCCTACCATTGTATAAGCCAGTTCCTTGCAATAAATCTCTTAATGTGTTCCTCCTACTGATTCTCTTTCTCTCGCTGAACCCTGACAGATACATATAGGAAGCTGAAATAAGAATAATGATCATTATTATTGTCATCTTCTCTGGGAAGTCCCTAGCAGTGGGCCTGGACATAGTAAACCCTTGGCAAACACTATGGGAGCAGAAGTCATGTTGGTTTCTTCCATGACTCCTAAGGGATCCAAGCAGCAAGGACAAGTCCCTTCCCAAGACCCCAGCATGGGCAGCCCCATCATCCCATATCGAAAAAACAATTCTTTCACAATAGCATCAAAAAGAATAACATACATACAAATAAATTTGTCAAAAGAAGTGCAAAACTTATCTCTGACAACTACAAAACATTGTTGAAATAGACTGGGGAAAATCTAAATAAATGGAAAAACATCATATATTCATGAATTGGAAGACTCCAGTAATATTACTAAGATGACAATATTCCCCAAACTGATCTACAGATTCAACACAATCTCTATCAAAACCCCAACTGACTTCTTTGTACAAACGGACAAGCTAATTCCAAAGTTCATATGGAATTTCAAGAGATCCAGAATGGACAAAACAACCCTGAAAAAGAAGAATAAGTTAGGAGGGCTCACATTTCCCAATTTCAAAACTCACTGCAGAGCAACAGTAAGCAAGACAGTGTGGTAAAAGCACAAAGCTAACCATTTAGATCAGTGGAATAGAATGGACAGTCCAGGATTAAATTCGTATCTCTGTGGTCAACTGATTTTCAACAAGGGTGCCAAGGCCATTTAATGGAGAAAGAGTAGTATTTTCAGCAGGAAGAGAAGAGCCAGGAAAGAGCTTGGGTCTGGAGATCAGGCAAACTCTGCCTTGCTGTGTGATTCTGCGCAAGTGAGTTGACCTCTCTGAGCCTGAGTTTTTTCATTTGTTAACATGAAGATAATGAGACGGCACTCATTTCCCAGATCCGGACACACAAAGCCCCTACGTGAAGTGCTTAATTCAGACCTGGCCCCTCGTGCAAACGCAAGGGCAGGATGGAAGAGCAAGGTGGGACATACGGGTGAGGGTTAGGGTCTGGTGGTCCTCCCAGGTGTCCCCTGGGGAACCCCTTTCCCCAGGAAAAGTCAGGGCTGGTGGGTTTTCCATCTGCAGACTGAGCTTGGCGGAGCTCTGTGGGTCGGTAATAAATAGACAGGAAAGGAGATTCCATTACGCAGGAATGTCTGGGGAGGGGGTGGGGAAGGAATCAGCTCCCCTCCTAGCACCAGCCAGCCCTGCAGCTTGATTGATGTGCCTTTGCACCACAGCAGCAGGGCCTGGTGGAAGGAGGCCCCTCTGCCGCCGCCACTCACCCCTCCTGGAAGAAGGCCAGCAGCCAGATGTTCCTGGCCTTTGGGGAGCCGGGATGGGGGCAGGGAAGACCGGCAGTGGGCCAGGGGGCAGCCACCCAGATGTTGAGCCTCTACCTCTTTTTCCTCCACAGCTGGGCTCAGGTGGCTTTGGTTCCGTTGTTGACCTTTGGCCAGTGGCCATGTCTCTCTGGGCCTTGACTCTGTTTAGAGTTGGGGCTGGTGGTCTTCACCCATCCTGTCCTGCGGGGCGAGGCACGTAGCTGCCCAGAAAAGAGCTTTAGGCTCCAAAGAGGAAAATGTCTCACCTGCCTAAGGCTCTTGTGTTATTCTGGCCAGAGCCATAGGCAGCGGTGTGACCAGGGCCTGGGCCCTCCACAGGGTGGGAAGATCCAAGAGAGGCCCCTGGATTTGTGGTCTGGGGAGTAGATCTGAAGACAGATTCTGGGTAAGAAGGTGGTGCTCCACCAGCAGATGCTAAGATCCACCCAAGGTTTATTGCCTCATAGACTCTTCTAAAGAACCATGATTGTAACAAAGAGCACTACATCATCTTTGGCCTTCTAATGCTTTTAGTATTAAATACATAATAATGAAAAGAAAGCAAGAAAAATATATAGATAAGGAACAACTAAAAAAGAGAGAACTAAACATTACCCCAAGATTCACCATGTGTGACAGATTAACTGCTAACATGGTATAAATTCGTCTTTATTTGTATTCTGAATCTATGGATATAAATATTTATGTATGCATATTTTTCAAATAAGTGGGCTCACCATGCACATCTAGCTTTGTAACCTGCCTTCCTCCACTCGGCAGCACGCTGTGAACATCTGCCCACATTCAGAAATGTAGACCCACGTCAACCTTGTTGGGGCCTTTCCAGTCCGCAGCTGTCCCGTGTCATTGCCTTTGGGGCAATTTTCAGACTTTCCCTAAAATGGACAATGCAGCACCGAATCTCTCTGTACGTCTACCTTTGTACACATATAGATGATTTCCTTAGGATAGCTTCCAAGAAGTAAAATCCGTGGGTTGAAGAGTATGTTGTATGGGGACTTTGAGGGACTTAGGACCAAACTGACCCTCTGAGAGCCTGAACCAATTTAACTTGCACACGTGAGCCCCCATCTCCCCAGTTCCGCTCATGCGCTTCACCCTGGAGGCTGCCTTCCATGGCCACCCTGCCCTGGCCCCACTTTTGGAGGAAGGTGTTTGGTCCCCACGGGGACCCCTGGCTGGGACTACGGGCCCAGGGACACATCTTTCCCTGATGTTCTCTAGTGGACACCAGGGAGTGGGGAAGCCCTGGATTGGAACTGAGGAGAACTTGGATAAATCCTGTCTGGTCCTCAGTTTGCCCATCTGTAACCTGGGGGAGCAAGCCTCACAGTTCTCTCCAGTTCATGGGACCATGAAAGATAGCGCCTCTTCTATAATCCCACCTCTAGCAGGCAGGGACTTTGGCGACCGGCGCGGGGACGGCGGCAGGCACAGTTCCGTGCAGGGGCAGGCCTGCTTACCACTGGGCAGCCGCCGGAAGATCCCTGGCTGGGGGTCCCTGGGGAGAAGGATGTGTGACCATGCAGCCCGAGTTGTGACCTCTGGGAGAAGTGTTGGGGGAGGGGAATGGACTTGGAGGTGACCTCTCAAGGGTTCCTGGCCCCCAAGAATCCTGCGAACTGCTTGGAACCAGCACCTTTCATGGCATTCACGTGTACACGCTCATTCAACTTCACACGCAAACTGGTCCATCAGCTAGCTACTCCTGACAACATTCCAGCATTCTCTTCCCTTTCACACCACACCCCCCCCACCCACACACACACACAAACTGAAGCCTGCACTTGGCCTCACAACACTTGGTCACACTCAGATAGGCAGTACTAATAATAGGATAACAATAACTGTAAGAGCACATTTATTGAGCATTTCCTAGGCTGGGCCTTTCCCACGCACCATTTAATGCCCCCAGGAGCAGACCTGATCGTGAGATCCGTGGCCCAGAGGAGGTGAGGTCACTTGCCTAGGGTCACAGAGGTGGTAAGCAGAGGAGCCCCGCCCTGGGCACACAGGGGGCCCCTCGCCCACACTCGTGCTCGCGCTCTGCCTTCCTGTCCAGGCTGCCGGGGGCCGCCGAGGGAGCGCTTGCTGCCTGAGTCCCTCCAAGCCTCACCCAGCCCTTGGTACACAGTTGAACAGACCAGGCTTGTCCAGACTCAGGCAGCTGGAGACACAGTAAATCCAGGATGTAAACCACCGTCTTGTTTTCTCATGGGCTTTAAAGAGCTTTCCCCAGACAGGAGCTTCTGCACTGGAAAGGACAGCCCCCTCCCTTCCTCGAATGCCCCTCCCCACCCCTTCATCTCCCCTCTTTCTCCTCCTTTGTCCTCTCAAGCCGACCTGGAAGACCTACTTCCGGGTGCCTGGCACTGAGGTTAACACTGGGCCTTGGCGGGGAGAGTAGCCCAGGCTTCCATCCTTGAGGAACTGACAGCTCAGCAGGTCCTATGAGGCCCAGAGGCCCAGCTTGCTCAAGGTCACCCAAGGAGCAGCAAACTCACCAAGGAGCCGGGCAAGCTCTTGAAATCCCTCTGATCCTTTCTTGAAGGAGGGACTAATAGGTGACCCTGGCCCTGGTGCTCTGGTCTGGAGTGCTCTTGACGACTGTGCAGGGTTGGCCCCAGAGAAGCCATAGGAAACCTTGAGCCAGGCAAAGTTCTCCCTGGCGTCACTAACCAGGTGTTATGGAAGGAGGAGCCAAGAGGCCCCTAGTGACTGTGCCAGCCCCGGAGAAAGACACCGCCAGGGCGGATGCAGGAAGCAGACCCCAAAGGTCCTCGGGACCCATGGGCATCCGGCTCCCTGGCGCATGGGGCAAGTGCAGGCCAGTATGCCTGGCTGGCCGAGGTGAGTGCCGGGAGGAGGCTGGCAAATGGGAGAGGGAGAAGGGGAACCCTACTTCTGCCACTTGTCTCTGTCTAGGGTAGGCAAGGCAGCTGAGACCAGCCCTATGACCTGTCAGTCAAATCCCAAATCACAGGAGTTAGAATCCAGCGTACTGTAGCAGAAGCAGGGAATGATTATGTCAGGAACCTCCGAACACACAACTCTTCCCTTTCCACCCTGCTTTCTGGTTCACCGCCGCCTCTTCCTGCCGTTCTCAGCTCAGGTGACCTGTCTTTGCGGGGAGCCGCCCCTGATATCTACCCTCCAGCTCCTACCACACACTGGAGGTGCGGTCGAACTCCTTTGGAATGGCCCTTCTAGAACTGGGGCTTCGCCTAGCGTAGTTTGTAATTATGTTCTCATTTGTGGGATTATTTGATGGCTATTGGGCCCCTTCTAGCTGTGTGCTCTGAGAGGGCGGGAGATGAGTCATTCACGGTCACCAGTGTCCCCCCGCATATAGTAAGAGCCATTTGTTGAACAAAAGAGTGAGTGGGCAGGTGGGGGGCGTGTGTGTAGGTGTGTGTGTGGGTGTGGATGGACAGATGGGTAGGTGAGTAGAAGGCTGAGTGAATGGAAGGTGTTCATGAATGGGTGCTGGATGGGTAAGGAAGATGGATGGGTCGGTGGGGGACAGGGGCACGAGTGAAAGAATGGCTGGGTAGAACTTTGGAACGTTAGACTATAAGAATGTTAATAATCATGAAACTCTGGGTTGCTGAAATCCTACTTTTAAAAATTGCATTATCCTGTTAGAATAGAACAGCTCAGCATCATAATTAGAAGGGGCAATTACAGAGCTCAGCTCCCTCTTACAAGAGGTGAGCAGACAGACTCAGAAAAGTGATGTAGATTTGTCCAAGACGACCAGGCAAATTAGATGACCCCCAATCCCTATTTCCTAACCATTGTGCAAAGCAGCCTCTGGGGAAGGGGTCAAAGTCCCGTGTTCCAGTCCTGTCTCTCCCGTGGTTTCTGTGTGACCCGGGACAAGTCACTGGGCCTCCATTTCCTCTTTAGAAGGAAAAGTTATAAAATCTAGGGTTTTCTTTGTGTTCTTGGGAAGGCCAGCCTCCCTGAGCTTTGCCAGATCTGGGTACAGATATCCCCCCACCCCTTTCTCAAAGCCCAGTAGAACTGTCAGAGTGGACGCCAGGCCCCTGGGGTGGAGGGCAGGTAAGGCTCCAGATCTGGAGTGGGGACACCAGCGTCCATCTCCCTCATGAGCCAGCCTGGCCCTTGACTGTATCTCTGGGCCTGATTTTGCACTCTCGGGTGTACCCCAGGGAGGGGACTGTAGGGTCCCTCAGTGAGTTTCTGGCTCCACATCCCTTGGCTGGAACTTGGTCACCTGCCTGGACACCTGTAATCCCAGCCCCTGAAGCTGGAGAGGGGTGTGTTTAGTCGGGGAGAACCGCCTCAGAGCAGCCTTGGGCTATTGGTCCCAGTCTCAAGAAAAAGGGGTTCTACATGTTGGCAAGGAAGGGGGCTTTGTGGTGGCCCTGGAAGACAGTAGGGGTTAAGTGTACTCAGAGGCCCCAGACACAGGACTGTGGAGGTCAGAAGAGGAGGGGATTCTGGTGTGTGTGTGTGTGGGGGGGTGTGTGTGGGTGGGTATCAGAGACTGAGATAGAGATAGGTGACAGCCCCATGGCAGCGGTATGGGGTGGGGTGCAGGAGGGGGACCAAGGACAGAGGAAGATGCTGGGTGGCACTCACAGGGACTCCTGGGGCCATAAAGTCAGGCTGAGCCTTTGGACTTTATCCTCTAGAAAGCAGGGTTAAGGCTGTCACATTTTTTTTTTTTACACTAAAAAAAATTCATGTTGCATGTTCATTGTAAAAAAAAAAAAAAAAGCAAACGTACATCTGAATGTTCAGTAAAATCCACATTTCCCTTCCCCCTCCCCCAAGTTCCCTCCCTAGAAATGACCCTTATTGCTAGGTCTTTTCTATCCTCCAAGAGATACTCTACGCTGTATTTATGCAATGTGGCCATCCCTCCTTTTGACCCAATGGAAGCCTATCGGACCCACCATTCTGTTGCAACGTATGCATTGCAGGTCGTCTCTGAGCGTGGAGTTTACTGCTGGGTGCTGCTTTGCTGTGTGGACACTGCACTTCATTACCCAGTCCCTACTAATGAACAGTGACATTTTTTCCAAGGCTTTTGGTTCCACAAACAATCCTGGGATGAACAGATCCTTGTGCATCCAGCTTTAAGCACACGGGCTGGTACACGCCACCTACATTCCTAGAAGCGGTTGTGCTGGGTCGAAGGGAACCATCCCTCAGCACTCAGTCGATAGCACCAAGATGCCCCCAGCAAGTTTTGAACAGGGGATGACAGGCTTCCAAGGTCCGGTTGTTTCTGAGGGAGGGGGTGGAAAGAGCAGGCTACATGATTTTGAGCCACACAGTCTCAAGGTCGACGGGGGCTAAAGGATCCTCAGGTGAGGGTTCCCTTGGGGCCCCTGTGAACTCGGGCTCGGGGGCTCCCTGCAATGCCTCATGGAGCCTGGGAGGAAGGGGCCCCTGTGGATGTGTTCCTTTGCTGTCGGGGAGGCCCGCAGGCCCATGGCCAGGCCCAGGACTCGCATCCCCCACGGGGGCCCGCAAGCAGCCTCGTGGAGAGAGGACAGGCTGTCGGCAGCTGTGAGGGGCCCGAGTTCAGCCAAAACCCGTGCAGAGGGCTGCCAAGAGTTTCTTCTTTTCATTTCTCCAAGTCTTGTGCTTTGGGCTGGGGCACAGTATCATCCTCATGTTTCCTATTACTTTACAAGACTCCCATCAAAGCGCCAGCCGTGCAGGCCCTTTGATGTCTGGGCTGAGCCTGCCTCTGCCTCGGGGAGAAGCATCTTTGCTAAGGATCAAGGGAGGAGTCAAGCTGAGATGGTCCCCAGGCCTTCCCCACCTGATGTGCTTCCCTGGCCCCACTCCTGCGGGGACCGCAGGCTCCTCCTGGAGGGGGCGTGGAGAGACCATCGTTGCCTGGCCCAGGCCCCTGTGAAAGAGCCCAGGAGGGAACCAGAGGCCCAGAGGGGGCAAGGGGCTACCCCAGACCACACAACGAATTGGTGAAGTGGCCCCTCTCAGTTGCTGTCCAGTCTCTGGGGGAGGCCACGAAGGGGATTTCTACTGTGATTGAGCGAACCTGGCATCCTTGTTGATCTCTCAGCTTCCCCACCTGGTTTCCTAGAACCCTCCTGGTGCCAACACACTGCAACTGAGGCAGGAGGGGCAGTTCCTCTGGGAGGGTTCAAATCCTGGGCTCTGTTCGTTTGAGCTGTGTGACCTTGATCAAGTTACTTAACACTTCTGAGCTTCAACAGGGTGATGACATTCCCACCTCAGAGGGTCCTTGCCAGGGGGAATTGAAAAGATTCCTGCAAGTATTTAGCATAATGTTTGATGCAGAGTCTTAAAAAGAATAGCTCCTACCATGGTTGTTATTGGTGATGGGGATAAACAAGGGGGGGAGGGGTTTCTAAGCCGAGGGGGCTCATGTGGAGTAGCTCTGCTGATACAGGGCCCCACCCCTGTCCAGCCGGGCTCAAAGCAGGGGCTGGGGCCATCACTGCCTTCAGGGAACGAGATCCTTCTATGCTCCTCCCCTCACTCCCCACCTCTGATACCAAGCCTCTTCTTCTGAGCCTCAACTGGAGGGTGTGAGGGCGGATGGAAACACCGTGCCAGGCGTGGGGTGGGGCACCGATGGGGTCTGGGCCAGGAGGCTCAAGAGGCAGGAGAGGCGCGTCTGGGAGGATGTGGCCTTACAGCCCTCACTCCCGGAGGCAGCCAGGGTGGGAAAGGGGGGGTGGTTTCCTGGCAAAGCTGAAAAGCTTTGGATTCGACTTGGAAACACATTGAGAAGTCCCTGGCGGCTGCCTCCTCAGAAACAGCCTCTCTGAAGTTGAGCCCAGGCTGGGGAGGCTGTTTTATATAAAGGGGCTCGAGGGACCTCAGTGATGGAGGACAGGCTGAAGCCTCTCCCCAAGAATTACAACACATGCCCCCTCCACTGAGCCTCTGCGTCTCCTGAGGGCCTGCCCCGGGGGCTGGAGACTTCTAGAAGACAGGGCACAGGGGACCAAGTCAGGGAGGAAGGGACCCTGCCTAGGAGCTCACAGGTGGGGAAGGGGGTAAGCACTTTCTCAGATAGTCCCTTGGGCTCTACCTTCCTGGTTTTTGTCATATCCGTGTTTAGCCTGTGATTTCACTTATCTAACATTTTTCTTTCAATTGACTCCTTTTTAAAATGTGAATACATTTCTTTAGAAAAGAACTTTGTATTGCTATTGTAAATGCAAGGCTTCTATCACTTGCCATGCAGATAACCATATTAAATATAATAAAAGCAAAACAATGTTGTTCAGTTCTAGCTAGCCTGAGACTTGCTCTGTCTTTGATAGAAACAAACGAGATTAGCCAATGTGAGAGAAAGGCTAGCACCCAATTAAGACTTCCTCCTTGAGTAGAGCTGTCAGACAAAATACAAAATGCCCAGTTAAATTTAAATTTCAGATAAACAATGAATAATATTTTCATATGAGTATATCCAAAATGTTGCATAGGTTATACTTATACTGAAAAAAATGTGTTGTTTATCTGAAATTCAAGTTTAACTGGGAATCCTGTATTTTTATTTGTTAAATTTGGCAACTCTCTCCTTGATGAATGAAAGACAGCTTTTGAAGGAATAACTTTCTCACTGCTAGGAGATTAGATGTTTCCATGCAGTATCCCTGCACCACCGAAAATAATCTTGAGAAACTGCTCTGATTCCAGGTGGAATGAGAGCAAGCAACAAGCACACCAGCATGGGGATCTGGAGGCGGGAAGAGCAATGCACTTGGGGGAAATTCTGAAAGGCTCCATGAGGGAGAGGGAGGTGTGGGGTCTGGGTCCTAATCAGCGACCAGTGAATGCAGTTCTGCACACCCTTCCCCCATTGACCCCCAGGGCTGGAGGAACAGAGGACACTCCCCGGGGGTGCAGTCTTAACCCTGCTCGCAGACGACAGAGAGGCATGTGTTTGAGTAGCTGTGGCTTGTGAGCATGAGTGACTGTATGTGTTTGCTCAAATCACACCCTCTCAGGACACAAAAGGGCTTTTGAGGGAGTCTCCTCCAACACCTCCCCCAGCCCCTGCCTGCCCCATGCGGGGATCTGAAACTTACTTGCACTTCTCCAGTGACGGGGTGCTCACTACCTCCGAGGGCATCTCTTTCCGTCATTAGGCAGTGTTGACGGTGAGAAAGCCCTTCCTTAGCCTGAACAGAAATCTGCCTTCCTACAGAGTCTCTGTAGATTCACTTTGGCCCTCTGAACAAAGTGCTCCCCTCTGGCCCAGGACAGTCCTTCAGAGATCTGTCAGTCGTGAGAGTAGGCCCTCCGAATCTATTCAGACCCATTTCTTTGAACTCTACTTCTGACGGCTTGATTTCTGACTTCCTCATTTGCAGGGAAGAGGCTTAGGGCTTGGGATGGGGACAGTGCTTGGGGTGTCCCTGACTTGTGTACTATCCTTAGTCAGGGAGCAGGGAAGAGGTTGACCGTGGGGAATGCTGGGAGCAGAGGTGAGGATAGAACCGGGATGGGAGGGAAGTTCCCTTCTTGCAGAGACTCAGCTTGCAGGAATTGCAGGAAGAGCCCTGGACACCTGGGGTCTGTCCCTGCTCAGCCCCTAGTTCGCTGTGTGGCCTCAGGCAAGCCCCCTCTCCTTCCTGGGCTTCGCTCTGCTTTATGAACCACGAGCATACTTGATCTATTCTTATAGGTAAAAACGCTTGTGCCTGTTCTGATTGATTGGTACTCTGCCCCCTGGGTACTGTGAAGGAAGGGTTTTAGGCAGTGTCAGGGCTCAGTGGGACAATGGGCAGTGTGGATGACCTGGTGGCAGTCTGGGAGCTGCGCCTTGAGGGGGCCACCAGCTCTGGGCTGAGTGACAAAGAGGACAAAACAAGGTGATCAGTGAAGTCAGGTATGGGGGAGGGGCTGTCCCCACGTGGGTAAGCTGGTCCCGGGCCCCGTGTTACTCCAGCCTGCAGACTTGCACACGTGTGTTAGCCCACACCCTGCCACCCAGACGGCTGGAGGACAGAGGTTCTCTGTGGAGTCCTGTGAGCAGGCCAAGAGTCCCGGCCTGAGGCTGCTGTAGAAGCAGGCGAGACTGGCTGGGCAGGGCTGGGGGTGCAGATGGGCCTTCTCTGCCAGGGGGAAGGTCTTTAGGAAACAAAAACATGAGTCAGAGCTGGGGCCTGATGACTACACAAAGGGGCTTTCTCCCCGTCCCTGACCTTCAGGCCTGGGAGGCTGAGTGAGGGGAAAGCTCAGAGGGCTCATATTGAATCTTCAAGCTGGGCAGGGTCTCCAAAAACCAACAAGTCGGCCCCCCGGCCTTCGGACAAGCCGTCGTCACAGAGGGCAGATGGCCAGAGAAGGGGGTCCTGCCGCCTCCCCGGCTCTCTCCTTTGTCCCTTGTTTCTGCTGCTATCTCGCTGGTGACTTTGTCCCTGCCCATCTCTCTGGGCCTCAGTTTCCCCAGCCATGTGAGGAAGGACTGGGATAGATGGTCTCGTTGAGCCCTCCCGGTCCCACATTTGCAGACTCCCAAGTTCTCAACAGTAAGAAGCTCTTAGAGTTCACAGAGCACTTTCCTATTTCCTGCTTAGTTTTCCTCCCAACAACCTGGTGGTTAGTGAGGGGGGCGTGGTGCACGCTCTCCCTCCAATTTTTTTCAGATGACAAAACGAAGGCTCAGAGAGAAGAAGGGGTCCTCCAAGTTCACACCGTGAGGTAGTGACTGAGCCAGGCTCCCGTGGCTGCGTCCAGACCTCCATCCACCGCCCTGGTGGTTTGCACACTCCTGCAGTGCGGGGGGATGAAAGCATGGGTCAGAGCAGGCACGATTGTTTCCCTTGCCTGTTTTCCACATGGATTTCTATGTAAGAAGTACTTCGTGGGAACAATATTTGTATCTAAAGAGAAATGAAAGCTTTGTGCTCTCCTTGGATTCCTCAGGTGGGAGCTGAGAAGAACCCCTTCTCAGCTGCACGAGCTCTCGGTTGCATAGCTTTACCTGGCGTTCAGGCAAGAGCTTCACGTGTCTAATGGAAATGAAGGGGATTTGCACGTTTTTTTTTTTTAATTTTTATTTAAATTCAATTAAATTAACATACAGTGTATTATTAGTTTCAGAGGTAGAATTTAGAGATTCATCAGTTGCATACAACACCCAGTTCTCGTTCCATCAAGTGCCTTCTTAAATGCCCATCACCCAGTTATCCCATCCCCCCACCCACCTCCCTGAACGTTTTTGTGTGTTCTTTTTTTTTTTTTATCAGAGACATTTATAGCATGTCATGGTGTTTGAGTGGAAGTTGGAAATTTTCACAACGCACTAAGTATGAAGATGTTAGTATCACAAAGTGTTCGTGATGGAAGGATCTTTAGAAACCATCTGGTCCATCCATGCCTCCCTGCCTTTTACCGAAGGGACACTAAGGCCCAGAAAGAGGAAAGCATTTGGTCCAGGTTACCCAGCCTCAGTGGCAGAGACAGGACTAGAACTTGGGTCTCCTGACTTCCCCCACAGTTTCAGCACAGACCACTCTGGGGAGGCAACGGGGTAGAGGGCCAGGGAAGGGGAAGAAATAGAGGGGGCTAGGGGCCTGGGGACAGTCAGACAAGAGACATGTGGGGTCCAGCCGCCTGCTGATAAGAGACCCACAATGCCATTCCAAAGGGATATTTTATCAAGATGTCACTTTTCCCACTGCACACTATTTTCTTTCTCGTGCAGACTATGCTGGCCTTTGCGATAAGGCGCCTAGACATGTTCACACTAAGGCAGCCAAAACATGAGGCAGGAGGAAAAAAATTCCCTTCTTAATCTGCCCCCCCAACCCACTAACCCCCCTCGTTTCCTCTCATTCTCTGCAAGTTCTCATGCCCCCCCCCCAACCCAACCCACCCTGCTGGCTAGCCTCTTCCTGCTTTCCAGTAAGCCAGCCCAAAGGAGCCAGGAAGGTATGCGGCCCAGAGGAGGTTAAAAGGGAGAAGTATGGAGGGGCTTCCCCTGGGAAAAGAGGCCCAGGCTCTCCCACCACCAGCAAGGGCTAGGTGGGGTGTAGGAGGCATGTTGTTTACAGGCTTGTCCCTGGGGCATTCTTCCTCCCCGCCCCCAATCCCCGCAAATGAAACACAGAACTCTCTGGTTGGGGGTTTAGGATGGAGGTGATTAGAGTTTCCCCCACCTGCAGATTCCTTACTCCATGAGCCCAGTTCCTGACCTCCTAATCCAAGGGCTGGAGAAGAGGCTGCTCTGTCTCCTTCCATCCATCTAAAAACTCCCAGACTTAAGAAATCTGGCCAGACAGGAGATCTGGGACCAACCAGCCACTGTTGGACCAGTCTCTTCTCCTCTATAGGCTTTCCACGCCTCAGTTTCCCCATATACTGACTAAGGGAGGGGGTTAGATTCATATCCTGGCACTGAAATTCTATTTCTGGCTTTTTTACAAGACGATGTTCTAGCCCAGGCCTCCTGGGTGCTTGGCAAGTTGGCTACATGGCCCCCATGTATCAGTACCCCGCCCCTGCTCTGCTCAGGAAGTCTGCCCCGCCCTCCACATCTGGATGGAATTTACCCCCCAAAGCAACTCAATTACCGGTGATCTGATCAGGACGGCTCATGTGTCAGAGGGGGCCCTGGGGAAGGTTGTTTTGCCAGAGATGAGGGTTCCTGGATGTGTGGCCCACCCTTCTCACAGGCTGGGATGCCCTCTTGGGGCCCCTGTGGGGACAGGGCTTGGTGAGCAGTGTCCTGATGAACAGGGGTTGGGGACACAGAAGGGGCTGCCACTTCCTGCTCTGTGTCTCAGGCCCCCTGTCCATTCAAGACCTGAATCAGCACATAGAGTCTGGAAGGTGAAGGAAGATGGTGTTTGAATCTTAGACCAACTGGTCTGGCTCTGTGCCCAGCCGTGGAATCCGTGAACGTGGTAACCCTTATGACTTCTCCTTACATTCCAATCCCTAGCAGGGAGTCTGGAAGGTAAAGACTGGTGCTTACTTGCAAGGCTGCAGTAGTGAGGGTCAGGGATGGAGTGCTGTGCCATAGGATGACCGCCTTGGGAAATTCAAGTGATCCCTGCTGTCTTCCTGCAGCTTCTGCTAAGTTGGTGAGTGGGGAGCAATGGGCTTTGGGGTTTCCTGTTTCTTCAAGTCTGCATTCAAAACCTCTTATGCTGAGCCCATTGCTAGAGAACTGTGTTCCTGGACATCAAGCCTCCCCACCCCTCACCATCCACATACACAGAAGGGTCACTGAGCCCAAGAGTTCTGGGCTGTAGTGAGCTGTGCCCATCAGTTTAGTAACCTGCCGGGAGTTGGGGGCCACCAGATTGCCCGAAGGATTGGAAACAGAGTGAGTCACGCTGATCAGCAGCAGAATCCCGCCTAGGAGTGCCTACTGCCCTCCTGGTGACCCACCATGGTCATGGGCTCCGCATGAGCTGGGCTGGGCTTGCCAGGCTGGCGGAGTAGTGCACACATGCGCACACACACCCACGCCCCACCTCCTCCCATCCCTGAATCTCACCAGGACTGCTCCAGTGTTCAAGCCAGCAAAAATTCACTAATGCCAATTAAGAACAAAGCACTGGGCTCAACTCTGCTGTGCGAAGAATGAAACGTCTGAGGCCAAATGTCACGCCCCCAGGGGCTCCCACTGTCGATGCGGAAAGAAAACACTGACTTGAGAGCCAGTTAGGAGCAGAAGCTGGGGCCGGGCAGGCCAGGCTTGAATACCAGCTCTACCACAGCCGGGCGGGGGCTTTGGGCAAACAGCTCAGCCTCCCTCCCAGCCTCAAATGGTTGTCCAGTTGTCAGGAACAAGCAGGCAATGCATGCTCAACACCAGCATGGTGCCTGACCCAGAGTAAAGTGCTCCACGAATAGCTGCTTTATTATCATTGTATGAAATAGTTAGCATTAAGACAATAACCTCTCACTTACCTGGAAACCCTCCTACCTTGCAGAACCCAGCCAAGAACTTATATGAAGCTTTCCTTCTAAAAAGACCTCTGAGGGGCACCTGGGTGGCTCAGTGGGTTAAGTGTCTGCCTTCGGCTCAGGTCATGATCCCAGGGCCCTGGGATCAAGCCTGGTGATGGGCTCCCTACTCAGTGGGGAGTCTGCTTCTCCCTCTGCTGCTCCCCCCGCTAGTGCTTTCGCTCTCTCTCTCTCTCAAATAAATAAAATCTTTTTAAAAAAGACCTCTGAGCTATCACCAAGAGAGTAGCAAGTTTGTGCACCGAAGCTCAGGGGCCTTCCTCCTCAATAAGCTGATGATAGAAGTGAGGGTGGAGCTAGTTCAGATCACTTGAGGACAGGAAGGCTTCCTGAGGCCTGAGGATGCCAGGCTGACATGGGTAAAGGGTCTGGATTGGGAAAGAGTCGGGAGGCTGAGGTAGGGACCAGGTTCCCAGGAGTCTAACTCATTGGCTGCCCTGGGGCAGTGGGAACTGCCGTGGGGTCACTGTTGGGGGGGTGGCAAGATGCAAGGCTTTCTTCAGAAAGCTGACTGGGGGCTAACGCAGGTTATGGCAAGGGGCACCAGCTGGCAAGGAGGCCAGTCAGGGCCCAGTGGAACCCAGACAAGATTTAATGCCAGGATCCATCCACAGCATGAAACTCCAGACAGGAAAATCACCAAGTACTTGGCAAAGCCCCCCTTCACATCCTTTATATCACAGGATCTTCATAATTCAGCAAAATTGTTATCTCTACTTTGCAGAGGAGAAAAGTCATGTCTCCAAAGAAGGGACCTCGCCTCCGCTTTAGTGGCATAGTGAGGCCGAGAACCCAGGCGTCTAGCTCCTGCATCAATACCCCTTCCTCCTGGAGGGTTTGAGGGGCTCTGTCTGCCTATGCTTATTAAATGCAGAGACTTTTGAGAACAACAAAGCCCTGCAGTCTTGGGACCAGGGTAGGGTCCGATGAGTGAGCCCCTAGAGGGTTACAAGCACTGACTCCGGAGGCAGGGAATCCTGGTTGGAGGCTCAGCCCCATTACTTACCAGCAGTGTGGCCTGGAGAAGCATCTGAACCTCTCTGGGCCTCAGTTTCCCCTCAGTGTGGAGCTGTCTGCCTCAGGGGATGCTCTTTCTCTTTCATGAGCCCGGGGAGGGAGTAGACTTGTCTCACAGTGAATGTCACAGCCCCCACGCCTGGCGCGGGGCTCAGAGCACCATAGAAACTCCGTCAATGTCATCACAATCAATTGTTCACGTTTATGATGGGCACTTACTCTGTGTCAAGCTCTGTGTAAAGGTCTCGACTAAATGGATGGTGAGACCATTGGTGGGAAGGGACTGAACTCTAACAGGAGTGGGGAGCTGAGGCCACTGCTAGGGGTGAATAAACATCAGTGTGGGGGACTGTAGGCCAGGAGGAAGGGGCCCTGACTTGGGGGGAGCGGGGGAATAGCTCACCAGCAAAGCATGCCAACAAGCACAGGGTTTGAAAACCCCATTCAATTTCCCACTTGGTTGTCATCTTGCCATGTGACTCTGGCCAAGGCCCAGCCCTCTCTAAGCCTCTGTTTTTCCTCAGGGAGAACAGATGGAGGGCACAAGGGACCGGGAGCTGAGCTGTCAGGGAGGGAGTCTCCCTCACCTGAGGCCTCCAGGCCTGTTGGGATCTGCCGACCTGAAGGGGATTTCCTGGGGCCGGCCCAGTTCCCAGCCCTGCTGACGTCTTCACTGGATGCATGCCCAGAGTTGGGGCTGGGTGTGGGGGGGTGCCCAGAGCAGCACTCCAGTGGGAAAGGCAGGCAGGCCTGCTCCCAGCCCATACCTTGGCCCTCCTTCTGGGGTCTTGGGGTCTCCCCACCCCCAACCCGAGATAGGGAAGTGGGGGATACATTTTATTGAAAGAAGAAGGCACTGCCCCTTGGCTCAAGATGCTGATTTGCTGTGTGACCTCAGGCAAGTCCCTGCCCCTTTCTGGGCCTTGGTGCCCTTTCTCAGAAATGACAAGGCAAAGATTTCTAAGCTTTTTTGGAACTCTGACACTCTGGGGTCTTGTTGGGAGTTGGGGGGAGGGGGTACTGGGAAAGAGAACTGGGATGGAGGCTTGATTCCAGGGGCTTGCTTCCCTGCTCTGAAATAGAAGGTAGAGGGGATGCAGGGAGGGTGGTGGGAGAAAAGGAGCCCCAAGGCCTCCAGGTAGCTATAAGAGGGGCAAGGCGAGCCTGAGGTTTTGGAAACATATTTATTTTTAAGTGTCCGGTGTCACTGGGGGCTTTCTCTTTGGGTTTTGAAATGCTCCAGAAGTCAGCACTCCATGTGCGTGTTTGCCGAGTGGAATATGGGCTGTATTTATTCGTCCTTTAGCCGGAGCCCTTAAAAATATAGACGGCTAATGTCTTCAGTATGTATGAAATATCCCATATGCTCGGAAACAAAAGGGGCTCTGTTATTAAAGTTTCATTTCCACACGCCCCCTCCCCTCCCTCCCGCCCGCCCCCCTGACACCCTGCCCTCCTTCTATCTCGCTCAGCCTGCTCCGAGACAGAGCGAGAGCGAGGAGGCAGGCGGGCAGTCGTGGCCGGAGGCCCGGGCATAGCTGGTGCCTGCACGCGTGGGTGCGGATTCTGGCTCCAGGTGAGGGGGAGACCGTGGGAGAGGAGAGTGGGGTCTTCCAGGGGAGAGGGCCCTCTGGGGTCCCCGGGATGGCCAGTGGAGGAGCGGGGGTCGCGGTGGCTCTTCTGGTGGGCGCCTGTGGGGCCGGGGCCCTGGCAGGGCCCGGCTGTCTGGGACGGAAATGCCCGCTCTGCTGCTAACTGAAACCACATGTGTCTCCCAGGCAGCAGGACAGAGACGCCGCCAAGCCTGGGGCTGGGGACTGGGGCAGGCGGGGGGGTGGGGGGGGTGCGAGGGAAGAGGCGGGCTGGCCCCGCTGTGTGCCCAGGGTGGGTGGTGGGGTAGGAATGGTTGGGGTCATTTGCCTCTGTACAAAGGAGAGCATGTCGAGAAGTGTGTGCGAATGTCTGAGTTCTGTGTATGTGCACGTTACACAGATGAGTGTGTGTGTGAGCATATCTGTAGGTCGGTGTGGCCCCGTTCACAGGGTCAGACTGGCCTCCCTCTTGGCCTCCTGTGGCCAGAGTCCTGAGCAGACTCCTACCCATCTCCCAGAGCCTGGGAGCGTGCTGGCTGCCTCCTGGAGGGGTCCTCTGGGGTGAGCAGGCACCCCAGCTGAGTTGGTGCTGGTCCTTCTATGTGGAGACACCCCTTTGGCCGCCATCCTCCTTCCTTTCTTTTCCTCCAGCCCAGTTCAGGCTTTCTCACACCTGCAAACCTCTGCCTATTTCCCAGAAAGAAAGGCTGAGGCACAGAGCAAGGGGCCGATAACGGCCTCTTCTCCCACGTCTGTTGTCATCTTTTTCAGAGGGCGCACTTCCGAGAGCATGGCATCTTCACTGTCGCCAAGGAAGGTGAGGAAAGCAAGAGAGGGGACAGCTTTCCCACAGCATCAGGGAGACGGTAGTGGGGGCTGACAGCTCCAGAAGGGGTGAGAGGAAAACAACGGGGACAAGGGCCAGGCCTCGGGGAAGTGGCCAGAGGCTGACCTCAGATGCTGTGACAAACGAGGGCACCTGGGGGCCCCAGTGACCTGAGTCCTGGGTCTTCTCTCCCTAAAGAGTGAGACTCACTGGGAGCAGGGCTCTGGGTTCTGGTGGTGGTCCCACCCCTTCCTTTCTGTGGATGTTGGACAGGACTCTTCTCTTCCCTGGGCCTCAGTTTCCCCATCCCTGCAATGGCAGGTTTGGGCCAACACAGTATTTCTCCGAGTGTGGAATGTGCCGCCCTGGCAGCTCAGGACATGGTGCCACGTGGACTACTAATTTTCGTTTTCACAAGGCTTGTGTGTTGTTTTCACCTACATGAGGGAAAAATACATAAAAATACATTAGATGAAAGTATAAACTCCTCAAAGGAATGAAGACAGGGGACTGCTAGAAGGTCCCCAGGGTCCTGTCCATTTAGGCAACTTTTGGTGCTTCTCCCATTTTAAATGCCCAGAAGAATGTTGGTTTGGACTGTCTAGGATCCACTGTGATCTGCTTGTAAACCATCCTTTGGCCCCCACAAATTAGCAGTTTTATAATTCTGTGATTAGAGTGAAAAGCCCAGTTGTCACACACACTCTGTGTGTGCGTGTGTGTGTGTGTGTGTGTTTGAGGAGGGACAAGGGATGAAATGGGCAGAGCTGGGAAAAAGATCAGCCCATCCCAAGGTCGGGGCTGGGTGCCCAAGGTCAAAGGCGGAGAATTTGGGAAAGAGATTGTTTCCTGACTGACATTCTCAAGTGTTTTATCCGGCCTCAGCCTTGCTTTGAATCACTGGGTTGGGTGGTTAGGCGAGGGGCCACCCTGGCTTCAGCCTTCCTGCCATTCAGCCTTGGCTCCCTGGCTACTTGGCTGTGTTTTATGTGCCAACCCAGGACCTCCCCTGGGAGGGGTGCCCTGGGAGGATGCAGGGGGGTGTGGGGAGCCCCTGGGTAGAGTCCTTCAGTCACTTCTCCACGCTGGGGTGATTAGAGCTAGTGTCCTTAAGGATGTGCCCCCATATATCCCCTCCTTACTAAGTGGCTTGCTGATGCAGTTACTGTTACTCATGACGATGACTGTTTATCCATGGATCTTCATTGGTGATTTGTCTCATCACTGACTCTAGGCAAGCGCTACCCTGCCCGGCTACAGGCACAGCTTCTGAGACTGTCCTTTCTTGTCTCATCGTGCAGCAGGCAGAGGGCACCTCACATTGGCTCAAGGATGTGGACAGTATCTTTGGGTGGGGATGGACTCAGGATCCCTTCTTGGGGAGGCAGCAGGTGCAGAGGAAGGAGCCCAGGGCATGTTCCTCGCGCTCCCAGGGCCTCAGTATCCACACCAGCCTCTGGAGGCACTGTTCTCAGCAAGGCTGCAGTCATTCCCTAGCTCTGTCTGAGGATGGAGCAACATCCATCCATCTACTTCTAGGGGGTTCTTGTTCCTCTAGAAGATTGTGAGTTTTAGGGTTGGGCTCCCTGGAGCATGGGTGGACCACATGGAGTTGTCCACATTCCTTGGGACCAGGTTCCCTTGGGGCCGGGATCAGCTATTTCAAATCCCACAGAAGCAGCTGACCAGGGTCAGGGGCACAGTCCCTGCTTTCAGAACTTATCACTTTCCAGATGGCCTTCAGTGGCCTTGTGGGTCCTGCAGAACTACCAACAGCTACACCCAAGGCCAAGGGCACACAGATGCCTACTTTACGATGCACTGGGCAGCTTTCTGGGCATGGTTATAGAGAGATCTGCCTGGCCAGGGAGCGGGAGGTGGCCCTGCTTTAAAGAACAACCCTTCCTAAAGTAACATTGCCGTTTAGAAGACGAAACTATTCATATGACCAGCATCCACATAAACATGTAACCCTTGCTGTGCTGAGCAGTGGGTTCCGACAGAGGCAGAGGATTCTAGTTAAACCTAGCCACGGGGATGCCCTGGGCACTCCACCTCCTTTGATTTTGCCTCGATTTCCAGAGACAGACTGTGTGTGACGGCAAGGCACTTTCCCTGGAGAGTTGCAGCCAGGTCTACCAGTGATGACATCGACTTCAAGCAAAGGGAAAAGGTGGCATTTGCTATGGGGGTAGGAAAAAAGAGAAGGAAGAAAAGCGGTCAGGTGGACCTGCGCCCTGTTCCTGCTGAGGCTGAGGGACTGGCCAGGTCGCTGCTCCTCTCTTAGCTCTGCTTTCCTGATCTGTAAAATGGGTTGTCACGAAGCCCCCTGAGATGACGATGCAGAAGCCCTGCACACATTGTGCCCAGCGCCCGTATCGGGCCCGTCAGTGACTCTGCTGACATCAGAGGACCGGGTCGCCACCCCCTCACGAAGGGGAGAACGGGACCACGAGTGGTAGCCCGGGGAGGAGGGGAGAGCACCCACTCTTTCCAAGCCTCGGGCTCCAGGCCCAGCCCTGTCCGCACCGGCTCTGTAACTTCGAGCAGCCCACGGACCTCTCTGAGTCTCCGTTTCCTCGTCTGTAGAATTGGGGCGGGGGCAGCACCCGCCTCGGAAGGCGTCTGTGGGGGTTGAATGAGCCAACCCGGCAGTGACCACCGCCCTGGCTGAACGGGGACCTGGAGGCCCAGGGCCGGGGCCTGGCTGGCCTCAAGGGCCCTCGCCCCTCAGAATGTTCCCCAATAGTCCCTCTAGTCCCTGGGCGGGGCCCCAGGCTTTCTGGGTGGCCGGAAGTTCAGGGAGGCCCCAGGACGGCTGCTCCCTGGGGACTGGCCCCGGGTAGAGCCACAGACACTAACTCCTGGGGGGATGCTGGGCCCCATCCCGGGCAGGGGGCAGGCATGACGGGGCTCATCAGAGCATCATCCGCAGACTTGCGGGCTGCCTTCCTCTGGGAGGGACCGGGAACCCCAAGAACCCTTCAGAGAGGGAAGGGGCCTGTGTGGGGTTGTAGCGGTAAAGCAGCGGCCAGGAGAGCTTGGGGGGGAGTGCGGGGAGGGCCCTGTGCCTACCCTGCCAGGGCCTCCCTCCAGCTCCACTCCCGGGGAGCAGGAACCAGTTACACGGGAACCGGAAAGGAGAGGAAGCATGCAAACAGAGAGAAAAGCCTGGAGCCTGGAGCACCCGGGTTGTTCGGTCTGGCAGAGCCGCCCCCTGGGCCACTCCCAGCAGCATTGCACACGGACCCCTCACACGCGCACACACACGCACGCACACACGCATGCACAGCTAACACAGGCATGCGGACACGCAGATGCACAGAGACACACACACGCATACAGTCACGCACAGAGAGACACGCACACGTGCACACGAGACAGACGTACGCACGCATACACGCACGTGGTGCAGCAGCTCTGAGCTGGAGGGCAGGTGCTGAGATGGAGGGTTTCTGGAACCCCTGGCTCAGCCCTTCACTACAACCACAATAACACGTACCGTGTACTTACTGGTGAGCTTAAAGCCCTTTACTTATATGAACCGGTTTCAATCCTCACAGCAGCCCAGTGAGGTGGGCACTGTAGTTAGCCCTGGTTTGCATAAGGGAAAACAGAGAGGCAAAGTAACTCAGCCAACGTCACACAGTTTGTCCAGTGACCCCCGCCTCCGAGGCAGGCCCCCAGAGCACGGGGCCCATTGGCTGAGCACTGCCCCCCGCCGTCTCTGGGGGCGCTAGACTGCGGCTCTGTTCAGCACTTGGGCCCCCACTGCCCATGCCATGTGAAGCAGCAAGCTGAGGTTGCCGCTTTCTCAGGCCCAGGGAAGGGAAGTGCCCCGCCCTTGGTCACAGAGAGTAGGAGTGGGGCTGGATGTCTTTGTGTGTGCTGAGCCAAGGCTTCAGGGGAGAGGAGAAGCGGGGGGTCAGGGAGGGACAGACTACCACATCGGCAGAGTCAGACTCGGCACCTCCAGCCTCCTCCTTCGGCATCTTCCGCCGCAGCTCCCTTTCCCTCAGCTGCGCCGACCCCTGAGACGTAGCTCTACCCACTAAACCTGTGTGTCCGGTGCCCCACGTTTCAGGCTTGTTCAGCCAGCCAGCCATTGCTTGGATGAGCGTGTTCTGAGTTTCCTTAATAATAGCTTTGGATAACTGTTGACAAAACATGTTTCCCTTCCATTATTTTATTTTATCCTGTATGTGCATGTATGTGCTGGCTGGGGGCGGGGGGGCTTGTTGGTGATGATTATTATTTTCTTTTAACTTGACTCAACCACTCATGGAGAATCCTTCCCATAGAGGGTCCAACTAACTAAAGCACAGATCAGAATCCTCCATCGGGCTCACAATGCCAACAGCGCAGGTCCAGGGTGTGGGAGATGTGGCATGATAATAGCAGTTATAAAGTGAGGTCTTTGTGATCCATGGGAACAATAGGACCTAGCAGAGATACGGCTGTTGAAAGAAAGGGAAAAAAAGGCTAATGGATGCTTGACTGCACCGATAATGATAGAATGTCCGAAGTGAAGGCGGTGATGGTCTTGCCATCGTCTGTATTGGTTTGGTTTTCCTGGAATGATGGGGTCAGTTCACTTCTGAGAATCTGACAGACTGAGCTGACGGTAGAGGGGGGTGGACAGGATGGGAAGAGATCAGAGAATTCTTTCCTGGATGGAATGGTTAAAGGGAGGAAGGAATAGAAAAGAGGGCTGAAGTTGTTCTGTCATGCTCAGACGATGGGATTACGATCAGTGGGGTGGTGTGGAGGGAGCTACCACAAGAGAGATTTCATCTCTATAGAAAAGGGGCACTTAAGATGGAATGAAGGAACTTCCCCTGGGGAGAGTGAGGCCCCCAACCCCGGAGGAGAACAAGCTGAGGCTCGGGGCCCTGAGGGAAAGGGAATTGAAGAATCAGATGGCGGCTTTAGCTCCCTTCCAGGCCCAATATTCGGTCACTGTGCACCAGTGTCTCCCCTCTTTGGCTCTTCCCACAGTGGGTGCTGAAGATGAGGGGTCCCACGGGGGCTGGGTATGTTCTCTCATACCGGAATGATGACCAACACTTCCTGAGCTCGTCTGTGTGCCCAGCACGGTGCTGAATGCTTCTCCCATAACAAGTCCTAGAAGGTGGTTCTGTCAGTGGCCCCATTTTACAGATGGAGAAATTGAGGCTTGGAGCAGTTAGGTAGCTGCTCATGGCCTTTGTCGCCTCCCACCTCATATTATAAATATCCAAGCTGCTACCTCAGGCCCTCTGCCCACACTGCACTGCTTGTAGAAAGAACAACGTCTGCTTTACCTTTGTTTTTCCCCCACAGTGTCCTGCGGGACTCTGGCCCACGGGGCACCTATGAGTGTTTGTTATATTCAGTTGGGTTGAATGAAAATTTGGGAAAGGAAAGGATATAGTGGAGAAGGGGATTAATGGGAACACTAAACAAGGTTCAGACAGCAGCACAAAGCAGTGCCGGGAGCCACCTTCAAAGACCATTTCATCCAGTTCCCCCTCCGCCCCAACATTCAATTTTCTCACTACCTCTAGAGCAGCCTGCCAAGGAGTTTCCCAGCCTCTGCTTGGTCACCACCAGTGACAGGGAGCTCGGCACCTAATGAGGCGTGAGATAATCCAAGGAAATCACTTAGCCGAGTGCCAGATGGTCCCCTGATTGCTGATTTTTAAGGGTTCTTTGTCCGTGCCAGGATGCTAAATCCACACCAAAGTCACAAGAGGTGATTACGATTATTATCCTAATTTGACAGATAAGGAAACCGAGGCACAGTTATATAACTTGTCCAAGGTCTCCCAGCTGGTAAATGCAGAGTACAGAATAGGATTCAAAGCCCAGGACCGTGACACTAGAGAGTATGTCCTCCTGACCTCCATGCCAGCACTGTTTGTTGAAATAATGCAAGTACATATGTAATTTTAAATTTTCTAGCAGCCATGCTACGCAAGTAAAAATCAACAGGTGGTAAAAAAAAGAACTTAGGGAATTTATTTTAATAATACATTTATTGAAGTCCATGATAGCATCATTTTATCACGTAATAAATCCTTAAAAAGTTATCAATAAGACATTTTACATTCTTCCTTGGGTACAAAATCTTTGAAATCTGGTGGTATCCTTCATTGACAGTACATCTCAATCTGAACTCGCCACATCTCAAGGGCTCGGTAGTGCAGGGGGCTGGTGACCACTGGATTGGAGAGCGTAGCTCTATACTAGACTGTCTGTCAAGGTGCTTATGTGGTATATCCTAGCGTGCAGGAAGAATCCAATACATATTGGCCTCTATTATGCTTATTTTTACTACTGATTTTCATTGGTGGTGGTCCAGGGCAAAGCTGGGCTGAGGCCCCAAGCCCTTGGCATAAGCACTGATATCTCTATTCTTAATCTGAGTCTTCCAAGTCGGCAGCTTGTTGTCTCCCAGGCTAAGCCAAGCTTCGTGGATCCTTGGCCTGTGCGTTGAGAAGAGCCAGCCTGACTCTCTCTAGGAGGGGAGGGAGAGGCCTGGCTGAGGCCTGTTCATCTCCCAGCTGGCCAGTGGAGTACCAAATGAAGTGAGGCCTCCTTGGGGTGTATAAGCTTGTGCCCATCTGCTCTGGAGCGTGTGGGGTGTCCAAGAGCACATCTGGAAGGGAGAGGGCAAAGACCCTCCTGCCATGCTCCCTCGAGGCAGCATCTCCTGCACACTTTAGGCAGACTGGGCCTTTAAATAGAACAAACAAACAAACAAACAAACAAACAAAATCCTCCACCACTGCCCCCTTCTCTCTCCTGGTTCCTGGACAGCGGCCGAGTGCTTGCCAAGAGGCAGGCAATGTGAGCCAGGGGTTCCCAACCCTGTCTGCATGTTGGAATCACCTGGGAAATTTCCAAATACACTGGTGCCCGGGTTCTACCTCCCTAGGCTATAACTGAATTGGCCTGGGGAATGGCTGGGGCTTTGGTGTGTGTAAAAAGTCCTCCGGGGATCCTAACATGCAGACAGGTTTGGAAACCCACTGTGCTAACCTTTAGGGGTACAAGCTCATTTAGCCTTACAGTAGCCATGCTGTAGGTGTGGTATGGTTCCCACTTTACAGATGGAAAAGTGGGGGCTCACAGAGGTCAGATAGAGAACTAGCCCGAGGTCAGGAAACAGGCAGAGTAGGGATTCACTAGCCATGGTCATAAGCAGTGGTGTGCTGATAAATGTTAACAACTGGCTCTCCGGGGGGGGGGGGGGGGGGGGGGGAAGCTGCCTGATTTGTATCATCTGCCCATCTCTATGGCGTAACAACTCCCACCATGGCCAATTTTGAGCTATCAAAGTCATGTCACCAAGTGCAGACTTGGGAAGACATTCACAGGGTCGGCTGTTGGGTCAGTATGGCAGGCTTCAGCTCAGAGCTGGGCCACGCTGCTGCGTGGGGGCGTCCTATTGAGGGGGGGTAGATACGATTAGTCATTTCCTGATTTTTTCATTATAGAACTCTTTCTCAACTGAAATTTTTGAGAACCCCAATATATCACACAGATAAAAAGCAGTATGTGATTAGCAGAAGCTTATTTTATGAACTTAAATCCTAATATCACGCGTTTGTTCAACTGGAGAGAGCCGCAGGGCGGGGTGAGGGGCATTTATGAGCAAGGACAGTAGGTGGCACGAGGAGCAGCCTCTACTCAGAGCCAGGAGCCTTGTGCTCCAAGCCCACCTCAGACCCTCACTGCCCATATGGACTTGGGCAAGTCTCTGCCCCTGGGGCCTCCGTTCTCTTGCGTTTCCAGGAGACTGGACCGCACGCAGGATCCCTGGGGTGTGGTTTTTCAGGCCGGCCTTGACCCTGCGGCATCCCCCACCTGACCCCAGACAGCCTGGCCCTATATTTATACCCATGACTTCAGTCTCTCCGGTTCTGCCGAAGCTGGTTCCCTGGCCCACATATTTATAAACCCAGCAGGGCAGAAATAGATGTGACGTGCATGGGACTTGGCTGATTTTGTGAGCAGGCTGGATTTGGCGAGTCCATTTGGAACAAGCTCGAGTCCTCCAGCATCCTGGGTGCTGGGATTCATGGGCAATCCGCAGCAGGAGAGCCACTTAGATCCCCCAAGCTCAGCCCTGCAATTGTGCGGTTTGGGGGCACCGAGGCCCCGGAGTGGAGGGATGTGGCCCAGGTCACAGAGGGCATGGCAGAGCCAAGGCCAGACCCTTAGGGAGCCCCCAAGTGGCCAGATCAGGTCCCAGGCACCCTCAAGTCCTGGCTAGTTGTTTTCCTGCTCTGGAACCATGGGCAGACTCATCCTCCTGGCCTCCATTCCCCCCATCTGTTAAATGGGGATAGTAGTAGGTACCTGCTTTATAAAGTTATTGGGGGGAATAAATAAGATCATAACTGATATAATGTATGAATTCAGTGCCCAGTACATAGTCAATATGCAATAAATGGTATGATTATATCCCCAGTCACCCCTGAACAGAAATAATAATGATCTCAATAGCTGCATCTTATCAAGTACTTACACGTGTTACCTGATTTAATCTTCACAACTCTATGACATCAATATTGTTATCCTCAAGTTCATGTTTTACATCGAGGGGACACTCTCAATTTAATGAATTTGGAAAAGAATGTTTTCAAAGAGATAATGCTAATATGCAAAATCATATTTTTATATCCAGGATTATAAAAATACTCAATCCTAAATGGTAGATTTGTTTGTAGTGGAAGATGAAATGAACAATTGCATAATCAGAATATTAGCATAAGAAATAAATCTCCCAGAGGTTTGCGGGGCTTATGTTCCCGAGTTTGCCACCTAATGTTGATTTTATGTATTTATAATTGCATATGAGAATTTAACATAATTGTGAACTTGAAATACTTCTGCCATAAAAACACAGAATGGTATCTGTCAAGGTTTTTCATATTAATATCACTGTTTTCTCTGTCCTCCTAATACACAGCACTCCCTGCTTCCCTTTCCTGCTTAATTATTTTTCCGTTGTACTTATCACCATCTGACATGCTTTATTTATTTATTATCCATCCACCCCAGCTAACATGTGAGCTTCACGTGGGCAGGGCCTTTTTCTTTTTTGTTCACTGTGTACCACCAGTGCTTAAAATAGCCGATGGCACATAGCTGGCATTCAGTGAGTACGTGTCGAATGAATGAAGGAACAAATGAATGACTGAGTCGCCATTCTACCAAGAAGGCAACTGAAATCCGTTGAGATGATGTGACTGGTCTGGTTACCCAGCTATTGTGAGGCTGAACTGAGGTCCGGCTGACACTCATCTCTCCTGAGACCACTCAGCATGCCCAGCTTGGGGTGCTCTTCCCAGCCCTTCACCTCTCACCAAGGGATGGTTTCCTGACGCCTCCAGAGCTCCCTCCAGCTTCACATGATGCCCCCCGACACTGGCTCCTTCCTCCCCAGGGGGTGGACGGGAATGGAGGAGATGAGAGAAGGAGGGAGGAAGGAGGAGAGGTCAGAGCAGGCTGGGCAGCCAGAGCAGAGATGGCTGGAGGCTGAGGCAGGAAGGAAGGAGGGGAGGATTGGTCAGTCTGTCCTGCAGCACTGGAGGGAGGGGTCAGTAATGTGTGGTCACGCTTTCATATCCTTCTAGAGCTGACTTCACTCACGGGAAAATGCCGGGACAGGGCAAGTCCAAGGAGGAATCAGGGATAGTTTCAATCTTGGCAGCTTCTACCCCCACCAGCCATTCTGCCCAAGGCCTTTTTCAGCTGGAGAAATGGAGGCCCACTGTAAGAAAGTGACTCTTCCGAGAACATATAGCAAGATAATCGTGAACTCCATTTTTGCCCCTAGGCTGTGTATACAGTTAATGCCTCAGTCACCCTGCACTCATTACTGCACCTGATAAATATTTATTGAGTAACTACTATGTGCCAGGCAATGTACCAGGTGTTGGAGATAATCTCCTCTCTCTTTCTCTTCCAACCTTCCCTCCTCCCATCCTTCCTTCTCATTCATTCATTCGTTCATTCAGTAACTAGTTACACTATTGAGGCAGTACATCCCTTTTGGATAAGAGTGCTATTTGGAGCTAGACTGTCAGGATACGAACCCTGACTCAGCCACTTACTTTAAGCTGTGTGAGCTTGGCGAGTCACACAAGCCCGACCTCCCTATCTGTAGAATGGGATAATAATAGCACCTTCCTTAGAGTGTTGTGACGAGGATCGAATGAGTTACTGCACACTAAGTGTCTGGAACAGCACCTGACATAGTAAACACTTCATAAACATCAGCTATTATCATTGTTATTGTTATTATGTGCCTGGCTCTGTGCCAGGTGTTGAGGAAATTGCTCCAAAATGTTCCTCTGGCAGGGATCCCTGCAAGCCAGCCCTCGTTTCAGCCTCCCACCTTCTCCTCCCGGCCCCACCCCCAAGAACTGGGCCTTGCAGTGGCTCCCCTTGTCCTATCGGGCTGCCCTCTGCATCTCTTCTCAAGCCAGGAGGAGAGAGGATCCAGGAAACCGCAGCCTGTCACAATTTTGTCTTTCAGCCTTACCTCCCTCTGCCCTGCCACAAATGTAACCTCAGCCTATCCAGGCCATCATGTTTCTCCAGATTCATCCCCAAATGGTCCTGGGCCTTAATGGATGGAGTACCTTCCAACCATCAGAATGCCAAGCACTTCCTGTCAAGGTCCTTCAAATCCAATTGAAGCGTCATCATCCCCAGGAAGCCCTCCTTCCTTCCCCTTAGCCAAGAATCATGAGATCTGCCTTTGAATCTGCATTTCCCTTTGTTTGCAACTGTTTTTTTCTAATTCTGTGAGCAATGGGGAGCCATGGAGGGTCCTTGAGCAAGTGAGCAACACATTCAAAGCTGCACTTTAGAAGAATGGACTAGACCCTGTAGAGGGTGGAGACAAGAAGGGACTGCAGGTCGGGGAGGCTAGGTATGGAGACTTCTGGGGCAAAAGGGCCTTCAGAGGAATGAGAGTCTAGTCTTTCTGGGCTGCTTCTCCCCTCTCTGCCTACTTCCATCCCCCCACTGTAGAATCAGATCCTGTGATTTTCCCCAACATGACTCACTAAGTCAGTGGGAGAGTCAAAACTGGGACCCCAGGCCCTGACCCCTGCAATGCACCTACTTAAGCCTGACCCTCACCACCCCTCACTCCCTCTACCTACCCTCCCCTGCAGCCACAAAGCAGGCTGTGGGAACTGGGGATGCGGAATCCGGGGAGGCCAGACTGTGCTGTACACTCATCTGGCTATACGTTCATCCCCAGGGCCCAGCAGCTGAGCTGCATACAACAATGCTCCCTCATTCTCTTCGGAGTGAAGGAATGAGCCTATGTTTTTCAATGAATCCCTACATCAACCCTTTGAAGTACATCCTATTTTAACCCATTTTGCAGCTGGGGAAGCTGAAGCTCACAAATATGAAGAGACTTGCCCACGGTCAGGCAGCCACTAAATGGTAGAGTCAGAATTTGAACCCAGATCTGATTCCAAAGCCAGTGTCTCCCCCACCACATAGCAAACAGCAGGAGGAACATGAGGCTCCCAAGGCCATGTTCCCTGGGCCCACCCTCAGGAGATCTGGGCAGGCCCTCAGACTGTATGGACAGGGAGTATAGAGCATCTGACTCTCAGCTCAGCTGGGTACCCTGTTTGGACTGCCGGAGGTCAGGAGAGGGAGGAGGGAAAGCTGACCCCACAGGGTGGAGCGGGACTTAGCGGGAGGCAGGTGCCTGGGCGCCTGGGTCCTAGTGCCAAGCTTGCATCTGACTTGCTGGGTAACCTGGGCTTCTCCTCCCTGGCTCTGGGCTCAGAGTTGTCCTCTCTGAGAAAAGAGCAACAGGTTTGTGCCTTCTGTGTCAGCCCTGCCTGCTGAGGCTCTGTACCCCTGGAGCCTGCGGCCTGATGAGGGAGGTGGGTCTGGGGGAGCCAGAATTAGAGGACCCCCCTCCTGTTTCTGCTGAGGTTGGAGCAGGCTCTCTCCTGCCCACCTTGGAGATGTGTCCACACAGACAGGTCCCCTGCGGGGGTTGCCGGAGATAGTCTCCAGCCACTGGGAGCAGAGGGTAAGAGCCCAGAGCCCAGCAGCTGGACTCACGTCCTGCTCTACCCCTCAGCACTGCTGTGCCTCTGGATTTGGACTTCATCTCTGCTTGCCTCAGTTTCCTCATCCGTAGGCAGCGCACACACACCTGCCACCCAGGAGTGCTCGGCAAAAGGCTTGGCCGTGCACTAGAGGCTGCTCAGTAAGGGGAAGCTGCCATTCCTGCTGTGGGTCCTGACCACCCTGCCCCTGCCCTAGGCTCCTGAGCTCAGTGGGTGTTCCAGCACTCAGGCCGCAAGGGGCCTGCCCAGGCCCCCCAGCTGGGTTGGGAGTCCTCCCTCCTCAGGAGGGAGACTTGCATTGGAGTGCTCCTGCCAACCCCTCCCTCCTGGCTTGGCAACGTGAAGACAAAGCCGGCCAAAAATATTTGTGTGGGTGGCGGAAAGTTAACTCTTCCGCCTCTCTCTTCTTTCCTGGAAACCGTGGCCACCGTCAAATACAGCAAAACAGAAGCAGAGAGAGAGCAAGGCGAGGCCCCTGTGGGGCGTCAGAGGGAGCCCTGCCCCCCGCGCCCACTCCCGCCTGTTGCCATCTGGCTCTGTGACGGTGTGGGTGGTAGTGGAGGCGGGTGGTGGGGAGCGGGGCTCCATGGGCTTAAAATCACGGCATCCTGCGATGCCAGGGTCGGAGGGACCCTCCGGCATCATCCGGCTCAACCCCAGCCATTGTGCCTTGCGGCAAGCGGACTCAGGGATACAGAAGGCACCTGCCCAAGGTCCCATGGCCAGTTAGGTCTTTTCAGAATTCTACTGGCTCTTCATGAGATTCGAAGATTCTGTGACCCTCTAGTGTGGAAACCTGGCAGCAGCTGAGTGAGAAAAGGCACAGAGAGGAGAGAGGCGCCGGAGCCATCCCTTCCACGTCTCTGTGTCCACCCCCACGGTCAAGGTGTCAGAGCTGGGTTCAGATGGAGCCCTGCCGCTTACTAGCTGTGTGACTTAGGCACAAGCCACTTCACCTGTCTGAGCCTCAGTTTCCTCACTTCGGAAATGGGATAACAGCAGTACCTCTCTCGAAGCGTTGTCGTGATGATTTATTTCAACAACCTCAGTGAATAACCCAGTGTGGAACAGGTGTTCAGTTCTTCTCTGGGCAGAAGGTTGGCTTCTTTGTGCTCATTTCACTGCCACAGAGGCTGCTGTAACAGGTGCCTGTTATCTTTCTGATTCTGACGCTTGTTTGCCTTTCCCTGGTTGGCGCTGATTTGCCCCAGGGCCTGGTAATGCACTTATCTTTCCCCTTGCCTACCACACTCTCCTGGCACAGCTCCCCAGAGGCCGAGGCCTTGGCCCAGCCTGCTGGGGTGGGGGGTGGGGGGCCTGACCCCACCTGGAGGGCGGAGGAGTGACCTCCAGGTCAAGGACCACAGCAGGCAAGGTCAGTGTAAGCCCTGAGGTCACTAGTGTCCCCAGACTTTCATCACATCTCAGGATTCTCCACTATTCATGGCCAGCCAGTGTGTGTGTGTGTGTGTGTGTTTCTTGGGGGGGTGGTTCTTCTCTCCCCATTTCCCAATAGGATGAGATTCAGAGAGTGCATACTTGCCAGAGTTATATAGCTAAGCGGTGGTGGAATCTGTTAACCAAGATCTATAAATCCCAGGGTTTCCTCCCAGTGTACATAACCACTGGCCCTGTTTTAAGCTCTAGCTGCCCATCCTGGGGCATCTTGTCTACCTCCGCCCTGTGCCTCCACAAATGATTTTCAAGCCTTTGTCTCCAGCCTGGAGCTCTCCCCTGCTTTCCAGGCCCCTACGTGGAGCTGACCACACTCATCTCCCTTGGAAGCCAAATCAAACTCATCTCCCTGCTCCTCTGGATACCTGCTCCTTCCCAGGTACTCCTGATCTCTATTAACAAAATCACCCTGTCACCAGAGCGACAAACCTGCAGCCTAGACTCCTCCCTCTTCCTCCACACCCACTCTCCATCTGCCTCCCAGCCCAGCCAGTTCTCCCGCCCAAGTTCCTCTCCCACGCATCCCCTCCCCGCATCCCGCATACCCTATGAGAAGCCTCCTCATCCCCTCTCTCCGAAATCATCAACTTTGTTAACATTTATAAATAATCATACTGTTATTATTATGGTTCTTGTTATCATTCACAGCTCCCCCCACCGGATTTTAAGGCTTCATGAAGCCAGAGTACCGTATCTTCTTTATCCCCATTGTATTCCCACTAGCTTGTACGGTGTCTGCCATCAACAGAAGCTCAAGACATTTTTGTGTAATAAAAGAATAGCCAACATAGGGCGCCTGGGTGGCTCAGATGGTTAAGCGTCTGCCTTCGGCTCAGGTCACGATCCTGGGGTCCTGGGATCGAGTCCCGCATCCGGCTCTCTGCTCCTTGGGAGCCTGCTTCTCCCTCTGCCTCTCTCTCTCTCTCTCTGTCTCTCATGAATAAATAAATAAAATCTTTAAAAAAAAAAAAAAAAGAATAGCCAACATATATTAAATTATATCTCAGAAACCATACTGAGTCCTCGGCACGCATTTTCTCACTTAATTCTCCACGCAACACTACATTGGAAATATTAGAGTTCCTATTTCACAGATGGGAAAGCTGAGGTTCAGAGAGGCCATGTGACTTGCTGCCAGCTCCACAGGTGGCAGGGCTCGGGGTCTAGCTCAAAGCCTGGGCACAAAAGCACACTGCCGCCGCCGTCCCCCTTGGGGCACAGCCCCCTCAGGGGGTCCCTGGCCCCAGCCTTGCATCCTCCGCCCCATCGTTCCTGTGATGCCTATGGTGTATGTACCTTTGCAGGCGTGTGAGGGAATTCTTTCTAGGCGGTTAAGTATTTTTAAATAACTAGATACTTATTTAATGTGTATTAGGAGGGAAACGACTTAGCACAACATACTTGTGGTTTTCCCGCAATTATTGCTTAAGATAAGTCTGAAGTAATAGAAGTAAGTTATTTAAAGTTGATTTATGGAAAAATATTAAGCAAATAAGGTGTCAGGTGGCATAAGGATATGGTGAAAATTTGGGATGTTGAATGACTGAAGTTTGGGACTTTTCCATGGGTGTGTGAGACCTGTACCCCAAGCCCCAGCCAGTTCTCAGGGCCCCCTCAAGGTGGGCAGGTCTCAGACATTCAGCCCAGAACACCCAGCAGACTGTCTCATGTTGCTCTTTCTTTTCTCCCTGGGCAGGTAGATCATCTTGAAGGAGGGCCTCACAGACCAGACACAGGTTGAGAGGAAGGTTTGGGGGCCTACCACCCTACCCAGTCCAGGAGGGCCCCACGGTTGGACCTTGCCCCAGCTCTGGGACTTGGCTGAGGAAGACAAAGCTGCAGAGAGCCAGAGAGGAGACCCCAAGAGGAGCAAAGACCGGTGTTCACACAGGTAGCTGGCCTGGCCCCAGCTTCTCTGCCTCACTAAGGAGAGGCAGCATCATGCTGGGTCCCCACCTCCCACCTCCACCCCGTGGACTCAGCGAAGACAGGCCTACCCCCTGCACCTTCCGGATCCCTGATGGGAGCTACAGGTGTCTGGCCTTGGAGGCTGAGGAGAGCAGCAGCGAGGAGGGCCTCCAGGGAGAGGCAGGGCTCGTGAACTTGGAGGAGGACAGGAATGGGGACAACTCGGCTTGCAGAGCCACCCAAGGAGCACCAGAGCTGCCCAATGCCCTGGGCATCCAGCCACCCAGCTGCTTCAGGGAAGCACGACGGGGGCCCCAGCATGTTAACAGGGCCAGCCAGGACTGGGATGTGGTGAAGGCTCAGCAGGTGGTGACAGCCCGCTCCAGCTCCAGGCCCAGCCCTGGGCCCAGGGTTGCCCAGAAACCAGGTAAGCTCACACCCCTTTCCTCCTGGACTGCCAGAGCCCACCGGACACCCCACAGGTCTCCCAACCATACTTTCCCATGATACGTAACAGTGCCTCACTGTCCCATGGCCACGCCCCAATTAACAGCTGTGGGGAGACAGGCGGGGGGGCTGGGAGTTTCATGCAGACCCAGCTGTGCAGCATCTACGCCCACTCTTTTCTCTGCCAAAGGGGGCACATGACAAGTCCGCGAGAGAAAGCCCTGTGAGCATGCTCGGCTAAACGGAGGTCCATCTCTCCCTCTTGTCATTCGTGGCAACAAATGGCCTTGGATTCCAGGCAATGACGGGGCAGGACGGCCTCACTGAACATACTGTACCCCGGCTGCTTGAGGGTGCTGGGGACACAGCACTTGGCAGAGCAGATGAGCTTGCTGCCCTCGTGGAGTTCTCGAGGTACAGGCTAAAGCCTCGGATCCAATCTGACCTCCTGATTTTGCAGGTGGAAAAACTGAGGCCCAGAGTGAGCAAGAGACTGCTCCAGGTCTCTCGGCCTGTTGGTGGCTGAGCTGGGCCACATTCCTCCCCCAGACCCCGTTTCCCATCTATTAGAGACGACAGAGGCAGGATCTATGTCACCTGGGCTGCAGCGAGGACCCAAGGACAGTGTATAAGGAAGAGTTCAGGGTGCACTGCCTGGAAGGAAGGAAGGAAGGAAGGAAGGAAGGAAGGAAGGAAGGAAGGA